>NC_043703.1:72086599-72238512 GCF_006229205.1 Suricata suricatta | reverse complement strand
ATAATAAGCAATCCCCCACATTTTTAAAAATTCTCCAGCAGGGGTGCCTGGGTGGCTCAGTTGGGTAAGCGTCCAGCTTCAGCTTAGGTCATGATCTCACAGTTCGTGGGTTCGAGCCCCTGGTTGGGCTCTGTGCTGACAGCTCAGAGCCTGGAGCCTGTTTCAGATTCTGTGTCTCACTCTCTCTCAACCCTCCCCTGCTTGCACTGTCTCTCTCTCTCTCTCTCTCTCTCTCTCTCTCTCTCTCTCTCTCAAAAATAAATAAAAAACATTAAAAAATTAAAAAAAATTTTCCAGCAACAAAAAGTATTGGCGAGGATATGGAGAAAAAGGAACCCTCATGCACTGCTGGTGGGAATGCAAACTGGTGCAGCCACTGTGGAAAACAGTGTGGAGGTTCCTCAAAATATTAAAAATAGAAATACCATGTGATCCAGTAATTCCAGTACTGGGTATTTACCCAAAGAATATGAAAACACTAATTTGAAAAGACATATGCACCCTTATGTCTATTGCAGCATTATTTACAAAAGCCAAATTATGGAAGCAACCCAAGTATCCATCCATAAATGAATGGATAAAGAAGATGTGGTATATACATACAACGGAAAGTTACTCAGCCATAATGAGATCTTGCCATTTGCAACAACATAGATAGATCTAGAGAGTATAATGCTAGGCGAAATAAGCCAGTCAGAGAAAGATAAATACCATGTGATTTCACTCATAGGTGGAATTTAAGAAACAAAACCACAAACAACAACAAAAAAAGACAAACAAAAAAACCAGACTCTTCAATATAGAGAACAAATTGATGGTTACCAGAGAGGAGGTGGGGACAAAAAATGAAAAATAATTCTTCAGAAGCAGACTTTAGTAGTCATGTAATAAATAACCAAAATAGCTATGTAATCAACTTTATCTTGGTTGATTTGGCCATTTATCATTAGCCTTTTAGGTCTTTCATTGGCTATTAGAGATAATCATTATGTATCAATTCATTAATTTACTAATTTAATGAATCGTGTTTGCTCACTTGCTATGGACTGCTGAGCAAAGCCCTGGGGATACTGCAGCCAACAAGCAATCTCCCGACTGATGGAGTCTATGGCCCGGTTGCAAGACGTTAACCGGCCAAAACTGCCTGCATTGCTGTCCAATTCACTGCCCACTCTGAGAAAGAAGCAGAGTCTGGGGGTGCCTGGGTGGCTCAGTCGGTTAAGCATCTGGCTTTGGCTCAGGTCATGATCTCAAGGTTCAAGTTCCTGGGTTTGAGCCCTGAGTAGGACTCTGTGCTGACAGCTAGCTCAGAGCCTGGAGCCTGTCTTCAGATTCTGTATCTCCCTCTCTCTCGGACCCTCCTCTGCTCTCTCTGTCTCTGAAAAATAAATAAAAAACATTAAAAAAAAAAAAAAAAGAAATGGAGTTTGATGACAGGTTCTAATTGGGAACTTGACTGACATGAACTGAACTGTGTCCTCCCCAAATGCATACATTGACATCCACAGAATGGACTTAGAATTTGGACATGAGATAATTGCAGAGGTACTTGAGGTCGTCTGGTGGTGCCCTGATCCAATATGATGGGGGAAATTTGGACCCAGAGACAGCCACAGGGAGAACGTCATATGAACATGAGGTTGACCACTTCCAAGCTGAAAAGAGCACTGTAACAGACTCTCCCACATGGCCTTCGGAAGCAGCCAACCCTTTAGTACCTTGACTGCAGACTTCTGGCCTCCAGAACTTGAGACAATAGGTTTCTGTGGTTTAAGGTACCAGGTCTGTGGCACTTTGTCAGGGTAGCCCTAGAGGGAGGCTTCTCTGAGGAAGTGACATTTTGCTGTGACTTGACAAGGATAGAGGAAAGGAGAATGTGCCAAAATTAAGATGAGTGGTCTTATGGGCATTGGCTGTTGGGATTTATTCTTTGGTCAATGAGCAAGAAGTGATATGATCAGGGTGGTCCTTTTGTATCCCAAGGTCCATAGAAGATAACGGAAAGCACTCTCGGTTTTAAGCAGAAAGAATCTAACACAGGAGACTACTTGCTTACGGATTATTGGAAGGGCTGGGGAAGCAGCCTGGAGACTGGGCCCTGAGGAGGGATTCCTAGACCCTCGCCACAGAGATCACCTGCCGGGGGGGCATGACCTGGACTGCAGTCAGGGGTCTGAGGGATCAGAAGGTGAGGTTGCAGCTGCTGGTTTCACAACACTCCGCAGAGGCAGCAATCCCCTGTCCCCACACCACAGCCTGGGCACTGCGCCTGCTAGAGCCACACCGGCAAGACCCCACCTGCAAAAATGATGCCTGCCTCCCCCTGGCTCTCTCTGTGCTGACTCACGTGGTCCACCGGCACATCTGACTGAAGCTGAGCCTAGACTTCCTCTGGAAGCCAAGATGCACAAGTCAGGGAAAAAGGGTGTTCGGCTGTCGGCAGGAGAGAAACGTACAGTCAAAGGAGGTTGGAACAGGAAGTTGAATACGCCAAAGTACTGCATCCTCTTTAAAAGATCCTTTGCCTATTATGCAGAAAATGGGTCAACAGAGGCAAAGGGGGAGGGGAAGACCAAGAGGAAGGCAAGGTCAGTAGTCAGGTGAGAGGCGATGGTTGGTCATGTCACAAGGGCAGAGGTGGGATGGACGCAAGAGGTTTAAGCCTCCTGATGTTAAGAGCCACAGGACTTGCTCTGGTCCACTCGGCCCTACCTTCTCCTCTGGCCACATCTCTCTCTTGCCCTTGATCTCTCTTCTCTTCCAGTTCCTTGAGCAACGTAAGCTTGTCCAACTGTAGGGCCTTTGCACAAGCTATTTCCCCCACTGGGCTGCACTGCATTGAGGCTTTTGTATGACTGATTCCTTCTTATCAAAGCCCAGATTAAATCCTACACCCTCAGAAAGGCCTCCTCTGACCGCCGATTCTCCAGCCAGTCTACACATCTCGGCTAGTCTACACATCACACTGCCTGTTCATTTGTTTTTTTTTAAGCGTTGAAGGCTAAGTGATATTTTCTTCTGTGTTTGCCCTGTGAGCAGAGACCCCATATGTCCCCTCATCTCTGTGTCCTCTGTGCCTAGAATGGTGCCTGGTACACAGGTGACTGTCACAGAGGGCAACAGGATGCGGGAGATGAGAGAGGGCAGAGCCAGGGTTGACACTCAGGTTGCTGGCTGGACCACTGCATAGAGGATGACGCCCCAGAGATCTGAAGGCGAACGGGGACAGTGTTTTGAGAGAAGAGGAACGCAGCATACAGGTTCTTGTTATTTTAAGTTTGAAATGCCCATGTGGTAGACAGAACAACGCTCCTCCTAATGGTGTCCCCACATCCTAATCCCCTCTAACTGTGTGACCTCACAGGGCAAAGATACTCTGCAGATGGGATTAAGTTAACAACGTAGAGATGGGGATATATCATCTGGGTGGGCCCAGTGTAACCCAAAGATTCTTACAAGACCAGGGCAAGGAACTCAGAGATAAACAAGGAACTGTGACCACAGAAGCAGAGGTCGGGGTGAAGAGAGGAAGTGGCAGGAGCCAAGGAACACAGGCAGCCTCTAGAAGCTGGAAAGGCAAGGAAATGGATCCTTCCCTGAAGCCACCAGAAGGAATCAGCGCTGCCAACGCCTTGATTTCAGACTCCCGACCTCCAGAACTCTAAGATAATAAATCTGTGTTGTTTTAAGCCACTACGCCTGCGGTTATTTGTCACGGCAGCAACAGAAAACCAAAATAGCCTGTAAAACATTCAATGTAGAGATGTCAGGCAGACAGTAAATTCATCTGTTGGCATCTCTGACTATTTTCAGCAGTAGAGAAGTCAATCACAGAGGGATTGCTCCACTCTGTCTTTCACATGCGCATATGTATCAGTAAACTCCTTCACAGGCACAGCTTGCCGGTGAGCTCTCTCATCAGGTATATACGAGAAAGCTGTCTCACCACACGTCATTATGTTTGCAGATTTGATAATCAAATAAAAATAACAGCGTCATTCTGGTTTGCGTTTCCTTTCACTGTTAGCAAGGCAAAACGTGATTTCTATCTTATTAGCTGACTGTAATTTCCTCTGAAAATTACCGAGGTCATCTTTTATTAGTTAGGATGACTTCATCCCAACTAACAGAATAACCTAAAAGTGGCTTAAACAACATAAGGTTATTTAAAAATCTCACATCACAAGCAGTCCGGAGGGAGGCTGTTGGAATCCTGGTTGTGCTTAAGGTGACATGGGGGCTGTGGTCAAAGTTTCTGTCATTTTCCTTGGGATACCCTCGCAGGCATGGTCTGCTATGCCCTCCAAGCACCAGGCAGACCCTCAACACAGCCCTCTTCAGAGGCAGGAAGGAAAGAGGAGAGGATTTCCCCTGGCATGACTCTCTCCTGTTTTTTTGCCCCAAAGCCTCACAACCCACTTCATGTCTAATTGGTCAGAGCTGGACACACACCCATGTCACACAGGCAAGGGAAGCTGGAAGTGTGCCATTTCTCTGCCTCTGCTTTGGGTGTAGGCTTCCCCAGCAGGGAAAAGGTGTTCCCCTCCCCCCCCATGCCCTGTGTGTTCTTTTTCCTACCATTTGCATGAGCTTTATGGGGTAAGGATGTTAACCCTTCGTGTGTGGCCAGTGCTGATCCAAGCATGTTTGCCTTTTCATTCTGTTTATGGTAATGTTTGCCTTTTCTGTTTTTGATGTACTAAATGAACTCAGTGATTCCTTAGGCGACTAAGAAGAGTTTGTGTGCCTTCCCTCCCGTCTCAGAAAACACCGAGGGAAATCCATCTCGGCTGGCCAAGGACAGGTGCCTGCAATGTACTGCATGGTTCTGTGCAGTCCCTGCCTGTCCTCTACAGGTGCGTGGCCTCCCAGTGACAGTCATCACTCTCCAGGTTTCAGGGGCCTGACCACATTGGAGGCCACCTAACCAGGGGTGTGGGACAGGACCCCATGCCCCTCCGAGAAGGACATGAAAGTCATAAAGAAGATGCCGTGCTCTGCTTTGAAGTTCATGGCTTCCCATAGCGCCATCTGGACCATCTGCAGGGATCTGCCCCCCAGTTCAAATTGCTTGGGCGTTTACAGCTGCAGAGTGGATCCCCCACGCTCGTGTTTATTTCAGCCCAGAAATGTCTGCAGGTCCTTCCCATGGGGCCAGACACCTCCACCAGCCTAGCAGCTCCTTGGGAATCAGGATCGCATCATCTGCTCCGGGATCTCTCAAGTACCGGATGTTTGAGCAGCTCTTCAAATTCTGCACGTTTTGCTGTTATGATAAAATCCCATTGGTACCTTTTTGCCCCCTCAGCATACACACACACACTTTTTCATCTGCCAGTCTGTTGTGAAGCTGCCTCCAAAGTATCAGGGCTTAGAGGTCGGTTCCCAGGGCCCTGCATCGCACCTGGTCCCCATGCCAGGGCTGGAAGATTCCTACAGCCTCGTGGGAGCTGGCTTGGAACAGGAACCCAGCCGTGAGGGTCCCCCCCCCCCCCCCCCCGCTCTTTCCCCCCAACCAGCACACGGATGTTTTCTCTTCTTCGTCAGTCATTTTTGGCCAGTCTGACCTTTGAGTGTTTGTGATTCCAGAATATTGGAAGCCTGCCCAATCGACCTCGGATTACACATCGGAATTCTCTGCCTCATTGCAGTTGTTCTGCTCCTAAGTAGAAGCTTTCCCAGGTCCTTGGACATGATGGTGCTAAGTTTTTAAGTGATGTGGGCAAAGAGCATTGCTGAGACCTCCGCATAGAGCACAGGGTTTCCAGAACACTTGTTCTTTGCCACATGGTTATTAGCAGTTCTGGGCATCATTATTGGGAGTTTCATAAAACTCCTTCACTTATGTGTTCCATTAGATTTTTGTGAGACATGTTCAACAATAACCAATCACGTAAGACAGAGGAGTTTGACGTTGTTCTTGAAAAGGGCAAGCCATGGATGTAGCTCTCATCTCCGGCTTTCATCTGCTCCCTTGCGCTCTGAATCCAGAAGCCCGGTGGTCAAGAGCTCCCATCAGATGGCTGTTCCAGGTGGTCAACTCAGTAGTTCCGACCCTGCTAAGGAGCCGCCACTGATGAATTCATCTGCCCAAACTCACGTCCTCTTTTTCTGCCCACCTCCTCACTAAACCAGTCACGGAGCTTTGATGACTGTGTCTCCTCCGTGGCTCTCAAGTGTGTCCCCTCCACTCCATTCCTACCAATATGGCCCCAGGTAATTCTCCCTTCCTATTACACTGGGATTACCACACAGGGTCCCCATATCTCTCCCTCTCTTCTCTCTCTCTCTCCTGACCATTCTCTGGGCTACTGAGAAAGGGACTGTGATATAGCACTATCTATCTCCCAACCTCAACAGCACCCTCAGCACCTCTGGGTGTAAGGCTGGTTCTCAGCATAGCCACTGGCCTCCGCCCAACCTCTTGGGCCCCCATGTCCTCCAGCAACAGCCCTTCAAACAGCTCGCGGAATGTACGTGACCTACTCTTGTTGGTCTCATTGCACCAGCTTCTTTTGGCCTGTGTGTCAAGTATAGGTTTTATTATTATTCAGGCATGGTGAGGCCAACACATCAGGGGATGGCTGCCGCTGAAAAGATATTCTGTGAATCCCTGTTTCCAAGAGCAGGGGGCACGCCATGCTACCTGAGTCATTCAGGATGGAAAAAGCAAATGCAAAATGCGGGCAAGAGACTTAACTGTGGTTTCTGTGGGAAGGAACCATTGAGGCAGGGCAAGCAGGCTTCAGATTGGCTGGTTGGAGTCATTTCAGGAGGCTCTGAGGCATAAGGCTGCCTCTACCGGGCTGGTCCCTGGCCCTGGGGGATTAGAGCAGGTGTCAAGGGGCCTTGAGAATGAGAGCTGTCAAAAGAGGTGGTGAGGTGTGGGCTCTGCCTCTGGTTTGCACAGGAAAAGCGAGCTCGTGGGCCCATCTCTTGCTGTCACTAAGAATTAGCTCACACTGGGAGGGGAGGTCCCTCTCCGGTCAGCAGGGCTTTCGATGTCAAAACAGCAGGTGCAGAAACCAGAGGTGTGGTCAGTACGGCCTGGAATGCCCTTGCCTGCATCGCTGGCATAACTGATGGGCAGCGGGTCACGGCATAAGGCCCCAGAGGTTTCCATGTGGCCTCAGGTCAACCAGGAAGCTTCCCAGAGCCTTGGTTCCCATCTGTGGAGGCTCCTGGGACAAGATGTGGGTGATGTGGGCTGCACTCTGCTGGGCGTGTAATTGGCTCCATGTGGACATCAGTTTCCTCCTCTCCAGCCTGGTCTTTCTGAGCAACAGCTCACTCACTGCTCCTTCCTCAGGACACTCTCTGACACCTTGGTCTGGGTTCTTGATTCCCCTCAAGCCCGGTGGTCACCTATATTTCCCCCCTTATCCCACGAGATTGGATGTGTCTACCCATCTGTTTCCCCCACTGGGTGGGTGGCTCTCTGACAGCAGGAACAGGTCGTCCAGGTATGAATCCCCGCAACCGGCCACCAGGACCCTAGCCCCTGGTCACAAGGGCTTGCTCAGCTCACGTTCAGAAGGTCAGTGAATTATTCATGGCTTGTCCCCTGCCTGCCAAAGCAAGGTGCCTCGTGGGCCCCTCTGCGGTCAGACACTCATGCTTCCTCATCCGGAGTCCACTGTACTTTCCTCTGCTTGGAGTCAGGCCAAGCCAGCAGCGCGTTTGCACGCCAGCTGGAGGGGTGCAGCGGAGCTCAGGGGCCGATTTCCCAAGCACCCTGCCATGCGTGCACGCCACAGACAGCTGGGGACCCTGAGGCCCTGAGGCACGGTGCAATCAGCCACGCTGCCTCCCCACCTCTGCCCCGCCAGCCTGGTCCCTTGCCTCCAGCCCTGACTCTGGGTCTGCTCGCGGCCCTGGAAGCCCGCTCATCGCCGGGGTCCCAGGCTTAACCCAGCGGTGAGCCAGGCTGCGTTTACTACAAAGAATGGACGACACTGCACTTAGCAAGAGAGAGATGGCACGTTTTCATCATTTCTTAGTGAGGAAGTGCCACCAAATGCACGCAGGCTGTCACAGTGTAACTAGCAGGGAGCTGCCACGGCCCTGTCCTCAGTAGGTTTTCTTTCCGCCCCCCTCGGCTTCCAGTGTGACAGCCTGGTGGCATTCACAGGCGCCCGTCTAGGGTGCGGGTGGGCGAAGCATGCTCAGCTCTGGGAAGCCGGCGTGGGGTCCTCGGGCCCAGTGGCCAGCTGGTTGTCTCGTGACATTTGTCTCTGGGAAAGAGAGCAGCTGCTTCTGATGGGCGTGCTCCCTGCAGGCTAAGGGGCGGGACGTGAAGGGGAGACAGCTGCTGGGCCAGCGGCCCCCCTCCAAGTCCCTAATCCTGCCTGGGCCACACGGCCCGTCTGTGCCTTGGATGCGGGAATCCACGTGGAGCAGGATGTGGCAGCCCACGGCAGGTCAGCCCCGCGCTCTCTGTTCCATCTTCCAGAAGGATCTGCCAGACAGCGGGTAGGTGTGAGGGCACAAGGAGTTTAAAAAATTTTTTTTTTTCCTGAAAGCACTCAGATTCTAGCTGAAGAGTCAGAGGAGCAGAGACACAAAGAGAAGATGACACTGTAACTGCTAGAGGAAGTGCTCCTGATTCAACCTGGAGGGAATCAGGTGGGCTTCCTGGTGGAGGGGATGCCTTTGCTGAGTCTTGGAGGAAATATGGAAAGAAGTGGGAAGAGGAAAGGCAGACCAGACTGTCCAAAGGAAGAGGCAAGAGAGAAGGGGGCAGTGCGTGGCTGGAGAACCGCGGCAGCCTAACAGCCGCAAACCTCAGTCTACTAGTAGACCCCAGTGAGGTCACAGCATTCTATCTGAGTTCAGATGGGAGAAAAATAAGCCCAGCTGAAAGTCGCTCGGGCCAGGGCTTTTCAGACGTCGGCATGCATACAAATCACCAGGGATCTTCTTAACATGAATACACTGATCAAAAACTAAAAAATAAAACAATTTTTTTCAAAAAATGAAGGCACTGATAGAGATGATCTGGGATGGAGCCTCGCTCATTAGAAACGCAGGAGGTGGGGGGCACCTGGGTGGCTCGGTCAGTTTAGTGCCAGACTCTGGATCTCAGCCTAGGTCTTGATCTCAGGGTCGTGAGTTCAAGCCCAGCATTGGCCTCCGCACTGGGCATGCAGCCTACTAAAATAAATAATAAAATTAAAAAGTCAAAATAAAGCTCAACATTTAGAGGTGCCTGGGTGGCTTAGTCAGTTGAGTATCTGACTCTTGATTTCCGCTCGGGTGGTGATCCCAGCGTGTGGAATCAAGCCCTGTGCTGAATGTGAGCCTGCTTGAGAATCTCTCTCTCTCTCCTTCTGCCCCCTTCCCTGCTCACACACACACACAAACACACAGACACACACACACACACACACACACACACACACTCTCTCTCTCTCTCTCTCTCTCTCCCTCTCTCTCTCTCTCTCTCTCAAATAGAAAAAAAGAAAAGAAATGCAGGATGTAATTGATAATATAATCAATGTGAGCTGTGGACCACACCTCTAGGTAGCAAGAATTAAACATCAAGCGGAAATCTTATCACACAGAGCAAGATATCTGCATCAGGTGGTCCCACGATGGGTTTTCAGGCTCTTCCATCTTTCTTTCGTGCTGTCCTCAGCCCCTCTCTCCTCATCTTCCATTCTTGTGATCAAACGATGGCTCTCCCAGCTCTAGCCATCCATCTTCCCATAACAGAATCAAAGTCAACGGCAAGGGGTGTTTCTCCTCACAGGACTTTCTTTTCACCAGGGAGAAAAATCTCTTCTGGAATAGCAATCATATTCTATTAATTATATTAACTATGTTATATTTATTATATTACATATTCTCCCAGAATATATATGTATTATATGCAGAGAGAAAGAGAGAGATGCATATTCACTGATCTACCTATCTAGGGAGAGAGAGAGAAAGAAAGAGAGAGAGAGAGATTATAAGGAATTGGCTCAGACAATCACAGAGCCTGACAAGTGCCAACATCTGCAGGTTGAGTCAGAAGCTGGAAACTCAAGAGAGGCAATGGCAGCATTCCAGCTCAAGTCCAATGGCCTGAGAACCAGGAGAGCCACTGGTGTACGTTTTGGTTCGAAGGCCAGCAGGCTCTTAACCCAAGAAGAGCCAGTGTTTCGGTTCAAGTTGGAAAGCAGGAAAGAGCCAGTGTTCCACTTTGAAGGTTGTCAGTCATCCTTTTGGTGGCATCTGGCCTTCAGTTGATGGAATGAGGCTCGCCGGCATCAGGGAGAGCAATCTGCTTGAGTTAGTCTACTGATTTAAATGTTAATCTCATTCCAAAACACCATTATAGAATAATGTTGGACCAAATATCTGGGCACGCCATGGCCCAGGAAAGTTGACCCATAAAATTAACCATCACACCCCCTGATGGTCCCCATCTTTGTGTCATTGTCCAGAATGGGGTCATGTGCCCACTCATGAACTGGTTGCTGCCAAAGGAAAATGGCACACCATGATGCCTCAAACAAGCATGACTAATCCCCAAGGAGTTGAACCCAACTTCTGTGTGTACACTACCACCAGCGTTGGACTGAGCAAAACCAGGTTCTTTAGCAACAAAAGAAGAGAAAGAGTGACTTCAGGGAGGTGACAATGCCACAGAACTAAAACCCAAATAACCATGGTCCTCAGCTCCCCCCTCTACCACTAGGCCCCTTCTGTGCTCCCATTCTTTTCTGGAAGTCCCCAAGAGGTGGCTTTTGTTTCCTCATATGTTGTCCAGAGTTCCGCTCACCACCTGTACCCTTGAGCCCAGCCTTGCCGTGTAGCCTCCACTGGTTCATGCTCTAGATCTCAGTTGATGGACCTCAAACTTCATGTGACCCCAATGTCTTGGACGACACTGAGAAGCAAGAATCAGGTTTGCTTGGCCAGGAAGCACTGAGGCCCAGGGAACTGTTCCATAGGTCAGCACTCGAAGTCTTTTCCTCTCCATCTGGGCTGGGTCCATGTGCCAGCCTCGGGCTGTTCCTAAAGGCGTTACCCCCCATCTGTCTTGTTACACCCCCCCCCCAATCTGGACCCATTGATGAATTTTCTCAAATGCCTCCAAGCCCTTCTTCACATTGTGACTCCCATCTGCCAGCACCTGCTCCATGCCCTGGTCTCAGCCTCCTGACTAAACACTCCCGAATTGTGTGGAGCCCAGTTTCAGATGTATTTTGAGCATTTTCCACAAGTAGCTTCTCTGCCCTCATTTAAATCAGTAGCCATAGATAGTTGGGGTGGGTGGGGAGAGAGAGCACTTCTTCTGTGCGCCAGACCTACCTAATCTCAGCTGTCTCAAGATGATGTATGCAGTTATATGTGAATATGTAGTAATTTTTAGGGTAGTTAAAAGTGGAGTGGGGGCTATGCTAAGACACCCATTTGGAGTGCTATGCAGGGCCAGTACTTACTGAGCACCAATTATGTGCTTGGTGCTTTACTGGACACTGTGAATACAATGAGATGGTAATGCTCCCTACCCTAATGCAATATCGATCATAGAGGGGGTGCCTGAATGGCTCAGTTGGTTAAGCATCCAAGCATCCAAGCATCCAACTGTGGTTCACGTCATGATCTCACAGGTCGTGGGTTCGAGCCCCATATCGGGCTCTGTGCTGACAGCTAAGAGCCTGGAGCCTGCTTCAGATTCTGTGTCTCCCTTTCTCTCTGACCCTCCCCAACTCATGCTCCCTCTGGCTCACACTCTTTCTCTCTCTCTCTCTCAAAAATAAATAAGCATTAAAAAAAATAAAAAACCAAAAAACAATATAGATCATAGAGATACCCGAGATACCTACTGAAGAAGTCAAAGTTATTTGAAACTTATCTGAAAGGGAGCCAAGTGACACAGGATTTAATCACATAATGGCATAATTAATTGATGGCATAATATGACTTGCATCTGTAACAGTTCCCTCTGGGACCCATGTGGAGGACAGACTAGAGGCAAGATATCCACTGTCCATGCAGTAATTTAGGTGAAAAGTGATCAAGGTGTGAGCCAAAGGAATGATCATGGGATTGGGAAGAAGATAAGTATAAAATGCATAAGGGAGACTGAGACTATAGGATTTTATGAGCTCACAAATGACATGACACGGAAGTAGTGACAGAGGGGGAAGAGTCCATGGAGATCCCTCCAGATACGAACATCAGGATGAATACCAGGTGCAGGGAAATATCCGTCATTTCAGTGTTGATCACACTGACTTTGGATCATCAGTGGGACACCTAGCCAGGCCTGTCATTGTTAGATTACAGCTTTAGATTCAAGAAAGAAATTTAGGCTGCACAAATTCCAGAATCAAGAGTCATCATCATGTAGTTTATGTTACTTATATGGTTGAGATTCCCAGGAAGAGAGTAACGAGACCTCAATATAATATTTCAGGCCATTTAGAGAAGAATGTGCCTGGCAAGGACCCTGAGAAGGAGTAAAAACATCAGTAAACAACAGAGACTTTCAAGAAGGAAGTAGGTAATTCATTCAGGACATTTTTATTGACTATTTCCTATATAACAGGCACAGTCCTAGGCCCGCAGTGACAAGGCTAACCTCCGTGAAGCCAGCAGTCCACAAGAGCAGATGGGCATAAACCAAGATGTAGGGGTCCTGCCAAGATGGTGAACCAGTGCAGGCTGCTCGCCCCCTCCCCAAGCGTAACCCTGGAGAGGCCAAGACCTATAAGGAAAATGTATAAAGTTGAAGAACTAAAGTAAAGACAGTGATAAACTCTGAGGGAAGAAAGAGGGGTTGTCCGCCTGGTATGGAGTGACTGGGGAGAGGAGGGCATGGTGTCTCTGCTGGCGAAGAAGCTAATTTGTGCTTCCTTCTCCTCTATAAGACCTGAGTGCTTGCTGCCTTAGAGTCCCTGTGATGGAGAAATACCATAGTAAACGTGTGGTGATAATAGTGGCCAGCGGGATGGGTTGTGAACAGATAACAACCAAGGAAAACTGATTAGCTCCTGAACTTTCCCTCTCCCCCCGCCCCTGTGCCCCCACACTTCAAATACTGGGTAACTGTAACAAGGCGGATAGTTGTTAGAAGGCCAGGGGAGAGTACAGTGAAGATCTCTCTGACACATGAGCATTAAACGGGTGCTCTCGAGAACCGATCGTAGGAGCGAGGCACACAGCACGACTGTAAGCCAAGAGGTTTATCGCCAGGAGCACATGAACAGGGAGCAGTTACTAAAACAACATCAACAGTCCTTATGTTATCTAAAAATTTTGGCTTTTAATAAGAAAAAACATTACACGCAAAAAACAAAACAAAACAGGAAATTACAGGCTGTACTCAAGGGGAAAAATATAGTCAATAGAAACTGACTCTGAGTGGAATCAGATGTTGAATTTAGTAAACAAAAACTTCAAAGCGGTTAGAATGTGTTCAAGGAAGTAAAGAAAACTATGTTGAGTAATTAACAGAAAATATTGTCAATGACTGTTATGGAGTGAATGTTTGTGTCCCCCCCAAAATTCATACAGTGAAGCCCCAACCCCCAATGAGACTGCACTTAGAGACAGTGATGGTGAGGAGGTGATAAAGGTTAAATGAGGTCATAGGGGCGGACTGGTGTCCTTATGAGAAGAGAAAGAGACCCTCGTCCTTTCTCTCCACCATTGTGAGCACACGGCAAGAAAGCAGCTGTTTGCACATCAGGAAGAAAGTCCTCACCAGAAAGCAATCTTGTGGGACCTTGATCTGGGACATCTAGACTTCAATCTGAGGAAATGAATTTCTGTTGTTTAAGCAAGCCATTCAGTCTGTGGTATTCTGTTACGGTAGCCCAAACAGACCAATACAATGACTTGACAAAATCTCAATGGAGAAGTAGAAACTATTAAAAAGATTCAAATGGACATTTTAGAGTTAAAAAATGCAATAACTGGAATGTAATATTCACGAGATAGGCTCAGTGGAAGATTAGAGATGGCAGAAGAATCAGTGGCATTGAAGATCAGTAGGAATGATCCAATCTGAAAGAAAAATTACCCAATCCAAAGAACAAAAGAAACAAGGGACTCAAGATAAATGAACAGAGGACAGAAACAATGATATATCAAGTATACCAATATACTAGCGGTGGGAGTCTAAGAAAAACAGGAGAGGAAGAGAAAGAAAAAGTGATGGCTAAAATTTTTGCAAATATGATGAAAAATCCATCAGGGAGATATAATGGTGAAATAGCACCTGATAACAGAGCCCCAAAATACATAAAGCAAAAACTGACAGGACTGAAAGGAACTATAGACAATGCAACAATTAGAGCCAGAGAATTCATTATTCCTTTCTCAGAAATTGATAGAATAAGACAGAAAATCAATACGGATATAATGACATGAACAGCATTCTTTCCATAAATGGCAAAATTACACACTTAACTATACATTAGATCCTCCAGAATAAACCATATGCTAGACTCTTAAGTCTCAATAAATATAAAAAGATTTAAATAAAAGAACATGTTTTCTAGCCAGCACATAATCAGATGGCAGAAACAGAAAGAAAATTGGGAAATGACCAACAATTTGGAAATTAAGCAATATACTTCTAAGTTATCCCTGGGTCAAAGCAGAAATCACAAGAGAAATTAAAAACTATCTTGACCAGAATGAAAGGGAAAACACAACATAACATTTATGAAATGTGGAAGAAGCCGTACCTAAAGAAAAAATTATAGCTTTAAATACATAACATTAGAAAAATGATATATCTAAAACAAACAATCTAAGTTTCTGCCTAAAGAAACTTAGTAAAAGAAAACTAAATCATGTCCAAAGTAATTAGACAGAAATAATAAATATCAGAGAAAGATTCAATGAAATAGAAAACAAACACAATAGAGAAAATCAAGAAATCAAAGATGGTTCTTTGACAATGTCAACAATATTTTGACACTGACAGCCTTTTGGGGCCTGGATGGCTCAGTCAGTTAAATGTCCAACTTCAGCTCAGGTCATGATCTCACAGTCCACGGGTTTGAGCCCTGCATTGGTCTCTGTGCTGACAGCTCAGAGTCTGGAGCCTGCTTCAGATTCTGTGTTTCCCTCTCCCTATGCCTCTCTCTTTCAAAAGTAAAATAAACATTAAAAAAAAATTGACAAACTTCTGTTAGACAAACCAAGAAAAAAGAGCAAAGTCTACAGAAATTACAAGATGAGAAGGGGGAAACTATGAATAACTATGCTGGCTCTTGAGTGGTTTTTCTCTCCCATGCCACCAAGTAATTCTGTATCACCAGCTCCATTCTGACATTATCTACCTGGAGATAGCACTGGATCACACACGTTAAGGATCTAGTCCTTGCAGATTCCTTCGCCCCCCCAAATTCAGACACCAATTGCAAGTCCAGGTTGTCACCTGTGCTTCAAAATGACTGATTACAAATTGCTGTTGTTGTTGTTGTTGTTTGAGAGAGAGAGAGAGAGAGCATGAGCAAGGTAGAGTCAGAGAAAACCAGAGAAAGAATCCCAAGTAGGTTCTGTGCAGCCAGCCCAGAACCCAGCACTGAGCTTGATTCCACAAACTGTGAGATCATGACCTGAGCCTAAGTCGGACGCTTAACTGACTGAGGTGCCCAGGCGCCCCTAAAATGACCGACCAGAAATCAGAGCTTCCCAGCCCCCTCCTTAGGTTTGATTAAATTGCTAGAGTGGCTCACAGAACTCAGAGAAGCATGTTACTTACTAGACGACTTATTATAAAATGACACAACACAGGAACAGCCAGCTGGAACACGGAGGAGGATGTGGGGGGAGGGGTGGAGTGTCCCTGCTCTCTCTGAGCTCTCCCATGCCACTCTCCGTATGTTCATCCTTTTAGGGTTGATGGAGGCCTCTCACACAGAAGCATGACTGAGTAAATCATTGGCCATTGGTTCAACTCAATCTCCAGGCCTTTTCCCCTTGCCTGAGGTGGTGGTAGGGGACAGAAATTTCCAATCCTTGAGTAACAGGTTGGTTCTCTGGCAACCAGGCCCCATCTTTGGGTTGTCTAGGGGGTTTCCACAGTCACTTTATCAACATAACAAAACACACCTTTCTTACTCTCATCACTTAGAAAATCTCTAGTTTTAAGAGTTCTGTGCCAGGACAAAGACCAAATATAGCTTTCTTATTATAAACCAAAATATGACACCAACATATGACAAAAATGGAATCATTCTTAGGAAGACACAGATTACCAAGACGGACTCAAGAACAAATCCTAAAAGACCTGTTAAAAAGTGAAGAAATTAAATTGATAACTTCAAATAATCCCGCAAGGAAAAAGACACACCCAAAAGTGGTCAATTCTGGTGGTAAATTTGGCAATTTCTATAAAATAGTTAAAGAAAAAGTAACACACTTATACAAACTCTCCCAGAATGATGAAGAGAACATTTCCTATCTCATTCTCTGAGTTCAGAAGTATCTGATACTAAAACCAAAAAAGTATAAGAAAATAAAGCTGCAAATAAGTATGTAGAATTTTAAACGAAGAATTAACACATAGAATCTGACAATATATCAAATGGATAATAATAGATCATGGGCTAGTGAGGTATGTCCCAGGGATGCAAAACTGGTTTAACATGAGAAAATCAATGAGTGTAGTTCACTATAACAGTAGAATAAAGGAAAAAACCACATGATGATCCCAATTCGCAAAAACTATTTTTTACCAAATCCAACATCCATTTCTCATTAAAAAGAAACCCAAAAAACAAAACAAGCAAAAAAAAAAAAAAAAAACAAAACCAAAAAACCACCAGAAACTGAAGGGAATTTCCTCAACTTGCTAATTGACATCTATAAAAATCCTGTGCTCTTTTCAGCAGCACATATACTAAAAAAAAATCCCTAAACTACTATCATAATTAAGAGTAAAAAGCCAGATACCTCTCCCCAAGATGAGAAACAAGACAAAGACATCTCCTCTTACACTTCTATTCAACACGGAACTGAAGGGTGTAGCCAGAGCAGTAAGGCAATGAATTGAAGGCATGCTGATTAGCAACAAGATAGCATTTTTATTTTTCACATTATTCTATATGTGGGTCTAAGACAGGAAATTTTTTTCTATTATCCTAAATATAGAATATCTTAAGAAATCTATGAAAAACTACTAGAACGAATAAACTTAGCAGGGCTGCAGAATCCAAGATCAATATACAAAAAATTGCCCTATTTTAGCTAAGAACGACCTGAAAATAAAATTAAGAAACCAAGGTCAGGGGCCCCTGTGTGGCTCAGTTGGTTCAGCATCAGACCCTTGATACCTGCTCAGGTCAAGATCTCAGCGTTGTCAGATCAAGCCCAGGTTGGGCTCCTCACTGAGCGTGAAGCCTGCTTGAGATTTTCTCTCCCTCTCTCTTTCTCTCTCTCTGCCCCTCCCCCCTACTCACACTCCCTCTCTCTTTCTCTCTCTCTGCCCCTCCCCCCTACTCACACTCCCGCTCTCAATATAAGTAAATAAACATTTGTTAAAAAAAAAAAAAAGAGGGGCACCTGGGTGGCTCTGTTGGTTAAGCCTCCGACTTCAGCTCAGGTCAGATCTCACGTTCGTGGGTTCGAGCCCCGCATCAGGCTCTGTGCTGACAGGTAGCTCAGAGCCTGGAGCCTGCTTCCAGTTCTGTGTCTCTTTCTCTCTCTGCCCCTCCCCCTCTCATGCTCTGTCTCTCTCTGTATCAAAAATAAATAAAACATTTAAAAAAAAAGAAAAAAAAAGAGAACAAGTTCATTGACATCTTAGTTGTTAGAAAGATATGAAATAGGAATAAATCTGAAAAAAGACGTTCAAGGGCTGTGTATCATTAGTTTTGCTAGTGCTAGCTGCAAACAGAAACTTAGCAGCCTAGAAATACACTCCCGGTTCTTGTGAGTCAGGAGTCTGGGCATAGCTTATCTGAATGCTGGGTTTGGGTCATCCAGGCTGCAAGCAAGGTGTCACCTGGAGCTGTTGTCTCATCTGATACTTGGGGACCTGTTAAAAATTCAAAACAGCTTGCAGGCAGAATTCAGTTCACTTGCACCTGCAGAACGCATGGAAGCTTTTGTTCCTGAGGCCAACAGAAGTCTCTCCAGTGTTTCATTCCCTTTCAAGAATTGCCCTAAAAAAGTCAAGCCCATGTAAGAGTCTGTCCCTTTTTCTTAACTCAGAATCAACAAACTGATTGGTAACCTCATTACAGGCATGAAATCCCACTGTATCACTATACTCATAGGTCCCGCTCACACTTAAGGGGGACAGATTACACAGGGTGCACATCCCAGGAGGCAGGAATCTTGGAGGGCATCTTTGAACTCCACCAGCCACAACCTGCACACTGAAGAAGACTACAAAACATGGCCAGGAAGAATTAAAGAAGACCTCAGTAAAAGGAGAGATATGCCATGTTCATGAGTTGGAAGACTCAATATTCGTGAGATATGAATTCTTTCCAAATTAATAGATTCAGTGCAATTGCAAGTTGATTCTAAAATTTATATGGCCATGTAAAGAATAATAGCCAAAGAAAGCAGACTAGCCAAAATGACATTTTTTCCCCATTTTTTGAGAGAAAGAGAGAGACAGAGTATGAGCGTCAGAGAGAGAGAGGGAGATACAGAATCTGAAGCAGGCTCCAGGCTCTGAGCTGTCAGCACAGAGACCAACTTGGGGCTCAAATTCACGAACCATGAGACCATGACCTGAGTCGAAGTCTGAGGCTCAACCAACCAATTATGGCTCAACCCGGGCACCCTGAGGAATTTGAACCTTTTGACCACTTTCCTCCACATCCAGTTTCCCACCCCAACCTCCACCCCTACCTCTGGTAACCACAAACCAGATCTTTTCCTAGGAGTTTGGGGTTTTTGTTTTAGATTTGACATACAAGTGAGATCATTCAGTATTTGTCTTTCTTTCTTGATTATTTCACTTAGCACAATGCCCTCAAGCTCCATCCATATTATTGCAAATAGAATGTACTTTTCCCAAAATCTCTCAAAACTCAAGAATACGAAAACAACTTAATTGGCAAAATACATATAGATGGCAAAAAAACATGAAAACATACTCAGTATCATTAGTCATTATGGGAAAAGCAAATTAAAACCACAAATACCATTACACATCTATTAGAATGACTGAAATTAACAACTCTGGTCATGCCAAGTGTGGCAAGGATACATAGCAACTGGAACTCTCATTTGGAAAACAGTTGGGAAGTTTCTTAAAAAGTTAAATGTAAACCTATCATATGAGTCTACAGTTCCACTTTTAGACCTTTACCCAAGAGAAATAAAAGCACGTGGCCATACAATGACTTATATATGAATGTCCACACTAGCTCTGTTTGTCACAGCCCCAACCTGGAAACAACCCAAATGCCCATCAGCATGCAAATGGAAAAATGAATTGTAATATATCCATACTTTTAAATGGAAATAAAGGGAACTATCAAGGTGTGCCTGAGTGGCTCAGTGGGTTAGGCATCCGACTTTGGCTCAGGTCATGATCTTGCAGTTTGTGGGTTTGAGCCCCACATCAGGCTCTGTGCTGATGGCTCAGAGCCTGGAGCCTGCTTCAGGTTCTGTGTCTCCCTCTCTCTCTGCCCCTCCCATGCTCATGCTCTGTGTCTGCCTCTCAATAATAAATAAACATTAAAAATTTTTTTAAAAAGGGGAATTATCAATGTATGAAACAATAAGGGCCAATCTCAAAATAACCATGCTGACATTGAGAAGCCAGACAAAAACATGTACACTCTGTATGATTCCATTTATTTAAAGTTTTACAAATTGTAAACTAATCTCTGGGGCTAGAAAGGAGATCAATGAGACAGCAAGAGATGAGGTTGGGGAGCAAGTATTTAAAAAGAGCAAGATAGGGGCACCTAGTTGGCTTAGTCGGTTAAGCGTCTGACTCTTGACTTTGGCTCAGGTCATGATCTAATGGTTGATGAGATCCTCGCTGACAGTGAGGAGCCTGCTTGGGATTCTCTCTTTCCTTCTCTCTCTCTGCCCCTTCCCTGCTCAGGTGTGCATATGTGCATGAGTGCTCGCTGTCTATCAAAATAAATAAATGTTTGAAACTAAATAAAAGGGCACGATGAAACCTCTGTTGGTATAGATATGTTCATTATCTTGACTGTGATGGTGGTTTTACCCGTTAGTGTAAAGTGTCGAAACATATCAAACTGTGCACTTTAGATATGTGCGGTCTATTGTCTGTCAAGTCCACCTCAATAAAGCTATTTAAAATTTGTCAGGTTAAACATGTTTAGCAAGAGTACCTCTGAGGTGATGCAATGAACTTCATATTGCCCCACACCAGGAGGTACGGACTGTCAGGTTGCTCCTCCCTTAGTGATGCTAAGTGCTGATGACTTGTAAGGTGGTGACCACAGACCTTCCCATCATAAAGTGCATTTTTCCTTTTGCAATTAATGAATGATTTATAGAGTGATACGTTGGCACCATGCCCACATCCTCTTCCTCAATTCCCTTTCTACGAATGTTCTCGGCACGAGTCAGCAAAGTATTTTCATGAAGTCCCAGATCCTAAATAATTTAGGCTTTGTCTCTGGGTCAATTATCTTGAATCTGCCATTGTAGCACAATCATAGGCAATATGTTAATGAATGAGCTGTGTCAGATAAAATCTTACAGACACTGGAATTTCAATGTATATAAATTTCATGTGTCAAGAAATACTGTTCTCCTCTGGATTTTTTTCAACTACCTAAATTTTTAAAAAACATTCTCAACTCATAGGACATACAAAATCAGACCTGGGCTGGATCTGATTGGTGGATGGTAATTTATAGAATCCATTTAGTCCCCAACCCAATTATTTCAATCAGGTTTCACAAAATGTTAATTTTCTAATTCAATTATCCTTTCTATATGTATTAACTGACATTCTTCTCTAAGGAACTGCTTCTTGTCAATAAGGAAGGCAATGCACTTTTTCCTGAAAAGGCAGGATAAATGTTTAATTCTTTCCCTTTAATTAGAAATATTCAGAGAAAGAAATTAGTGTAAGTGCCATAACCCATTACATAATTGTTGCATCTCTATTTATCTGTAGAACTATGGAGCCAGAGACTTTTATTTATTCAACCATTAATAAAATATTTATTTATTTATTTATAATCAATCTTAGTCTTTTTTTTTTTCTGGTTCTCAAATTGTTCCAAGTTTGGCTATTACAAGACCCTTTCAGGTCTCTATGTTTTGGGTACAATTCCATTCATCTTTGGCAGCTCCCTTACTTTTTGGCACATAATACATCAAGATCACCCTTATGCCCTTCTTCTGCCCAGATCTGGAATCAGCCACTACTCCACAAGCCCTGAATCCTTTTTTTTTTTAATGTTTGTCTATTTTTTGAGAGAGACAGAGCATGATAGAGGGAGGGGTAGAGAGAAAGAGAGGGAGACACAGAATCCAAAGCAGGCTCCAGGCTCTGAGTCATCAGCACGGAGCCCGATGCGAGGCTCAAACCCACCAACCGTGAGATTATGGCCCAAGCCAAAGTCAGACGCTTCACCGACTAAGCCACCCAGGTGCCCCTGAATCCTTTAGTGGGGGTATTAGACTTAATTGTACTATACTATATTATACAGGCACTTTCCCAGCTTTCAACTGAAAACTAAGAAACCAAGGTTTGGACCTAAATGTGCTCATTGCTGCTGTAAGTCAATAGTTTTGATGTCTGTCCATGGACAGAGCTAGGAAATACTTTTTATTTTTAATCGTGAATTCACACCCATCTTATCAGTTCAAAACATGAAAGGTTTTTTCTTTAATATTTGTGTGTCTTTTTTCTCACCTTGACAATCTTGACTTGTTGCATCAACATATTTGCCTATTTTATCCTACAATATACATGATCTTCAAAATTACCATGCCAATATTATTACAGATAATAAAATTGGAACATCTGAGTGGCTCAGTTGGTTAAGCATCCGACTTCAGCTCAGGTCACCCTCTCATGGTTTATGAGTTCGAGCCCTGTGTCAGACTCTGTGCTGACAGCTTGGAGCCTGGAACCTGCTTCTGATTCTGTGTCTCCCTCCCTCCTTCTTCCCCTTCCCCACTCATCATCTGTCTCTCTCTGTCTCAAAAATAAATAAACAGTATAAAAAATAAAAGCAATTCTCTGTTCTTTTTGACCTGAGACTATACCCCACAGTCATAGACATGCCCATTTCTAGAGAATTAGATATGCAAGGAGGTCTTAATAGTAAAAACACGGTGGTCACAGCATGGGGCACACAAAGGAACCAAAGGAATAGAGCAGTAATTTCATAGAAGGTCCATGCATGTAGGATTGTAACCAAAGAGCCTTCACTGTCTTGGTGTTTCAGCTGAGGCCCCGTAGCTGAGAATACTTGGCTACAAGCACCCACATATTCTAGAGATATTGGACCATTTATGTCGGCATTGCTCGGAGGTGCCCCAGACACGCTGTCCATCTCAGAGAGGGGTTGGGGGAGGGAGGGGAATGGATGGAGGTGGTTGAAGGGGAGACTCCTCTGCAGGAAATTGTCAAGGCAGTGGCATCACCCTCACAGAGGAGGAGAGGTAGTGCTTTCCCCCATGCTTCCAGACAAGTGAGGGCACCTCAGCCTCAAGACCAGAACAGAAAGCAATGCCAGAGGGTGAGGTCGGACCCTGAGGAATGTGAGGAAGGCTTCACAGAGCAGCTGAGGAGGGATGATTCTCTCGGCTTCTACCCAGTACCCCGCAGCTGAAGGATGCAATGAACAACATCTAGACCTGATCCCTTCCTGGTCCCTCCAGTCACTCGTGTGAGATCAGCCTGGGCGACAAGTCACCAGCATCCCATCCCATTCTCCGCCTCTTTCTGCCCTTCCTGCCTGGCACAGCTTCTCTGATTCTTAAAACTGGGTGCCTGTTGGAGCAAGGGGGCTCCTGCGATCCACGCACACCCCCATGAGGTGAGTTATGCTCACTCTCTCTCCTCCCCTCAGTAATGGATTTGGTGGCTTTTACTGGGGCATTTCTGGCAAGCATTAATGTGTTCCCTTTGGCTGCACAGACCAGAGACAGCAGCTGTCTGCTTCCAACGTGCTGACTGACTGTCGGAGACCTGGAAGCAATGTGGGCATCATCCACAGAGCCAAGCACTGTTGTCAGGAGCCCAGAGGAGTTCCTGGTCTTGCACGGATGTGGTGTTTGATCACCTCCTTCTTGCACCCAGGCCTTTGAATGTGTGGTTTCTCTTGCTTATAAGCCCCCCACATCCCACCTCTTCCCCTAGCCCCCTCCAGCCCTCTCCACCCCCATTTCCCCAGGATATCTTCTCTGCCAGCACCGGCCCACACTCGGTGCTCACTCTCTGACCCTCCTACACTGACCAAGTCTGCCCAGATCACCCACCACTTGGGGGACCATTAGGGGACCAACCTGTCTTCAGCTGGTTTTGTGGGTAGGTCCCACCTCCCTCCCAACGCTTGCCCTGGTGTCTTTTTCTAACTCTGCCAGCTCCAGGACTCACTTACATAAGAAGATCCAGATCGATATTTTCCAACATTTAAAAAAGAAGGAACATGTGTGTATGTCTAGAAATCCACACAATAAAAAGTAAATAAATGTGAGGGGCTCTGAATCTTCCCTGGCTCACACTCCCCTATCCCCGCCTTCCCCCACACCTCATGAGTCACTGACAGCCATGTGGCAAGATTACTAAGCCTAATTAAGTAATGCAGCTGACAGACTACTTCCAAATTCAGTTTGTTGTGCTTTCATGTGACGTACGTGTTCCTAAAAATCACCAGGTGACATAAAATCACTCAATAAAAAACACAGGGCTAACAGGAGTAAATGTGATTGAGGAACAACTTTAAATGTCATCAGTGACATGTTCTAAGAAAGAAGATAGGACCCTAATAAAAACAGGAGCAGTTTAAACAAGTTAAGTGGTTAACAAATACAAAAATACTATAGCAAACATGGCATTTTCCCCCTTGAAACTGAGGTGTGCTTGTAGAGGGAGATGAGGAGTGATGCAGTGTGTGTGTGTGTGTGTGTGTGTGTGTGTGTGATTGATGTGTGATCGGTGTGTGTGATCAGCGTGTGTGTGTATGATCGGTGTGTGTGTGTGACATCAGTGTATGTGCGTGTGTGCTCAGTGTGTGTGTGTGGGATCAGTGTGTGTGTGATCAGTGTGTGTGTGTGTGATCAGTGTATGTGTGTGATCAGTGTGTGTATGTGTGTGATCAGTGTGTGTGTGTGTGATCAGTGTATGTGTGTGTGTGTGATTGGGGTGTGTGTGTGTGATCGGTGTGTGTGAGATCAGTATGTGTGTGTGTGTGTGTGTGTGTGTGTGTGTGTGTGATCCTGAGTGGTGGAAAGAGCGTTACCTGAAACTGAACAGAAAGTTGTCGGACCCATGTTGATGGGGTTGGGGGGGCTATTGTTCCTGGTTTCTGTTGGCATCAAGCATCAAAGGCAAGCAATCTTCTGTAACCTTAAATACCGTGGCGTGTTCTACCTTGGAGATCTAGGTCCTCTGTGGGATGTGTTTACAGATAAATACCTGTTTCGTCAAAATTGCAAGTCTAATCCACCATTATAGGCTTCGCTCATAACTCTGTATCACTGTGGGGAATTTGTTTTCAAGCTTTCTCATTTTCCTCATCTGGCTCAGTGCTTTGGAAATTGGAGCGATGCTTGAAACCACTAAACCAGCCATTCCCAGCACTCGATGGAGTCACTTTTGCAGGACTTGGTAATTTCTGTTAAGATCTTCATATATAAATAATGCTTTCCTCATCGCGTGTACTCTTTGGGGTTTGGAACCTGCGCCCTTCGACATGTTTGGGATTTTGGAGGAGTGTGTGTTTGTTTTAATACAAAAAAGCTCACACATGCAAAAACAGAGCAGAGCCCAACCTTTTGGGATAACACACGTGGTGAACGGAGGTACCCAGTAGTTGTTTGAGGTGGCCAATGGGGCAACACGGCCCGGCCGCACGGTTCAAAATTGTGCAGGGGTTTAAAAAAAGATACTCTGAGAGTTGATAGCAGGGGGCAGTGTCATGATATGATAGTCAGAGATCAAGAAATAATATTGTGGGGCGCCTGGGGGGCTCAGTCGGTTGAACGTCTGACTTCAGCTCAGGTCATGACGTGGGTTCGAGCCCTGCATTGGGCTCTGTGCTGATGGCTCAGAGCCTGGAGCCTGTCTTCAGATTCTGTGTGTGTGTGTCTCTCTCTGACCCTCCCCTCCCTGCTCATGCTTTCTCTCTCTCTCTCAAAAATAAATAAAAAACATTAAAAATTAAAAAAAAGAATATTGTATTTTATTCACACACATTTACATGTTAAGTACATGGTTATATTAAGGCTACTTATTACTGTGAATTCTTTTCTTCCCTTGCCATTTGAACCATCCATTCATTCAGGCATTCATTCATTCATCATTGAGTATCTATTAGGTACTAGGTTCTGGGGACACAAGAAAACTACTGGCCCTCAAGGAGCTCCCATTGTTCTGGGAGAGACAGCTAATATGCCACCGACAGGTGTAAGTGAAGGATGGGTTTATAAAAGCATAAGTGCTTCTTTTTCCCAAAACCCATTACCTATTTTGCACTCGAGGATGCTCCACCAGATGCTGACATCTGACTGTGGTCACCTCAGGCTGGGCGGGCTAAAGCTTTGGGCATCTAGAAGCTAAGAGGAAGCCCCCATGTGGGCTCTGCAAACAGCACGTGTGGAGGGGAAGCAACAGTCTTCTTCTCACACCTCTGCTGTGTGGGGCCCTGGGCTCTGCACACAGACCATGAGCCCACATGGGGCCTTCCCAAAGCAGGGCTTACCCAGGATCTTTTCTGGCCGCCAGAGACCCAGCGGAGAGGGGCCTGGAGGTGCCGAACAACGAGCAGGTCCCCTAAAAGTGGAGGCTCATTTGCCCCCTTAGGTTGTTCTGACTGAGCTCTCCTGCCCTCAGCCCGCACCAGCACTTGTCAGGAGAGTGAACAGGCTTGACTATCTGGACATGTCTGCGCTTTCCTCTTCCCAGCAGAGACAGTCTCTGCACCCGGCCCCAGTCGCCTGTCTTGACAGTAGTAACTACACCAGCGTTGCTTTCAAAGGGCTGAGCGTTCCTGGCCATTGTGTTGGCCATCGTAGGTATCAGAGTCAGAGATAAAGTATTCTGTTCATTTATCACATTTTATTCTTACCACAACCCCAGGAGCCAAGTATACCATTATCCCAACTCAACAGATGCACAAACATAGACTCAGAAAGATTAATGGACTTGCCCAAAGACACACAGTTGACGGGGTGGTAGAGCTGGGTTTTGAACTCAGGTCTGATTCCATAACTAGTGGGTTGCCCCCACCCTGTGTGTCAATGCCAGACCAAGTCCTTTATGAGCTAAATAGTCACCAAGGACACGTCTTCTCCTTGCTGCTCCCTCTGTGCATCCCAGATCCCAAGCCCATATGCACACGACTCTGTGCAGCATCCCATCTGGAAAGGCACTTACCTCTGCCTCCATCTTTCTTTACCCCTTTCTCTGCTTTATTTATTTAATTTTTTTGGAGATTTCTTTTTTTTTAATTTCTTAATGTTTATTTATTTTTGAGAGACAGCGAGAGCATGAGCAGAGAAAGGGCAAAGAGAGAGGGAGACACAGAATACGAAGCAGGCTTCGGGCTGAGCTGTCTGCACAGAGCCCAATGCAGGGCACGAACCCATGAACCATGAGATCATGACCTGAGCTGAGGTCAGACACTTAACCGACTGAGCCACCCAGACGCCCCTGGAGATCTCTTTCATTGAGATATAGCTGACATATAAAATTGTATTCATCTCAGGCACACAATGTAATGACTTGATACTTGCATATATTGCAAAACGATCACCGTACTAAGTCCAGTTAACATCCGTCACCACACATGGTTACAAATTGACGATGATGTCCTGGAGCATGGGGGCTTTTTGGTTTACTGCAGAATTTCTAACACCTGTTAGAGAGTCTGGTCCACACAAGATACTCCAAAAAGATCTGTTGAATGGATGAATATATGTCACGCTAATTAAAATTATGCAAAATTGACATGGTACCATGTAAAATATTCATAAAGATTCACTTGGTTTGCAAAATTTGAAGTGATTCAAATGTTTCCAAATGCTAAGAATTCATTGAGAGTCACAGGATTTCAAAGTTGGCAGCACAGGGAGACCTTGGTTAAAAGAAAACCCTGTTTCTATGCTCTTCACACTCTGACACTAAATGTGTGTGTTTTTCCACATCAAGCAAGTTTCCACTTCTTAGGGGACACTGACTGGGTGTCCTGGGGTCTAACTCACTTCTGACTCTAACTGCCCAGAGTCAGCTCAGACCCCACAGGCTGAGGGCTCAGTCCCACAGGACTGCCTCCCAACCTCGGCCACCAGTCACAGGAGTGGGTCTCCAGATTTCCACAGCTTCTGTCCAACTTGGCTACAAATCAAAAGTGCTCACGACCACCCTTCCCTCCGGCCCCCTCAAGTTCAATAATTTGCTAGAACAGCTCACAGCACCCCGGTAAGCAGTTTACTTGCTATTACTAATTTATTATAAAGGATTCGGCCCAGGAGCAGCCAGATGGAAGAAATGCATGGGGCAGGTGTGTGGGAGGGGGCACAGAGCCTCCACACCCTCTCTGAGTGCACCACCCTCCCCGCCCCTTCCCACGTTCACTTGCCTGGAACCTCTCCAACCCTTTCAGTTTGAACCTTAGTGGAGACTTCATTACACAGATCGCTCAGGTGGCCATCAGTGGTGGAGCCCAAGCTCCAGCCTCTGCCAGAGGTGGAGGGCTGGGGCTGAAAGTTCCAACCCTATAATCACCCAGTTGGTTCCTTGGGCAACCAGCCCCCACCCCCTGCGTTACCTCATTAACATAAACTCGGGGTGGTTGTAAGGGCTTGTTATGAATAACAAAAGCAGCTCCTCTCCTCCTACCCTTCAGGAAATTCCGAGGTCCTAGAAACTCTGCGCCAAGAACCGGGGAGGAAAACCAAATACTAATTTATTGTGTTATGTGTGGAGCTCTGTGCCAGGAACAGGGACAAAGATCAGATATATATTTTTTATTATATACAATATCTCAATGGTGGCACCATTTTAGCTGGAAATTGGCTTCAGAGTCCCTGAGTCAAGCTGTTCTTGAACCTCAAAAACCCTGAGTGATTTGGATGATGAGCATGCTATTATTTTATCATTGGCTAACATTATATATTTAACATTATATATTTTTGGTACCTATAAAATGTCATCCCAAGTATTAACTATGTGCAGGTGGTGAAAATTTTGCCTGAAACTCATTAGCTTCGGAGCAGAAGGTAAATGTGATAAAACATGTTGTAGAGAAGCCCAAGGTGTACCCTGGTCCACCCCCCCCCCCCCCCCGTTAATTTAGGAGAGAGAATTTTGCAAAATATTACAAGCCAATGATTGAGAAGATTTAAAGCAACTCCTAGCATAGAATAGAATAGAATAGAATAGAATAGAAATCGTTAAAGACATGTGCATGGTCTTCTCACCTTGTATTTATTCCTGTGCAAAACAGATCTTGAATTACACAAGTCAAAGTCACTTCTTGCCTACAATGTGCGCCCCCCCCCCCCCACAAAGTTCAAAGCCTTCCCCTGTCTGCAGCCCCTGTCCCCTCCCCGGAGTGGCCTAGAGCCTCATCTCTCCACCGAGAGGGTTTGCTGAAGGAGAGTGGAGCAGATCTGTCCAGCTAGAAGGACAGTCTGCCGGCTCTGGGTCCTGTCTGGGTGGTCCCCCACATGTCCATGGGCAGCCCTTTCACTTCTATTCCTCTCACCTTGATTGCAGGGGGTCTCATCAGCTACCGAGACTGTACAGGCTTCTTAAGCAAAGGCCTTTGGTGTTGCAAATGGATACCTATCTGATGCAACTCAACCATACATCAGGCCCTGGCTGATGAGTAGACCATTTCTTCTTGCTTTGTTCTGGAACTGCCTTTCATGAGCTCATGCCAACCTTAGCTACGTCTCTCAAACATAGAACAGTCAACTAATATGGAACAGAAGCTACCAGCGCTGATGCCCAAGACCATCTGGCGTCTCGGCACAGCTGTGTCTTGAAGAGACTAGAGTTATGTCTGCACCTTGAGGCAGATGAGTCCCACCAGACCCCCTAGACCTACTACGACCTTCCCCGTAGTGCTTGGGCTTCCATGCACTGACCCAAACTCCCCCAGTTCTTGCCCCCCTCAGGCCTGCATATTTCGTGTACCTCTGGAACTCTCCTTTCATGGGAGAGTCCCCTACATCCTCAGTTTCATGAAGGAAAGCATCATTTACTTCCTGGCCTTTACTTTTCACTGCCCATCCTTGCCTCCATGTCTGCTTTAAAAAAGCACTGCTGAACTCCTTTCCTCCACCCTTGCTTAGCAAAATGAAACCCTGCCACTAAGGCTCGTGTGTGCCCCGGCTGCCTGTCCAGCCCTGCTGTGATTATGGAAGGCCGTGGCCCCCGAGCCCACTGCTGACCTGGCAGGTCTTTAGTTGGCAATTTTCTGAAACTTTAAACACTCGTTCCAATGACGGGCACTACACATTTGCTCTTTGACAGCACCGAGGTGGCCAGTCTTCCAGTCCATCTGTGCTCTTCCCAGTGAGTCCTCCTTCCTGGGCAGGTAGACATGAAACAGTACTGCCAACTGCCAAGCCCCCGGTTCTTGCACACCTGCCTGGCAAAACGTCCACTGTGGACATGGTCTGTGCCATGGTCCCTCCCCACCCCACTCCCCACAGAGACTGCTTCAACTATCAGAGACTGTCCCCTGGGCATGAATTTGGTGTCCCTACAAATCTCCGGGCCTCCGTGCTGCTGGTGGCAGTTCTTGTCCGAGTCCCCAGTCACTTTTCTAGTTCTCTCAGAAGTTATTACACATTCTCTTTAATCTTCCTGTGAGCACTTTCCTACTACTCACCCCTGACTCCTTTTATGCACTTCCCTATGTCCCAGCCAACCCTGTCTCCTCTGCCAGCGGGAGGGCCCCTCAATGCCCTCACTTACACTTTGGACCCCTCCCTACCCATTCTTCAAGGACCAGGGTTAGCTGAACATTGGCCCCCAAAGATAGCAAGTACTAAGCCTTGGACATTGTAAATATGACTGGGCTGGAGAAAGGTCTTTGTTGATGTGACTATATTGAGGATGCTGAGAGGACTCATCTCACCAGACCCGGTGGCCCCTAAATGTCATCGTGTGTCCTCATAAGAGAAAGGCAGAGGGAGAGTTCACAGAGAGATGAGGAGGAGGCCATGTGACCAGTGCAGCAGAGTTTGGAGATATGTGACCCCAAGGTGGAACACCTGGAGTTCCAGGGACTGGTAGAGGCAGAAACCAGACTCCCTTCTAGAGCCTTTAGAGGGAGCACGGCCACGTTAACACCTTGATTTCAGACCTCTAGCCTCCAGGACAGACAGAACACCTTCTGTTGCTTTAAGTCCCCTGGTTTGCGGTGATCTGTTCCAGCAGCTAGAGTGTCGTGGAGAAGACCTCTAGATGGCTAGAGGGAGTGGTCAGAACACTGGGACGTGGGAAGAAGGGTCAGCAGGACACGTGAGAGGTGAGGAAGGAGGGAGATTATGTCCCTACCGAGCATGTACCATCTTCCAGTTGGGACTCAGCTCAGGAATGCAAAGATGAACTAGACCCAGGCACTGCTGACCAGCAGCCCACAGCTTGGGGCACAATGCCCCCTGGGGCACAGGAGCAGAGGAGGAGGGATCAGAGATGCCTAATGGGGATCTCTAAGTACAAAGGCATTTGGCAGGTGTTTGGGCTTTCCAGGCCTGTCGGGAAAGCATCCCTCTATACAAGCAAGATGCTCTTCTCCATGGCTTCACTGGAGAGCAGGAAAAAGGGCAACAGAATAAACAAGACCAAAGGGGTGATGGAAAACATACTGAGTAGGGTAACGGGGAGATCACAAGCCCCAGGTGAGTACCACTGGGGTCTAACACTCGGTTCTGCTGCTAACTAACTAGGGCAGGATTCTTCAGGCTCAGATTTTCTTGGCCATGAAAAGATCTGGCTTGATGAAGAATAAGCCCAACCTTGACCCTGAAGAGCGAGTCATTGAGAGGTAGCTTGAGTATTACTGAGACTCATGAAGGTTCTCAGACTCTGCCTCAGTACCATTGGTTATGGGTGGTGGACACACCAAGAATAAGTCAACTTCAAACCTATAAGTAACTGATTTCAATGTGACCTTAGAATTATCCCCAACAAAGACCAGACCTGCTCAGCCATGGGGGGTAAGAACTCAGGAGAAACCCCACCCAACAAGGGTAGAGTCCTTTGGTACCACAGGACTATGGACATTTTTGCTTTTATCCCTAGAGTTCCTTTCAAAGTAACCCCAATATTCACCAGCCACTTAGAATATGAACATTTGGCTGTAGGCAATGCCCTTCATGGCGTCTAATGAACGATTTGGTGGGAACGGGCATATCTTCACACACTATGCTTTGGAAGCCAATGGGTGTTGGAGGCAGAGTTCCTCCATCTCTTACAGGAAGGAGCTACTGCAGCCTGACCCAAGATCATACACAGGCTGACTGTGTTGGAGGCAAGCGCTGATACCTCTCCTCTGTCACATCACATGCCACTTTGTGTCCCAGGTGAAGCACATGGCCGTTGTGGGGGGAAACCAACACCTGTGTCGCTGGGAAAAACACATAAGGAATGAGATGGAATGTTCTATGTAACTGGCCCAGGAACTCTCACAACCTGTTTTTCTGCCCTTTTCTGTTTTACAGGTAGCTGTCAAAACTCTCTCACCACCCACGGCCCTTGGGCCTGGACACGCCTTTTGACATCGACACCACCCTGTTTGTACAGGTATCTGCAGACTGGTCTAGCTTCACCCAAAACTGACGCTGAACCAGGTTCTTGTTTTATGTCAGCCTGAGGAGTTTAGGTACTTCATCTAAATGTTCAAGATAGAGAATAAGGCTCAGGGCTAACTGTTAACCTGTCAAATAATTTCTAACTATAGAAAAGAGGCACACGGGTGTATTCTCTTCTCCAAGAACTCCACCCCACTAATACAACTGAGTGACAGGAAGGGGACAGGTAGAGAGAGAAAGTGACACAGTACACAGCGAAAGGGAATTTAAGGACTTGTGTGGAAGTGAGATTTTGAAATTCGGTCTGTAGGGTCAGAAAGATAATATATGTTTACTCTTTCCTTTCCCAAAGATCGTTTACTGAACCTACAAGAACGTCTGATCATTGAGACCAAAGCACAGAAAGCCTGACCGAAGTCATGCATTTGGGGGGATTTAAGGTCAATGTATGAGGATTACTTCCCGTGGATGGCACTCCTCGTCACCAACATGAGGAGCACCTAGACATGCAACAAGACTCACGCATGGTTATACATATGGTGCTTAGCTCTGTGTGTATCCAAGTTTTAGTTTGTTCAGTCACTCAGTAAGCATCTTCCAAGCACTTATTATGGATTAAGGTAGATGAAGAAGACATAATCAGTGTCCGTAAGGAATTCATTAGACTATGATAATGGGAAACAAATTCTATTATTACTGACATAATGTAATGGGGGCAAGGAGTGAAGAATGCTCAGGGGATCTAGCCCTTTGGTCAGAGTGGTCCAGAGAAAAAGAACCAATAGGAGATTATATGTATTATAGGAGCAGTAGACAGATACATAGACAAGCATAGATATAGGTTTGTTATAAGGAATTGGCTTATGTGGTTATGGAGGCTGAGAAGAACCAAGATCTACAGTCAGCAAGCTGGAAACCAGGAGACAGTGTAAATTCCAGTCCAAGTCTGAGTCCAAAGGGAGAAGACCAGTGACCCAGCTCAAAGATAGGCAGCAAGACCAAATTCACCCTTTCTGACCCTTCTTGTCTCCGCAGACTGTCAGTGGTTTGGATAAGACCACCACATTGGGGAGGGCAATGGACTTTATCCAAGCCACTGATTCACATGTTAATTCCATTCTGAAACTGCCTCAAAGTAACGCCCAGAATAATGCTTAACCTAAAGTCTGGGCATCCAGATATAGACTCGGACAAGCCACACCACCTTTCTGGAAAACAGATGGGCATTATCTTTAAAATCAGGGATACACAAACCCAGACCTTCCAGTTCCAGGGAGACACGGCCAAGATCCCTGTGCACATGCACATCATGACTCCTAGTCAAAGATGATCCATGATGGCGTCGTCCATTGGACAGCCAATTTCCCATCCACAGTCAGATGAATATGTAATCGCGGCATATCCATACGAGAGAACTATACCTCAGTGAGTATCAGTGAACTAACGTAACAGTACAGATGAGTCTCAAAGAAAAATGTTGAGGGAAAGAGGGGAGATAAAAGACCTATAGTATAATTCTATTCCCAAAGTGTTTAAAAACAGTGAAAGCCAAAGGTTATTGTGTAAGATACATACATAAGTGATCACACTATAATGGAAAAGTAAAGAGATGTCACCACAAGCCAGGACAGTCATCACTCTGGAGGAGGTGGGGGGGGGTCCCCACTTGGGGCTTCTAGTGTGCGCATTTCATTCTACTTCTTCACTCAGAAGTGATTACCCAGGTGTTCCCTTCATAACTCTTTATTAAACCATATAGGTTTTTATGCAAGCTTATGCACGTTGATGATATTTACCACTACAAGCATATTTCAAAAATGTAAGAAAGGCTGGGCCAAGCGTCCCCTGAAAGCTGTCCTGGCCAGAGAAGTTTTGCCCTTCTCTTTCTCTGCTCCTTCCACTCACCTGCTCTTCCTCCCACCTTCAGCCTTCTCCCACATGAGTCCCCCCAAACCCTTAGTTGGCCTAGGGCACAGTAGATGGCCTGCAGGCTACAGGTCCCGCCCTGAAGGCTCCCAGCTGTCCCCACCCCCACCCCCAGCGCACAGGCCCTTCCTAGGATGCCTGCAGGGATGCCTATTGGAAAGGCTCAGGAGTTTGGCAGTGGGCTTGGAGGGAACGCCCACTCAGCCTGTTCTGGTTCTGTGCCCCAGGCCTGCCTCCAGCCCAGGAATGGGGCACACTCCCCAGAGCCAACACCAGCTTTAATTAGTAGCCTTTGTTGTCACAAAAAAGCATATGTTTGCCTTCTCCCTGGGTTGGGCACATCGAGAGGAGGAAAGGCTGTGTGGGGGCAGAATTCAAAGACTGAAGATCTTCAACCCCCGAGCTCAACTCTTCCCAAAGTCCAGTACTTAAGGGTGGAGGCGAACGTGGTGAAAAGTTAAGGCCAGGCCTTTGGGGTAAAGTCTCTGAACCAGTCTCCTTCCATTCCAGAAAGATCTGATCCTCCCCAGTGACATGATGCTCGGACACTTCCAGTTCATGCTGGGGTCCCAGCCAGGTCCCAAGGTTTCCAGGAACCTCTTTTTCTCCAGTCAGATTGCTGACCCCTATACATAAGGTAGATTCCCATAAACAAACATTTTTTCTAAAGCTTGAAAACCACAGAGAGTCTACATAAAGCCTGAGAAATGTGAGCCTTGAGCCTGTTTTTCCTCTGACGTGGAAACCCTGCCAAGTAGCATTCCCCGCCGCTGACTGCCAAAAATGGGCAAGATCACCCCCCTGGGGCACCGGGCCATCTCCCTGATAATCTGCAGACCCCACCACAGGCCTCCAGACCCCCTGCCCCAGGTTGAATCTGCCGCAAAGACCAACAAAACGCAGGCTTGGGTCGGCTTCCTGGCTGGGCCCTTCCCACTGGAGGGAGAAGAAAAGGAGAACAGAAGACAGTAAGGAAATAGCTCCCGAGTCAGAAAAACTGCTTCTAATGGTGAAGGAAATCAAGTTCCGCCTTGTCTTACAGCCATAAACAAAGCTGTCTCTTTTCTAATTCACAGGAAGCTCTACAGCCCAGGGAGGGTGAGGTCCTGTCCCCTCCCTGCCAGCCTTTACCTGCACTGCTCCCCCACACAGGTCCTCTCCTCTCCCGCTGTGCCTCCTGCCCCTGCCCTCCAAGCCACTCAAAAGGGGTCAGTCTCCCCAGCTCTACTTCCAGTGCTCTCATCAGTCCTCCACCCTGTGCCTCCCAAGCTTCTCCCGGCTAGGCCTCCATCACGTCCTCCAGTCCTTCTCCGGCTTGCCTTCTGGAGGTGCCTCTCCGCTGGTCCCCCTCACACATCTCTGACTCTTCCTCGTCTGTCCCATTTGTGGCCTTTAGCTTCCACTCTTGGCCCCTCATCAATTCTCTATGCGGCCCCAGGGTGGCCTTTTAAACGTAGAAATTAGACCTGGCCACTGTCCCTCTCAGAAACCCCCAGTGGCTTCCTCTCGTTTTCAGGTTAAGATCCAAAGTCTTCCCCCGGGGTCCCCAAGCCCTGGATGGCTCGGCCGGGCCTGGGGTTCTCGCCTTCCGATCCGTTCCTCCAGGCCGGCTGGCTCTCTTATTCTTCCTTAAATACAAGCTCAGGCCCGACTTGGGCTCTTATTTCCATAGGCCCTTCTGCCCCAGAAGGTCTCCCCTGGATCTCCACATGGCTCCCCGCTGCCCACAGAGTTCTGTCTCCGCTCTGCTTCCTCACTGGCAAGGCCTGTCCTATGCCTGCCTGCCCACCCCATCATGTGTGCGCTCACCCTGCAGTTCATACGTGTGTACAGTGGTACGCATTCCGCACAGCATATCATATGCTGTTCTCCACCATCCGCTTCACCATGGTTCATCGGATCGCAGGGACACTGGAGGCCTGATTTATTTCTATAATCCTAGAACCTAGAATTCTGACCCACAGTAGGTGCTCAATAAAGATACGTTAAACGGTGAATCCATGAAAAACATATGTTATATAAATACTTTAAACATTTTAGGGGCGCTTGGGTGGCTCAGTCGGTTAAGCATCCAGCTTCGGCTCAGGTCATGATCTCACGGTTCGTGTGTTTGAGCCCTGCGTCGGGCTCTGTGCTGACATTTAGCTCAGAGTCTGGATCTTGCTTCAGATTCTGTATCTCCCTCTCTCTCTCTGACCCTCCCCTGCTCGCACTGTCTCTGTCTCTCAAAAAAAAAAAAAAAAAAAAAACCCTAAAAACATAAACATTTTAAAACACATCTATCATTTATTTGCCAGTATTTAAAAATATAGAGAGTTTTTTTAAGTAAACTCTATGCTCAATGTGGGGCTCAAACTCAACCCCAATTTCAGAAATTGCATGCTCTACCAACGGAGCCAACCAGGCACCCCTATTTGCCAGTATTTTGACAGAGGGCCAAAGCCTCTCCTTTGATTATGGTGCCCTGACTCTTGCTGTGAATCTTTAAGTCAACCTGCCCTTTACTGGGTCTTTCCAAATCATTTAACTTAGTTCTCAAAGAAACAACTCCACCTTTTTTATACTCATCATCTTTTACATAATATTGTTGGTTGACAGAGTGGGTAATTAAATCACTTAATTACGCTAACATGCACTGTGGACTTAAACTGGTTTAGGAACAGACCCCACTCAACTCACGGGGGCGTGGGTGAGCTGGAGGGCCGCCATGTTCATCGGGCCGTGGGCACCCGCCAGCCAGTTTGCTCTGGCAAGCCGACTTCGAGGTAGGAAAATAAAACCTGTTCTGCAGCATAAAAATCCTGGCATGAGCACATGGCCACTCTGGTGGAATCCAGTGTGGACCGCACCCAAGAGAACGGGCAAAGCAAAATCAGGTCAGCTAAATGCAACAAGGATCCAAACAGAACCCAGGCAAGAAATGGCCTTCTGCCACTCCCAGGCCAAGGAACTACTCAGCCTGCGAAGGAACTAAGGTTAGAGCTGTAATGAAGGTTGGACTTTGATAAATGTAATTATCCTGTATCATTGATTCATCAACTGAACACAGTTCTCACTCCCTAGGAAGAATGGCTGAGTAGTGATTCTCGATCCTGAATAAAGTTTTCCCTTTAGTATATATAAGACTCCTGAACCCAGAGTGACCCGAACCATGGACTCTTGCTTTTCTCACTTGGTAACATTTTTATGCCAACCCAGATGTCTCAACCACCCTGCTGTCCTGCCCATTTGCCACCCACATGCAGATGAAAACGTTGGCTTCATCCACACTCACCATCCCATCATTCGTGGAGACCCCCTGCCTCCTGGCCCCATGGCTGGGGTCCTGCCCTGCAGGGTAACCCCCAGGCACACACTGTTCACGGGGTGTGCCATCCTCCCTCTCAGGAAGCCCAGCGACTTCTCTCTGCTGAGCCCTGGTCTGTCTGCCGCACCCTCGTCCGGGCAGGCCAGGCCCCTGTGGGATCGATAATGGGCTCTAGAAGAAATGTCACATGTTTATGATCCCACAGGCACATTAGCTACAGCTTTCAAACCCTCCTTTGGAATGAGGAGGATGAAGGTCAAAGCCAAAATCCTTTCCTCTGGGGCACTCTCACGCAGGTTTATGACCCTTGCTTACATCAGACCATAGCTGAGCCCACACCCTCCTCTCCCTGGTGCGTTGGCAAGCTGGTTTCTTAGATGCAGATGTGAGCTCATTCTACTGCTTTGACTCATATCATGGGTCCACTTTGGAATGACCTGATGATGGTAACATGCAAGGGGGACCCCGAAGCACACAGCTAAGTCTTTTCAGTGGGAAACCCTGCACAAGCCCTGAAAACGCCGCTCACAGGTGACAAGGGGTCTGGGAAGAAAGCTAGCGCCTGAAGGGCACATGTCTTGGATGGACCATCAAGCCAGATGCCAGGCAATATTTACATTGTGTAACCACTTCCTCCCTTCTGACTCATTTCTCCATCATCTGGCTTCCTCTGGCATTTGCTTAAAGGGAGAACATGCTGTTTTAGGCCTTGCAGTCCTGCAAGGTAGATCTTGTACTCGGCCTGCTTGGCAGGTATATATTTAATTATAAATTAACGGCTTCCGCATCTTCTTTCCAGCATGGGTCGGCCTGAAACCAATGACCTTGAAGGCCTAACAAGATGGTCTCTGAACTTGTGAGGCTGAAGGCCAGACCCCAGATAAACGCTTCTGCAAGGTTTCCCATTGCGCCGTCGGCCAGCCCTAGCTGATGACCACGCAGGGACGGATTCCCAGCCCTGGTGCTGTGGTGTCCGCACACCCAGCCTCGGCTCAAATCAGTTAAAAGCAGAGTCTTTGGAGGCAAAACCAGGAGTGTGACTTTTCTTAGAAGCTTCCTAGAAGAGTCTGAGCTTCCAGGGTTGAGAATTGCTGGCTTAGCATATCTCTCTAAGATGAAGACAAAGACCTTGGCTTCTAGAACCAATTTAAACAGTCTTTTGATCTGTATTCTAAGTGCTTGGAATATCATTAGTTACCATATACTGAGGGCCTTGTATGTGCCAAGTCCTATGTACTTTCATATATAGTAAAACTGAAACCTAAAAACAATCCTGTCAGGTAGATACTGTTACCCTCATTTTTTTTTTTTCTTAAAGAGAGAGCGAGAGTGAGCAGGTAGGGGTGGAGAGAGAGAGAGAATCCTAAGCAGGCTCCATGCTCATCTGGTCCAACTCAAGCCCAACTCGAGGCTGGATCCCACAGCCCTGAGACCATGATCTGAGCCAAAATCAAGAGTCATACGCTCAACCAACTGAGCCACCCCGGTGCCTGTGTTATTCCCATTTTTAAGCGATTTATTTTTTAGCTATCAAGACAGACTCAGAAAGGTTAACTTGACCAAAACTTGGACAGCTGGTTAAGGAAAAAAGCCAGTATCTCAGTCCAGGTTTATCTGATTCTAAAGTCCAAGCTTTCCCCAATGAGACCGTGTTGTCCCTTAGCCTTTAATGACTGTAAGATCTATGGTTCCAGTGTTTAAATCAGTAATGCCTTTTTTCCCCCAAGCCCCCATCCATGGAAAATCTGGACTGGGAAGACTGTTCCCCCAGAGACTGTTGACATGGGAATAACTGTGTTCAAGACGTCCAACACATCCATTATCGTGATCTGATTTTGTAGGACAACAAACTAGAGGACAATTGGGGGATAAATCATATTTGTGTTTTTAATCAAGGGGCCAACGCGGCACCTGGGTGGCTCAAGTCGGTTAAGTGTCCGGCTTTGGCTCAGGTCATGATCTCATGGTTCGTGGGTTCAAGCCCAACATCAGACTCTGTGCTGACAGCTAGCTCAGAGCCTGAAACCTGCTTCAGATTCTGTATCTCCCTCTCTCCCTGACCCTCCCCTCCTTGCACTGTCTCTCTCTCTCAAAAATAAATAAAAAAACATTTAAAAAAACCCTTAAAAATAGGGGGCCCTTATTGATTAGGTAATAACCCATCCTCACTGCTTATTTTAATCCTGGAGAAAATGATAACCTTCCCCATTACACTCACTCTGACCCTGATGTCGGAGACGAACTGCAGCGCCTGCCTGGGTCTGACCACACTCACGCACGGGACAGTGGAATTTGGTGCATAAAATACCGCAACAGAGAGCCCTCATAATTGCAGAAGTAACTCCCGAGGGATACAGAACCCAGAGCACTGCACCAAAAGCACTGTGGTCTCGGAGAGGCCTCCCTTCTGCCCCCACACCCCCCAAGAGCCCTGCTCGGAATCATCCCATGGGTAGTTGCACCAGCTCTGGGTCCTGTAACGACAATGGGGACACCAGGGAGCCAAGCTCAGTTATCCAAACACCAGTTCTCATGGAGCGTGGATAAAATCTCACACTGCTCATGAAGGCATCCCCTTAGGAAGTGGAGAAGGAGCCTCCCACAGCCGGGTTTGGGGACTAGTCTGGTGTTGGGGATGTGACTCACAACACAGGGGCAGGGAGCACACTCATCAAGACACAGACGTTTTACTCAGCTCCACAAGTGTGCGACGGTCTCTCCGTTCCAGCCTGAACCATGAAACACTATGCCGTAGAAACTCCTGGTAAATACAATGGTCAGCACAGCGCCTCAAGTTTCGTGTGAGGTCTGTTAAGTATCAGCTGAGTAGACGAGGGAGTTGGGGATGGAGGTTGGCCTGTCCTCAGGACCTTTTGTATTTATTGCACTAGCACGTTATGTAAAACTCACAATTCCTAAGTGAGGAAACTGAGCTCCCGAAAGCACATAGCTAAGATGTGGCAGAACCAATTTTCAAACCAGTTATGCCTGCCTTTGGGTCTCATACGCTCCTCTGTACCACTTACTAAGTCCTCGCAAGAGAGGACTCGCCTGTCCAGGATGATGGGTTCCAACTTCTGCCCAGCGATCATCCCTATAGAAGGTCTCGGGTTCGGCCCCTTGAAAGCATCCGCTCAAAACATTCACCACATCTCCGTGTGGGTGGGGCACTGTGCCATGTGCCATCATGGATGAGCCAGACGTGGCCCCAGCCCTTGGGCAACATGCAATCCTGTAGCCAGGCTAGCCCACCTGCCAAGTGCAGCAGGTCAGGGGAGATGAGAGAAAGCAATTACACCCAGCTGAGCGATGGGTGAGGCTCCATGAAGGCTGGTGCTCCAGATGGGCCTCAAAGGGTAAACTGAGGCAGAGGGGATGGCATACCCAAAGGCCTCCAAGGAGAAAAGCTCAGGACTTGGGAAATGGTTCACTGTGTTTTCCCCAGGGTCCAAATCCCAGCCTCACCATTTTATTAGCAGTGTGACTTTGCCCGTGAGTGAATTAACCTTCCACATCTTCATTTCCTTGCCTGTAAAGTTAGAAGCAATCCATCTGGCTTCAAGCTTCCTATACTTTCTCCCACACCACTTATTATTTTTTTATTAAAAAAATTTTTTTAACACTTATTTAGTTTTGAGAGCTGGAGTGTGAGCAGGGGAGGGGCAGAGAAAGAGGGAGACAGAATCTGAAGCAGGCTCCAGGCTTCGAGCTGTCAGCACAAAGCCCGACATGGGGCTTGAAATCACGAACCCCGAGATCATGACCTGAGCTGAAGTCAGACGCTTAATTGACTGAGCCAGCCGGGCACCCCTCTCCCACACCACTTATGAGCAAGCTGGAGTTCTCACAGGAGAAAACCACCCAGTGGTGTGAGGGTACGATGGATGATGCATGTGAAGGCAAACCCAATTCTTGCACATAGAAGGGCTCCACAAATTTTTTAGTGTTTGGAGACGCCTGATTTGACTCTAGGTAGGATATGGGCAAAAGGGTCTTTCTATCCAGAGCATTTAGCACACTGCTTGGAATCTATCAGACATTCACTGTAACATAGTCCCTTAACCTCGGTGATGCTTCCCAGTAAAACATAGATCGTAATGCCTGTTCCAAAGAGTAGAAATAAAGACATTACACTCTGTACAATGTCTGACACACTGTAAATGTTATGTGAATCCGGCTTCTTCCAGAGTCAAAGCCAGACCTTCTAGTCCTTTCTCATGCCAGACAGTACAAATTTAGTATTTTTCAAACTGAAATCTAGGTAACACACGCATTTCATGGGAAGCTGATAGTGTTCTATAACAAAATGTCAAAAAATATTTTCTGAAATGTATTATAATAGTCATATAAGAAAAACGCTAGGCACTGCTACATAGTGCCTATACTATTTTTTTCTTTTCTTTTTTCTTAAAGTAGGTTTCATGCCCAATGTGGGACTTGAACTCACAACCTTGAGATCAACAGCCCTATCCTTTACTGACTGAGCCAGCCAGGCACCCCTATGCTATTTTTCCTTTCTCTTTGTTTTTTTTTTAATTTTTTTTTAATGTTTTATTTTTGATACAGAGAGAGACAGAGCATAGAGGGGGAGGGGCAGAGAGAGAAGGAGACACAGAACTGGAAGTAGGCTCCAGGCTCTGAGCTAGCTGTCAGCACAGAGCCCGACGCGGGGCTCGAACCCACGAACGTGAGATCTGACCTGAGCCGAATCGGAGGCTTAACCAACTGAGCCACCCAGGTACCCCCTTTCTCTTTGTTTTTAATGGTTTGTTTATTTTTGAGAGAGAGACAGAGTATGAGCAGTGGTGGGGTAGAGAGAGAGGGAGACACAGAATCTGAAGCAGGCTGTCAGCACAGAGCCCAATGCGGGGCTCGAACCCATGGTCTGCAAGATCATGACCTGAGCCAAAATCGGAAGCTCAACCAACTGAGCCCCCGAGGACCGCTATGCTATGTGTCAATAAGGTGTGGCTAAGACAGAGGACCACAGAGATGAAATTAGTAGGGTCCTGAGAACAGGACCAGACAGGCAGATCAATGAAACTGAAGAGAAGGTCCCAAAGAGCTACAAGTCCGTGTGGGATTTCAGTACGTGCTAGAAGATGGCACTTATCAACCCAGTGCAGAAAAGACATTCTACCCGTGAATGGCACTGACAAAACTAACTAGCCATTTGACTTCCTCCTCCACATCAAAGATTCTACGACGCACCCCGAAAATGGATATAATCCTTTTAAAGTCATTCTTAACATCCCCTCCTAATATTCAAATTCTTGCACTCAGCAATAAACGTGCTACTTTGAAACACAGCAGATGAAGCAGTTCCTGGTTTAGGATTCCCAAGGAATCAGCCACACCACCTCACTCTGCACCACAAACTTCTCATTTCAGGGCTATGCGTTCGCCGTCCTGACCAGTGGCCGCAATGCTATGCACGCAGCATTTTGGACCCCTTTCTCGCCCTTCAGATTCAGCTCAAATGTGGCCTCGGTAGAGGCCTTGCCTCTTACCCCAATCTATGGCAGGCCCCCCCAATCTTTACTCAAGCCCATGGCCCTGCTCATTCCCTTCCTGTACATCATGGTTTCTAATGCTCTGTCCTGTTTGCCCTCTTTAGTGCGTACATTCCTTGGAAGGCAGCAGACCTCTTTCACGTCTTCATGGCCTAGAACAGTGCTGGGCACAAAGTACATGCTTAACACTCACTGCCTGAATGAATCAATGAATGAATGGCCCCTTCAGTTTGAATACCTGTCCAGATACTCTTTTTCAAGGAGCCTGACATGTTTTTTTTTAAAAAAACAATTAAAAAAAAATTTAGAGAGCAAGAGCAGGGCAGAGGGGTAGAGGGAGAGAGAGAGGTAGGGAGGGAAGGAAGGAGAGAGAGAGAGAATCCCAAGCAGGCTCCATGCTCAGGGCAGAGCCTGAGGCGGGGCTCAATCCCACGACCCTGGGATCATGACCTGAGCTGAAACCAAGAGTCAGATGCTCAACCGAATGATCCACCCAGGCACCCCGACATGTTTACAGAACTCTTACTAATGAATCTGTTTTCAATCTTCTGTTTTATTTTTAAATGCCTACCCACCTGTGCTTGGTTTAGCTCTTGTAAATCTCGAGTTCAAGAGATTCTACTTACCAGAGCACTAAGTCTTTGAAAAGGCATGGGTTCGTAACCACAGCAACTAATGTGTTGGCTGATTATATTGAACACGTTGACATCAAAAGATGACAGATACTGCCTCCAAATAAAGCCTCGTTGTGGAACTTGATGCATCCTCAACCTGCTGGCCGCACATTCAGGCATTCACGGCAGACTTGTCAGAGGGCAAAGGAGTGTCATCGGTCAGTGTTCTGTCCACAAAGACCGCAGAAGGGGAGTGCGTGTGTGTGCAGCTTGCTACGTGCAAGGCAGTGCTCCCTCTCCCCACTGCCATGTCCTGCACACACAGCAGCATCAGACCCAGAGACTGGTCTGTGGGAAGACGAATCCCAGTGGTGTAAAACTCCCTTCCGAGACGTGGCCCGCTCCCAACACCTGTCCCTACCAGCATCTCCAGGCGCAGAATTCTTTCCTGCTCTTCCCTTCTTTCCTCTGCACCTTGAATGTTTATCAAGCGGCATAAACAAAATGCTTTTACTAAACAAGTGCACTCTCTAGATGACAGCCCTCCTCAACAGACTCAGAGAAGAAATGGGATACTGACTGTGCCAGATCGTATATTCCAACGACGGCCACGGGTTCTCTCCTATCCCCCGTGTTCTTACAGTGTGACACGGACATCCCTCCCACCGCAGGATGGGATAGACGTCCACCTCCCCTCGATGTGAGTGAGCCTTTGGAGCAGACTCAAGCAGTGCAGAAGCGAGGGCGTGGGACTTCTGAAGACAGATCATTAAGCCACCACCACACACTTCCACCTCGCTCTCTTGCGATACTCCCTGATGCATCCCAGCCACCTTTCTGGGTTTGAGGTGTCTGCATAACGTCTGTGTGGAGCTGCCCGGGAGACACAACTGGATACGTGGGCTTGGAACCCCCGGCAGCTGGGCCAGTGGTGAGGCTCTGGTAGCATCTGGCATCAGGTGATAACTGAAATTGAGGGAGTGGATGGAGCGGCCCAGAAATGAGAGAAAGGGGCACACAGCCCAGAAGAGAACCCTGGGGAATACCGATACCCTGGGGCCGAGCGGAACCCTCCTCCTGCTGACTTCCACAGCTCATTCTTCAACTGTGCCCTCCAGACTGCAAGTCAGTATTTTATGTCCCAACCCCCGCAGCTCTGTTCCTCATGCCACCACCTCGTCCAGGCTCTCCAGCCTTCTTGGCTGGATTCTCACAAGCTTCTCATTGGTCTCCCTCTTACAGTCAGGAGAGACTGACATCCACAATGCTACTAAAATGATCACACACACACCTGAGACCTTCGTCATCTACTTGAAATACTTCAAAGGTCCCCTACGTCCATCTTCATAGCATCCAAACTTGTTAGCTTAATAAATCAGGCCCCTTAGATTTCAAAGGCTACCTTGCTTGCCTCAAATTGCCAAATGTACCCTGTGCTGAGCCATATGAAACCCATGCTTCCCAAAAACGCAATGCCAGATGCCTTCCCACATCTGGTGTCCTTATACCTGGGCCACCTCCCCCTCTCCTTTCCTGGATCCAGATCACCTTACTTCCTGAAAGCCTGGTCCCAGTGGCATTTCCTCTGGGAGGCCTTCCCTGCCCAGCCACCTGCTTTAGGATGCTCTTCCTCTGTTCTCCTGTTACCTTATTTATGTTCCCATTATGGCTCTCAACACTCTGCATCATTGCAATTAATTATTGATTTGTCTGTTTCCTTCCTGAGCCGAATACACAAAGTCTCATTCAACTCCGTGATCTCAGTGAGTGGCATCTAGTAGCAGACGCTCAATAAATGTGTCCCGAATAAATACATCATTGCGAACTTTTATTGAGCGCTTTCCTAGTAATCGTCACTCCCTGAGTCCTCATAACACGACGTGTTAAGTAGATGCCCACAATAATGTCTGTTTTTATACCCAAGACCCAAGGACAGGAGTGAACACACAGGATGGTGGGGCTGGGTTGTGATTGAACTGTCTCTAGGACCTGCTCCCTGAACCTCGCTAGATGAGCCTGGGGGGCTCAGTTGGTTAAGCGTCCCACTTCAACTCAGGTCATAACGCTCGCAGTTCATTCGTGGGTTCGAGCCCCACATCCGGCTCTGTGCTGACAGCTCAGAGCCTGGAGCCTGCTTCAGATTCTGTGTGTCTCTCTCTCTGCCCCTTCTCCACTTGTGCACCCGCTCTCTCAAAAATAAACAAACCTTAAGAAATTAAAAAAAAAACCTTCTGGAGAAAAAAATTTTTAATGAGTTTATGTTCTATGCCGTAACCTCCATGAGAACAGAAATCGTGTCTTGGTCATCCTGTCATCTTGATGTCCCTTGCTTGCAACAACGGATATGAGGCTTTTCCCATAATGCCTCCTTCCCCCACTTCGGTAAGCAGCTAAGACAGTAGTGTCGGGTTACAGCCCAAGCTTCCAGGCCATACCACGTGAGCAACCATTGCCCCCAAGTGTACTAGGCGTTTCTCAGCATTCCTACCTGATAGTATTACTTCTGCCATTTTATGAGTGAGGAAACGTGGGCTCACAGAGGGCTAAGCGACTTAAGGTCCATGATCGGCTTGCTGGTTCAAGTGCGTGTGATCCCGGGACTTGCCAAGAAGGCAGTAAACGTTATGGTCACTGAGTGATCAACAGTTCAGACCCAGACAAGAAAGACACCAAGAAACCTCTTCCAGGGACACTTGGAGAAGATTCTCCTGGGGAGACCACTGAGCTGCCACACACCAGCAGGGACTCCAGAACCCTCTTACCTCCAATGGGACCACACTGTCTGCATCTCACAGCGGGCAGCAGCCAGCCTCAGGGAGTTTCTTTGGAACTTGCTAGAGGACGGTTTGGTCTATCCAGCAGGCAATTCACTTTGCATCATTTCTTTCCCCAAATTTTCAAGTTGCCCATCAACTTTTTCTTTTTTTAATCCTAAGGCCTCTCCAGGGTCCTTAAAATCTATCAGCTTTCCAAAAGAAAAGGAAGTTTTTATTGTTGTTGTTGGCTTGTGCTAGCCCAAGCATTTTTTTTTAATGTTTATTCTTTTTTTGAGAGAGAGACATACAAAGTATGAGCGGGGGAGGGTCAGAGAGAGAGACACACACAGAATCAGAAGCACGTTCCAGGCTCTGTGCTGACAGTTGACACTGGGCTCAAACCCACAAACTGTGAGATTATGACCCAAGCTGACATCGATCGCCCAACTGACTGAGCCACCCAGGCACCCCAATGTTGTTTTAATGCAAGGGCAAATGATGCAGATATAATTGTTTCCAGTCAAAGCTTAAAAAAATTTTTTTTTTTATGTTTTTATTTTTGAGAGACAGAGAGAGACAGCACGAGCAAAGGAGGGTCAGAGAGAGAGGGTGACACAGAATCCAAAGCAGGCTCCAGGCTCTGAGCTAGCTATCAGCACAGTGCCCAATGTGGGGCTCGAACCCACAAACTGTGAGACCATGACCTGAGCCAAAGCTGGAAGCCGGATGCTTAACTGACTGAGCCACCCAGGCGCCCATTCCAGTCAAAGCTTTCAAAACGCACCGAACATTCTTCAACATGAGGCTGCTAATTTTATCCATCCGTCCTCAGTTATCAAATGCCTCAAAATCACCGCTGACTTTGTAACTCATTCGGTGAATTCACCAAAACCAAGTAATTTCCTCAGAAGTACAACAGTCATTTCAACTTTTTACTGAATCTCAAATTCTTAAGTCAAGGCTCTGCACATGGGGCACGTGGGGCACACTTTCAGTGCACCCGTGTGATCATGGCGAGCCCTCCCCTAGCTGCCAGGCAATGCTGGTTTATTAGGAGCAAATGCTCATACACGGACTGCACCTCCATACCTCAGAGCACCATGATCTGACCCTCAAGCCTGCTCCTTTTTGTGGGCTCCCAGCAGGCTTCTCTCCCCCCAGGTGTGCAAGCTAGGAGTCCTCCCCAACATGCCTCTTCCTTGTCCCCTGCCAGCCAGTTCAAGGCCAAGCCCTGTCCCCCTGACACCCACACTGGCCCCCTCCAAACTCCTCTCCACATCTACTGGCTAGTTAGGCAGGTTACCTAACTAGCCTGTAGAAGTCCAGCCAAGAAAACGTTCATTTCTGCAGCCTAAAATAAACACCATTTGGAAACTGATTTCTTCTTTTTTAAACCTTATTTTAGAAAGAGAGAAAGAGAGAGACAGACAGACAGGTGGGGGATGGGCAAGGCTCCAGGCTGTCAGCACAGAGCTCAATGTGGGGCTTGAACTCATGAACTTTGAGATGCCTGGAGCTGAAGTCGGATGCTCAAGTGACTAAGCCACCCAGGCGCCCCTGGAAACTGGTTCCTACCAGAAGGGAAAAGCTACCAGCAGACCAAGGTTTCAGTTAAAAACAACACAACCAATCACTGCATCCCAAACTGTACAGAGACAACATGATTTTACAGCCCTGTTATCTGGGCCTTGCAGGGGATGAAGGCTTTGTAAGGACACATCTGAGTATAATAAAATAAAAACTCTCCTTTATTCTTCTGCAACGTTACTTATAAGTGAGCCAACCCACACTTTCCCGGATTTGCTGGGTGAGCAGGATGTCCCTCCTGAAAGGTGAGGTTATGATTCAGTCCATTTTGAATATGTCTTCTGTTAAGTGAGCCACAGTTCAGCAGCCTCTAAATCCAAAGGACCTGAAGTTTCTCCCAAAGCCTTGGGAGCCAAGATGGGACATTCGAGTAGGGGAGATGCGCCCGAGGCCTCCCTGCCTGCTCAAACTGGAGTCAAAGCGAACTCGACTACTGACTTCTGAAACCTTGACTCTGGTGTGTCTCATCCGACCTGACCCATCTCGCTCCTCCCAAGTGGTGACAGGATGCTTCCATCCCAACGACCGGCCGCAGCCTAAGTTCTCCCCACAGTAACGGACAGCTCTCTGCGCCCATGTGTGGACACGAAGCTACATTTGAGCCCTGGGATGCAAAACAGGGCCGGGCGCTCACCTTCCGGTCCCCTGCCTCCTCGGGGAAGAAGCCAAGGTTCTCTCACACGACCTCCTGGCCCATCTGACTGCTCCAGCAACAAGGAGTCAAGTGAAGCCCAATGCTGCATTTCGTTGTCTGCCGATTCCTCACCGCTGCTGAACCACCAGGCTCTCCCTGGGCCTACAGGACCTCTCTTCTCTTTCTACCTCTCTGTCTCCGTTCAATCACAACAGCAACACACCCTCCCGGTGGCAACCCTTCCCAGTGTCCCCTCCCCTGAAACTTTCCATGACCATTCCTTAAGTGATTCGGTTTTCTGATAATGCTCCAGGTCAACTCCCCATTGGTAATGACCGTACAGAGAAACAATCTAGAACTTCACAGGAGTTCTGCCCCAGGGAGTCCAGAACCCAGATGAGGATTATCACCTGCCAGCTTTCCAGAACTAGATTTCTCCTCTCCAGTGAATCAAAATCGCTGGGGATGGGTCTTAGGAATCTGAACATCTCTAACGCCACCCCCACCTTCCCTGGGGATTCAACTCATCACCCTCATATGGAAATGACTCAGCAAATCTATAATATGGTGGGACTATCTTTCTTGATCTTTTTAAAAATTTTTTAAATGTTTTTTATTTATCTTTGAGAGACAGCGCTAGCAGGGGAGGGTCAGAGAGAGAGAGAGAGAGAGAGAGAGAGAGAGAGAGAGAGGTACAGAATCTGAAGCAGGCTCCAGGCTCTGAGCTAGCTGTCAGCACAGAGCCTGACGCAGGACTCAAACCACAAAATGTGAGATCATGACCTGAGCCGAAGTCAGACACTTAACCGAGTGAGCCACCCAGGCCCTATCTTTCTTGATCTTAACGCAGAATTTTGCTTCCTTGAAAACAATTAGGAGGTAGGAAGTTGTTTTCTTAATGCCAGGGTTTAATTACAGAGCAAATCATTGACAACAGGTGAGGAAATTTAAGAATGGAAGCAATTCTTATTATTTAGTGATTATTTTTGAGAGAGAGGTCGAGTGAGGGAGGAACAGAGAAAGGGACAGAGGACCCGAAGCAGACTCTGTGCTGTAGTAGCGAGCCTGATGTGGGACTCAAACTCATAAACTGTGAGATTAACTGAGCCGAAGCTGGATGCTTAACCAACTGAGCTATTCAGGCACTCCAAAATTATTAAGGTGAATTATAATAAACAGCCTATGATACAGAAGAACATAAACTTGTTTCTTCAGGGATTGGGTCCTGAGTGAGAATTCCTGAGTAAGTTAGAGCTTCTCCTTAGGAAAAAAAGGGAGGAAAGTATTTGAAGCAGGCTTAGAAATTCTATTACCGACGAATATTATGAATGTTTTTAAATTCCTTTTACACTTCGTATCCCCAATCCCTCTGTTTTTGATTCCCAGATCTTTCCGTGAGCCTAGCAATCCGATTGCACCCCTGTGGAGGTCAATGTTACCTTTCTACTCCATTCTTCTCCACCTGTTCTGTACAGCTGTGTCAATGTTCAGATACACAGCTGACTTTCCTAACAAGCTATTTCCTGACTCCTTTCTAGGTGGTAGATTCCTCAGAGGCAAAAACTATGCCTTCAACTTTCCTAATAATGACCTACAGAGAGCATAGCACTTGTTTGTAAAATTTCTGTAATTCCTATCACTTATTTGTAAAAATCTTTGGACATTCCCCAACTCTTCCAAAAACTGAAAAGGTGGGAACGCTTCCAAACTCCTTCTATAAGGGCAGCATTTCTGATACCAAAGCCAGACAAAAGCAATGAAAAACACTACTCTGCAAAAATCATCAACATAGTAAGACAAACCAAATTCAGCAGTATATTAAAGGGATTATACACCAAGACCACATAGATTTGCTCCCAAAATGCAAGGATTGTTCAACATAGGAAAATCGTTGTAATACACTAACAAATGATACATTAACAAAATGAAGCAACCTTCCCTCCCCCACTGACCATCTCAATGATACAGAAAAAGCATTTCACAAAGTTCAATACCCTTTCTTGAGAGAAACGTTCAAAGTAGAGACAGGAGAGGCTAACCTCCTCAACAGGATGAAGGCCATACATGGAAAATGCAAAATGCAGAGCTAACATCACACTCAATGATGCAAATAACTCTTTTCTTAGATCAGGAACAAGGCAAGGATGCCAGATTCACCCACTTTTATTCGATGCAGTATTGAAAGTTCTAGCCAGAGCAACGAGGCAAGAAAAAGAAATAAAAGGCATGCAAATTTGAAAAAGATGAACTGTTTGCAAATGATATGATTTTATGTGTAGAAAATCCTGAAGACTGTCCCCAAAACTGTTAGAATAAACAAATTCAGCAAAGTTGAAAGAAATAAAATAGATAAAAATCAGTTGCATTTCTATGCACTAATAAATGAATGATCTGAGAAAGGAAATGAAGAAAACAATCCATTTACAATAGCCTTAAACCAATAAAATATTTAGGAATAAACTTCACCAAGGAGGCAAAAGACTGGTACACTGAAAACTATAAAACATCGCAGAAATTAAAGGCGGGGCACCTGGGTAGCTTAGTTGGTTAGGGGTGCAGCTCTTGATCTTGGCTCAGGTTATGATCTCACCCATGATTCGTGAGATCGAGTCCCACATCAGGCTTTGGGTGGACAGGCTTGGGATTCTGCCCCTCCATCCCTCCCTCTCTCAAAATAAACAAACATAAAAAAATAAAGAACTTAAAGGCAACATAAATAAATTTGAAGACATACCATATTGGTGGATTGAAAGACAGATTCAATGCAATTCCTATCAAAATGTCAACAGCAATTTTTGCATACATTAAAACAAAACCCTAAAATTCCTACGAAATTTCATAGGACCCTAAACAGCCAAAAAAATAATCTTTAAAAAGAACAACAAAGTTGGAGGCCTCAAACAAAACTTACTACAGCAATGAAAAATGTGGGAGTGGCCTAAGAACAGACACAGAGACCAAGGGAACGGAAGGGAGCCCAGAAATAAACACTCACATATACAGACAATGGATTCTGGCAAAAGAGCCAAGATCATTCAATGGGGAAAGAACAGTCATTTCAACAAGTGGTGCTAGGAAAACTGGGTATCCACGTGCTGAGTGTTACCTGAATACTGCATCTACTACCTTACACCGTATTTAAAAATTAACTTAAAATAGACCAAAGACCCAAAAGTGAGAGCTAAATATAGAAAGCTTTTAATAGAAAACACAGAGTAAGTCTTAGGACACTGGATTTGGTGCTGATTTCTCCAGGACACCAAAGGCACAGGGGGTCAACTGGACTGCCTCCATATAAGAAGTTTCCTGCATCAAAGGGCACTCTCTGTCAGAGTGAAGAGACAACTCCCAGAACCAGAGAAACTATCTATCTGAAAAGGGATTCATATTCAGAACTTCTAAAGAGCCCCTGCACATAAGCAATCCAATTTTTAAAAGCACACAACCCAATTTTTAAAAATAGACAAATACTTTGAATAGACATTTCTCCAAAGAAGTTCTACAAATGGCCATTAAGCACACAAAGTGCTGCTCAAAATTACTAATCACCGGAGACGTGCAAATCCGAACCACGGGGAGATACCCCGTCACACCAGCTGGGGTGGGCACCACCACACTCACTCCTGAGGAAGGGGCGAGTGTTTACAGAGACTGGAACCTAGTGCACTGCTGGTGGGGAGTGTAAAGGGGTGTGGCTGTTGTAGAAAACTGCATGGAAAAGTTCCTTAACAAGTTAAACCTAGAATTACCATATGACCCAGCACTTTCTTTCTCCTGAAAGAACTAAAATCAGGGCCTCAAACAGAGAGGGTTACGGTTATGTTCATAGTGACGTTAGTCACAACAGCTGAAAAGTGGAAACTACCCAAAGGTCCATCAAGAGATGGAGGAACAGAAATGGGGCATATCTATACACTGGAAGATTACAGAGTCTTAGCAAGGAAGGAGATTCTGACACACGCTTCAACATGAATGAATCTTGAAACACAGACGTGAAAGAAGCCAGACACAGGAGTGCAGATACTGTAGGATTTCACTTATAGGAGTTACCTAGAGCAGTCAAATTCATGAAGACGGAAAGCAGAAAAGTGACTAGGGGCTGGGGGTAGGGGAAATGGGGAGTTAGAATTTAATGGGCAGAGAGTTTGGGAAGATGAAAAACCCTAGCATGGACAGTGGTGATAGCTGTACAACATGAATGCGTTTAACATCACTTAGCTGCACACTTAAAAATGGTAAAAATGGCAAACTTCAGGCCATGTGTATTTTTCACCATAAAAGAAAACGCTTTGATAATGAAAGCCCCAGAGAAGAGCGTGGCGATAAAGTTATGCCTATTTGAAAACTGGATTTGCTATTTCCTGGCTGAGGGACTCTGGGAAAAGTACTCAACCGCTGGAGAATTTTAGTTTCTTCTTTTGTAAAAGGAGGAGATCATGAATTCATTCACAGAGGTCATCATAAAGATTAACATTAAGAAACCGTAAAACATGGAGTGTAGGGTCTATTGTGCTAACAAATGATGGGTTACGTTAGCAGCTCTGGAAATAAAAAAAGGTAGTAGGTCATCATAGAAAAGCATAGATGAACAAAGGCAAAAAAGCTTCAGGGTCACATGAACAGGTGCTGGGGAACAAGGGCACTTGAACAAAGGGAGGGAAAGTCTTGGCTTTCCAACAGTTCGTGAAAAGCTCTCTTGAATACAGCAAATTCCATTTGTTGCAAGTTCAGTATGAAGCATGTGATAGTTTAAGAAAGAGAATGCAATGTTCGGTCCCCACTGGCGGTCTGGTTCACCTGTTACGGTGCTTACCCTAAGAACATTCTTCCAGAGAGATGAAGAAATAAGTGTTACCACGACGGGTACCCAGGAATGAAGACTGGTGGATTACATATGGAGGCAATATAAATAAAGGCAGTAAGTTACTGAACAACGGAACAGCACTTGAAGCAAGTACTTCAAGAGTGAATATTCACAAGTTACGTATTTCGCAGGAGCAATCACCGCACTACAAGCGATGAGGAGCGCTAAAAAACAGTGCGCAGTCTTGAGGTGTGTGCCATAGTAAGCTTCTGTGATTCTAAACTTACATTTTTAAACCTGGAATTCTGGAAGGACAATGCTACTATGTGAAGACCGACGCAAGGTACTACACACAGGCCCGGGGTGGCAGGCGCTTGTGGACACACACACAATGCGTCTGGGAATCTCTCTTTAGGCAAGAAGAGCAGCCGGGTCACAGCAAAAGCAGTAAAGGCGGCTCCCCAAGTGTATACAGTTGAAACCTGAACGTCACAGGGGCACAGGGCACCATGTTTGTACAGTCAAAAAAATTCAGGCTGAACATTCGACTCCCCCCAAACTTAACTATTAATAGCCTGCTTTTTTTAAGTTATTTATTTGAGAGAGACAGAGAGAGTGCCCATGCAAGTGGGGAAGGGCAGAGAGAGGGAGGGGGAGGGAGGGAGAGAATTCCAAGCACAATCCGCAAGGTCAGTGTACAGCCCCACGCGGGGCTTGTACTCACGAACTATGAGACCATGACCTGAGCCAAAACCAAGAGTGGGGCGCGTAGCTGAGCCACCCAGGCGCCCCTTAATAACCTACTATTGACGAGAAGCCTTGCTGATAAACAGGCGGTTAACACGAATTCTGTGTATGTATTATATACGGTGTTCTTAAAATAAAGCTAGAGAAGAGAAAGTATTCAGAAAACCCCAAGAGGTCACAGCACCACTATACTGTATTTATTGGAAAAAAATTTGCTTACAAGGAGGGCCCATGCAATTCACACCCATGTCGTTCAAGGGTCTGTACTTCTAATTCTCAAAGACGTTTTAGGCACGAAGGAAAAAACACACTTAAAAACCCATGAGCACAAATAAACCAACTTTAATAGATTATTATTTTGTATTTATATAGCGCCTTCTTCAAGAACCTTAGATGCTTTACAGACATTATATCTAATTAATCCCCACAACAACCCTGTGAGGTAGGTATTACTCCCGTTTTACAAGACAGGGAGACTGAAGCACAGAGAGGTTAAGTGACTTGCCCAAGGTCACACAGTTAAATTCACTGAAGGGCCAGGACCTGAGCGCCTTAGCCTCCCGGCTCCCAGTTTAATACCTCATGAGAGAATCTTTAATGAAAAGTATCCTTAAAGAAAAGTATCAAGAGTAGTATGTTATGAACGTGAGGTCTTTCTACTGCCATCATGGAAAAGAAAAACCCGATACTGATGGTTCGAGGCAACAAGACCTGATGTGTTACACGTTTCCTTTTTTCCCTTCTGGAGTCTCACGGCCCCCGTCTTGAGCATCTTACACAGTGAAGTTTCCAAGACGGAAGCCACATGACTTAGCAGTGAGACTTAATTTAGAATATTTACTTTCAGTTACGATAATTTATAGGAACTTTTATTCCAATATACAAAATATGGGTCAGCCACCCAACAAACATGTACACAGTTAGAGAGCAGTCAGCCACCATTTACAACGGAAACCCACCCCTCATTACAACCACAGCCAACCAACAATCTCACAATGCTTTCTGTACGGGTCACTTTCCTTACCATACCTGCGTTTTTCTCCCCAGCCCTAACCCTAGGTTTTTAGAGTATACTGGGTTTCTGAGAAGCTTCCAAACATTTTACGTAGTTGCAGCTGTACTAAGAGTAAAAAGGAAACTGAGAACCATCACCCCCACAGTCCCTCCCCTGACAAATCATACTATTAAACACGGTGTAGATGTGAACAGTGTGTGACTACCAAGGAACTCGATAAAAATGCTAGAACTTGCTTTATTGTGAAAGTTTAACTTTGCCTCTTACTGTAGTTTTTTAAATGCAAAATGTAGAAACAAACACAGCGTAGTATCCTATGCTGTACCTCTGTGCAAATGACTTCATCTATCTTTCTTAAACATGCGGTGGCCTAACTCGCGTAAAAAAACAGACTCAGCCTCACTTTGCTTCTTTCTCTGCGTGTGCAGAAAGCTGCATAAACACAGCCTCAAATTCCACGACAATTTGGTTTAAGCCCTCAAAGTAAAAAACGTGTCCACTTCCCCCGTCCTGTGACCTTGCCCACATTCTCCGTGGCGAGTCTCTGTGCAATGCTGCAATCAGGCAGGCTCTGTCCTCTGAAGACACCCATTCCAGCCGGCCCGAAGGCTTTAGCAACTGTGTCTTAAAAGCAAGTTGTCAAAATACATCATCATTTTCTCCCAGCGTTATCTGTCGAAACAGCCCAATTAGCCAAGTGACCCTGTTAAAAGACCAGTTCATGGAACGAATAGGTGAAGTCATTTCCTGAGCTAAAAGATACAGATAATAAAATGTTAATAAATAGCAGCAGACAAAAATTTTTTTCGTGTTTTTTTTCATATTTAACAGTATTAGTAAAATAAGTTTAGAAAATTACAGCGATTAAAAAAAATTACCGCCTAAAAAGACTTAAAGAACACCCAAGGCCTGATTGCTATTATTCTGAATATATAATTCAATTATTTTCTGCACGTTACATTCGGCCACCGTCAGACGCCTTACTGATGCATGGAACAGTGTCAACCGCGACGGCTTACATACAGCTTACGTTACATATAGTACTTCTTAACATCCCCGACAGAAAGAAGTCTTAACAGATGCAAAGCTTAATTTCTGAACACTCTTCCAGTACGATTTGCAAAGATGAACGGGGGGGGGGGGGGTCGGGAGGGGGGGCAGCTAGAAAAGGACCTGCTTTGCGTGTTCCTGGTCTGCTTCCTTAAAATTTTATCTTCACATGGTTTGCAGCTAGGTGCCCAGGCTACTGGGGCTAAGCCAGATTCCTTCCCTCCAGGGTAAAGAATGACATTCGAAAAGAAGGTTAACTGCCAGGACACGGATTTTCCAAACACGGCTTCCATGTGAAACGTTAAGAGTATATAAGAATTCTAAGGACTGGTGGGCCACCACTGCACCAGAATTTCTTCTGTCATTCCAACCGCGACAGGGAATTTTTGACAGGTTTTTACTGAACAAAATTAAAGCTGAGGAAAATAACTAACTTCAAAACTATGACCAAAAGGACCAATATTTAGCCAGAGATATCCGTTCCTCCTGCAAATGAGTATTCACCTCCTCTCACTGCAATTTTTCTGAAGGTATCTCAAAATTTCAAAGAGTTTAAAATCCACCTTAAAAATAGAAACAAACAAAAGGACGAGCTCAAGCTGACAGAAACTAATAAAAACAAGCTCAAATTTACTAACAGAATCATGGGCACTTCATACAATACTTAGACTCTACCAGTTTTCAGTAAAATAAATAAGAAAAAAATTATACTTACAAAGCCAGTCTTTCCCCTTGGGGAAACAAAAAGCCACTTTTGACCAATTGTTCCCTACATATACATATACTGTATATTATTATAAGCTTCTTCAGAGAAGCAAAACATTATTTGTCTTCCTGACACTGGATTCTAGTCATCTGTTCGCCTTTACATCAGGAAGGCAACTGCAAGTGTTGGGCCCAAATGTAGTTCTGGTTTACGCTGGAAACGACCATCGAGCACTCCTGCTGTGTAAGTTCGGCATGGGCAAACGTACGCAGTGCGTTCAGGATCATCTCCCGAAGCGATCGATACAACCTAGCACAGGTTCCTATTCTTTCTCCCGCACCCCCAAGGAGTCCAAACCATCACTGGTGCAACGAATAAAGAGAAAATGCGTGTCAATTACCGGAAGGCGGTTCCGAGAGAGGAGCTGCTGTGTCTGATCTCACTTCCTGGCTGTGTGGAACTGCGCGGACGGCATGATACCTGAGCAAATAAATCAACTACCATGATAGGAAAAGCGTGTTAAACCCACAGTCTTTGCTTTATTGTGTGCAAAGTGTGCTACTGCCCCCTGAGCTTCCTGCATTTCTCTTTTCTTGAAAAATCAGTGCTTGATCCTTTCCGAAATAACCAGAGAAGAAATGAGGCAGAAAGCATCTCTTCATCACGGTCCCCCTCAGTCCCGAGACTGATAGAAAAGGATGTAACCAGACTCAGAGTTCTTTGAGAGTTCAGATGTCAACCCGTAGAATTCTTCAATAGCTTGTGCGTCTATTTTCTGCAGGGCAAAATGTAAACGTTAGTACAGAAGTGAGCTCTCTGAACTGCTCCAATCCAGCAAAACCTTCCACAGTTCTTAGAATCGGGTCTTACACTCAGTCTCTAAAACAGCTCTGCACGGTAAGAAGAGCTTAAATTAAAAAGACTGATGGTGCCGAGTATTGGTGAGGACATGAAGCAAACGGGACCTGCAGACCCCAGCTGGTAGGAATGCAAAATGGCACAGAGACTCTGGGCGAATGTTGAACATTGTCTTCTACAGTGGAACACACAACCACCCTGTGATCCAGCAATTCTATTCCCAGGTAACAGAATCTCTACCTGGACCATAAGAAACCACAATTCCCAATCATTCGGGACCTACAAAAATGGCAATTTCATATGGTCCAACCAACCTAACATACACCCAAGAAAAATGAGGGCATGCGTCTAGCAAGACTTACACGAGGGTAACCGAGGCAGTTTTATTTCAGTAATAGAGGAAAAGGCAAGTTTCTAACCTGTTCTGTTCTTACAATGGGAAATTACTCAGCCATAACAAAGAAAACACTATCTTGGCAACAGGAATAAACTGCTAGATGCAATGAGTGAAAAAGGCAGACACAAACTAAGTCATACTGGAGGAGTCCATTTATATTCAAACAGAGGCAAAACGATAATAATAAAAGTCAATACAGCGGGTGAAGGGGACAGTGGATAGAAGGGAGGAAAGCTGTGAGGACATGAGGACTGACCAGATGAGGGTGAGGAGGCTCACCGGGGTGCTGAACACGTGCTCCGTCTTGATCTGGACACCGGCTACAGTGTATGTATGTGCATGTAAAGAGGTGCACGTGCACATTCATGTAAAAATGGAAGTTGTTAAGATTTGTTCACGTTACATATATCTCAGTATTTTTTTCAACCTCATTTTTTTTTTTTTAACAATGAAAGCGTTTTTTGGTGTTTTTTTTTTTTTTTAAACTAGCTCTGTGGTCGAAAGCTTTTGCTTTACCCTAAGCATTTTAAAGGTATGGACAATTTAAAGGAATCAGACAATCTGAAGACCTCAACAGCTGCCTAATATCATCACCTGTCATATGAATGAGAGGCTGGGAGAAAAAAGAGAAGAGTGAAATATACTTCGAAGAAAAATAAGAAATGCAGGGAACCACTTACTTCTACAATGTCGTCATCAAACAACAACCAAAAATCATGACTCTTAACTATTGCGATGTAATGTCCTCGATTGGGGCCGCTAAAACAAAGAGGAAGAAACGTCAATTTTACACAAGGTTTATTAGCATCATTCCCCCATGCCCTAGGTTTCTTGTGCTAGAAATCGGAATAACTGAGACTGATAGAAGCACCCCTGCCCTACCCTTGCCCTGAGCACCGAGCTACGCTGACGTGAGCCGGCGCTCTATTTTAACATCGATTAGCACCCTGAGAGGCATGATCAGTATCCTATTTATACCAAGTTACACTATTCAAATTACTTGTCTTTGTAATAACTTTTAAATATTATTTTTAAAGTACTTTTCCCATTTGCTTCTACAAAAGATGTAAATACATTTCTCTAGCATTTTGGGGGATGGGGGGGTCATGGCCTGAGTTAAACTTCTCTTTGGAGAAGTTTTTCTCTTGAGGAAAGGTATCATGTGGTAGTTAAAAAAGCAAAGATATCAAATCTACAGTTCTGAAATCAATCAAGTTTGACCTTCAATCAAGTTTGACCTTCATAAATTTTCTTAAAAACAAATGACATTTTGGGGTGCCCAGGTGGCTCAGTTGGTTAAGCATCCGACTTCAGCTCAGGTGATGATCTTGTGGTTTGTGAGTTTGCGCCCTGCATCGAGCTCTGTGCTGACAGCTCGGAGTCTGAAACCTGCTTCTGATTCCGTGTCTCCCTCTCTCCCTCTATGCCCACCCCTCCTCCCCCCATATGCTCTCTCTCTCTCTCTCAAAAATAAACATTAAAAATAAATAAAAATTAAAAACAAATGACGTTTAGTTAGTATTATTAGTGCTATCTTTAAGCACCTAGATCTTAGCACCATTATTAGCATTGCCTCCGCATCTCATTTTAAACAAATCTGGAATTAAGAAATCTAAAAATGCAAAAAAATGCATGTGGGACTACTACTTTAAAAAATATATCCTTTGCTTTATAAAAGACATGGCGAAGATTTTAACCTCTCCCAGTTTAAGGATGATTCATTATACAAGCTTCTACATAATTCTTCATTAAATTATAATTCCACTGTAATTATTATATTATAGGCTTTGAGAGAAGTTTCCACATGAAGTACTGTTAATTTGAATGTTATCTTAGAAGTGACAACAGGAGGTATTAGACTAAGCAGCTGCAGTGCCCCCTGGGGTCAGCCCCTCTGACCTGGTTGGGGGTGCCGGGTACCCGAGGTGAAAACATGACGCCAACAAGAGGACTGCTCTTTCTCCACAGACGAAAACCCCTCAGAACTATTTTTGAAGAAGGCTTTTAATTCTAAAGCAAATTTTGAAATAAAAACTCACATAAGCATATTTTCCCCATTTCTCTGGTGGTTCATCCTAAGAATCTTGGGTTTATAGTAAGAGGCTAAGAAATTTTTTTTAATGTTTTAAGGTCGTGAAAATGAAGAAAGAATCACAGAAAGGCTGAGGACAGAGGCTGAGAGGGAAGGAGGTGGGCGAGGGACCCAAAAAGCCAGGCATTAGGCAACTTGGCTTTTTCCCCTTGGCAAACAGGTATTTTGGAGCACAAGAGACAGAAGTCATTTACAGAAACTAGTATGAGGACGAAGGGCTGAGGCTAATACACTTACACCCAGGAAGGCTGTTTATTAGGGATTTGCATCCTAAACACACAACACGCTCACTTCAGTAGGTATGAATGCCTACCGTGTGCAAATAACTGTTGATTTCTGTGGGGATTAGAAAGACTCCAACACTTCCTGCCTGAAGACACTCGTCAGGATAGCAGATTAACTCTCCAAAAACACAGTACAAGGCAAAACAGAATAGAAAATCAGAGCTGCAGGGGTAGTGATATGGCCAGACCTCATCCAGTGAGAGGAGGTAGGAGGGAGAGGGCTGAGCAATCAAGGAAAGTTGGTCCTAGCGGAGCCGGGGCCTGAGACAGGCTGAAAGGACCACACTTAACAATTCCGCAGGCACCCGTTAGACATCTTCTATGCGCCGGACGTTCAGGAAAGAGGACGCTTCCGCTGAACAGGCAGCTGAACAGGCACAGACTTGCTAAGAGTGAGTGTCCTCAACAGTTAAGGATGTAGGCCCAGGAAACCCTCTATGCTCTCATAGGAAAACAGAACTACAAACAAATCTGAGAATAAATAAAAAAGATTTTTAAATGTGGTTAATCTTTTTTTATTTATTTTGAGAGAAAGAGAGCGCGAGCAGGGGAGGGGCAGAGAGAAAGGGAGGCAGAATCCCACACTGACAGTGCAGAGCCTGACTTGAGGCTTGAACCCACAAACCATGAGGTCATGACCTGAGCTGAAATCCAAAGTCAGATGCTCTTTTTTTAATGTTTTATTTATTTTTGATACAGAGAGAGACAGAGCACGAGAGGGGGAGGGGTAGAGAGAGAAGGAGACACAGAACCGGAAGCAGGCTCCAGGCTCTGAGCTAGCTGTCAGCACAGAGTCTGACGCGGGGCTCGAACCCACAAATGTGAGATCATGACCTGAGCCAAAGCCAGAGGCTTAACCGACTGAGCTACCCAGGCGCCTTCAAAGTCAGATGCTCTGAATGAGCCACTCAGGCATCCCAAATGCAGTTGATCTTTTGCTAGTGGACAAATTATTTCCCATTTTATGAACTGCCTGTTCTCTTAAGGAAACAGATAAACTGATAAACAGAACACAAGAGAAAGCAGGAAGTTATGGCTGGCACTACCCATCCAGCAGCTGTGTGAAGGCAGAGGCATAGGACCCAATAGAATATTTCAGTATACAAAAGTTTAAGGAGGAAGTGGTAAATGCCCTGTATCTGCAACATCGGTCTTGCAGTCAACCTTTCCTGACAGGACAACCCTAAAGGCCAAAGAGCGTCTGGCACATCTACGCTGGGACCACCCGGAATGCCGCCCACGGATGCAGTTACTAACCTTCCACAGTGAACCACCACGGCAACAAGGTCGTACATTCGGTCAGGATTGGTTGCATCGCCGGAGGTGTTAAATAGACGAAGTTCTAAAGGAAAAACTACCCGGTAAGACAGTTTTGTGTATCGATGAAGCTGATCCATGTACTTAAACCTCTTCAGGTGTAGAGCTAGAATCATGGGCAGTATTTTAACTTTCATCCTATTCAAATAAACATGGAAACAAAAGTTCATTAAAGACGTTCGCACCATGTCCTTAAAAGAACCATCTAACATCAGGATTCCGTTACCAAACAATTAATAGTTTTAACAGCCCAGCACTGCCAAGTTTTGCCTATTTCTACCAATTACTTTTCTATTGGCAAAGCAACATTCTGAACATCTTCAGACTATTCCACCCTGCCCATCATCAACAAACCACATAAATCTAACTCATGCTCGATATGGCTTCACGACAGATGGAATGGCATTAGTCCGCTGCTAAGATATCCTTATTCTGAAATACAGGTCCCTAAAGAATGGTGGAGGAAAAACCAGGTCCTTGGAGCTGCTAACTCCTCTGGATGCGAGTGGAGACTGAAATCCATCTGTTCTATCAGTCTGTATAATTCAATGACAGAGTGACACAATGAGAAAAGCATTAAAGACTATTCGTGAAAGGTGTTTGCTGGAGATAAGGAATAACTCCGTGTTAAGAATAACGACTATGCGTATCCTACGAAGGGAGTAAAATAACCTGCAAACTTAGGGTTAAGGTTTTTACTGTAGAACACCAGCTATCTTCCCCACTCTAAATAATCTTTATTATGCCCTTAAATGTCACTTCTCCGTGACACGTCTCTGCACTCACTCCTAACCATTGCCTTCTGTTCTTGAAGGCTCCGCTCAAGTGCTATCCATGCCCCCCTAGCACAAGTAAGCACTCTCTTAAATCCCCCATCGGCACTTTCTAGATTCACTCTATGTAGGTACAGTTTATGACACCATAAAATATTTAGATGACTATGGGTCTTTCTCTTTGAGGGTCTAAAAAATCTTGGCAGGTAGAAATCTTTTTTTTTTTTTTTTCATTTTATTTCTCTATCGAGCAACATGCCTGGCACATGACAGATACGTGACGAATGTTGCAGAACTGAATTCTGTGTGTGTCCAATGAAGCAAAACACTTCATAATTAAAAAACGATATTTACTAAGCCACTGCCTCTAATGAAGTGGGGGAAAAAAATAATTCTGTAGCATTACACTCAATCTGCATCCTATAGCTCTTAAATGTGGTAGGCAGCTTATAATTCTGGAAACATTTACATTCTACCCTGGCTTTGAAAAATATGAGCATGAATAAACATAAACAGATATTCATTCCTGGAAAGACATCTAAAGCCATTGCCCCTGTAATCCTGAAAAACATTCGCTTCTAGAGTTATTTTAGATCGTGAAAAACTGAAAATCCTAGAGACAGGCATGCGACTGAGATATTGCGGGCTCAGTTCCAGACGACCACAGTAAAGTTGGCATTGCAATAAAGCTAACGAAATGACATTTTTGGTTTCCCAGTGCATATAAAAGTCAGGTTTACAGAATACTCTATCTATTAAATGTGTGATACCATTGTGTCCAAAAAAAAAAATGCAGATACCCTAATTAAAAAATACTTCATTGCTTAAAAAATGCAAACTGTCATCTAAACCTTCAGTGAGTCATAATCTCTTCGCTGGGGAAGGGTCTTGGCTCACTGTCGATGGCTACTGACTGATCTGGGTAGTGGGTGACTAAGGTTGCTGGGGTGGCTGCGGCACTTTCGTAAAAGACAGTGAAGTCTGCCGCAATGACAGGCTCTTCCTTTCGTGAACAATTTCTCCATAGCTTGCGATGCTGTGTGAGAGCATTTCACCCACGGAACTTTCCCCAAAATTAGAACCAGTCTTTTCAAACCCTGCTATTGCTTTATCTACTAAATGTATATAATATTCCACATCCTTAGTTGTCATTTCAGCAATCTTCACAGCATCTTCCCCAGGAGCAGTTTCCGTCTCGAAAAACCACACTCCTGGCTCAGCCGTGAGACGCAGTCCTCACGGATTAGCGTCCATCACGAGATCACGGCAATGCCGTCCGCCTTCAGGCCCCATTTCCGGTTCTGGTTCTCTCGCTGTTTCCACCACATCTGCCATGACTGCCTCCACGGACGTCCTCACCCCCCAAAGTCATCCCCGGGGGTGGGAATCAGCTTCTGCCAAACGCCTGCAAATGCTGGTATTTTGAGCTCTTCCCATTGTTCTTATGGCTTCCCATTTCCAGGAGGGATTTAATGGGCTTCCTCTGATGGATCTGGGCACCTACACCCTTCTGAAATGTATTTGTTAAAATATAAGACTCGAAAGTCAGAAGGACTCCTTGATCCATGGGCCGTGGAATGGAAGTGGTGTCAGAAGGCATGAAAACATTCATCTCTGTGCATGACGTCCATCAGAGCTAGAGCTCCTGGGTGACTGGGCGGCGTTATCAGTGAATGACTAACAATATTTGAAAGGAATCTTTCCTCCCCCCTCACACTCACCCCAGGCAGAAGGTTTCCACAGTGGACTTCAAATATTCAGTAGACCGTGTTGTAGACAGATGTGCTATCACCCAGGCCTTGTTCCATTTACAGAGCAGAGTGGATTTCGCCTAATTCTGAAGGGCCCCAGCATTTTCACAAAGGCCAATGAGCATTAGCTTTGAGTCACCAGCTCATTAGCCCCCGACAAGAGACTCAGCCTATCCTCTGAGTGTCCGAAGCCAGGCACTGCCTTCTCTCTAGGTGAGGGCACACACTGCTTTTCCCAGACAGCTGCTCTGTCTACACTGAACCACCTTCATGAGTGATATGAGCCAGCCCTTCTGGAGAACGTGCTGCAGTTTCTACGTCCGCACTTGCTGCCCACCTTGTACTTTCATGTTATGGAAACGGCCTCTTTCCTTATCCCTCCCCTCCCCCCGCAGCTTCACATTTTTCTTCTGCAGCTTCCTCACCTCTCTCAGTCTTCATAGAATGAAGAGAATTTTAGGGCCTTGCTCCACATTAGACTTGGGCTTAAGGGAATGTTGTGGCCAGTTTGCTCTTCTGTCCAGACCACTCACGCTTGCTCCGTATCAGAAATAAAACTGCTTCATGTTCTGGTCATTTGTGTGTTCTCTGGAGGAGCACTTTTAATGTCCTTAGAGAACTTTTTTCCTTCGCACGCACAGCTTGGCTGCTGTTCGGCACAAAAGACCTCGCTTCTGGTCTGTCTCAGCGGTCCACATGCCTTCCTCACTTCATCATTTCTAGCTTTGGATTCAAAGTGAGAGATCTGTGACTCGTCCTTTCACGGGTGCACTGAGGGGCCACTGAAGGGTTGTCCAGAGGACAGGAAAAGAGGTGGGGAATGGTCAGTAGATAGAGCACACACAACATTCATCAAGGAAGCCCATCATCTTGTAAGGGCGTGGTTTGTGCCTCCCCCAAACAATTACAACAGTGAAATCAAAGATCACAGATCACAGATCATTATGCCAAACATAATAATAAGAAGAAAGTATGAAATATTGTAGGAATTACCAAAATATGACACAGAGACACAAAGTCAGCAAATGCTGTTGGAAAAAGGGCATCAACAGACTTACTCGAAGCAGCGATGCCATAAACCTTCAATGTGTTAAAAAAAAAAAAACACCTCAGTGTAATAAAGCAAAGCACAATAAAATGAGGTATGCCTGCACCTGCCTTCAGGAAACTCTTTCATAAAAGAGGGAATGATCACCAACTCATTTTTGAGACCAGCCTAAACCCCACATCAAAACCTGACAACAGTATTACAAAATTCCAGACCAATAATATCCCTCATGATATTTCAAAGATGTGAATGAAAATCAACAAAACATTAGCAAATTGAATCCAGCAGCACATAAATCTCGCTTGGTGATGATAGTTATACTGAATGAAATGATGTTTTTTCCCCTAGTTCTTTCTAAATAAAGACCAGGAACTTGTAAGAATGGAAAGAGTCCTTTATATTCCTAAATTAACAAAGTAACCGTAAATTTGTAAGGAGCATTTAAAAATACTAGTATAGCATATTTCTCCTCCTGAAGGAACTCATCCTCGCCTCAACTTAAATTTTCCGGAATTTTAGACTTCTACAGAAAACTTATCAACAATGTGGTTCAAAAAAATTTTTTTTAATGCTTGTTTATTTTAGAGACCGAGAGACAGAGCACAAGCAGGGGAAGGGGCAGAGAGAGACGGAGACACAGAACCAGAAGCAGGCTCCAGCCTGATACAGGGCTCGAACCCATGAACCATGAGATCATGACCTGAGCCGAAGTCAGACACTTAACCGATGGAATCACCCAGGTGCCCCCAAAAGTGTGATTTTTGAAAACAAACATGTCCTCTTCCAACCTAATCAACATTATTCTGGACTAGGAATGAGCTGACTACAGGTATCATTTTCTTAGCAAAAGAGCACTGCCCTTGTTGTAGACCAGGTTACAAACTCGATGCCCACAGCGGCCACCATAAGAAGGGACAGTGGGAGCCCAGTGATAAGCAGGCACATCTTCCCACCCCGGGGTCCTAACCCCCAGAACCAGACTCTGACGGAAGAAGGCAAGTGCCCGAGATGTGTCAAAAAACGTGCTCTGTGTGCTGCGTGCGATAGGCCAAGGAAGGGGACGGGCCAGCTGAGGGCTAGGTGTCAGGAAGGCTCCCACGGAGTGCAGTGTGGCTTGGTCCCGCAGGGAGACCCCTGTGATTTCTCTGGACCGCAGCAAGGTAGTTGGGCTTTCACACGCTCTTCTCCCCCTGCTGGTCAGAGGTCACAGGGCAAAGAAACTCCCAGAAGCTCCGCTCTGCAGTAGCCCATGAGGAGTGCTGTGGAGGAGGGCCGGAGTGGAGGCCTGAAAGCAGTGGGGGTGGCGGAGAACAGCAAGGTCTAGACTGCTCCCGACCAGAATGACGGCTACTCTGCAGCAGACCATGGACAGCGCCATGGACCCGGGTTCCCATCCCAGCTCGGCCTGCGGTTCTGACAGCCTGTCTGTGAGGTCAAATTCCCCATTTGTATAAACGACCAGCCAACGGCACTCAGATACAGCCTCTACCCCGCCAGCACATGAGCAGAAGAAAACAGAACTGCGCTGGCCCAGAAGTCTTGCCTGCACAGAAGGACGCCCTCATTGGACAGACACAGACCTCCACATTCGCACGCACAGTCACATCAACAAGGCCTCACTAGGGAAGGTGCGGCTGAGTGTAAGGAAACAGAAGGCATGACTAGACGTGAGGAGGACACACCAGATGACTGAGTTGGAAGCACTGAGAAGAGAGTCTCACATGACGCAGCCTGGCCTCTGACCTCTAGCGCTGGTCATCGTGGAGGCAGGGCGGTGGGTAGGGGACATCTAGGGTGCCTCGACCAGAGTGGGAGAGTACTGAGAGCTATCCAGAGATGCTCCTGGGTGGGCATCTGGATAGCATCAAACGACACAGAAGGACCTAGGCAACTAGAAACACAGGCCAGATTCAAGAGGATTCAAATGGGGAAGGGGGAGGGGCTGCTACAGTCTGAACACTTGTGTCCTCCCAAAACTATGTTCAAAACCTAATACCCCACGTGATGGTACTGGAGGTGGGGCCTCTGGGAGGTGCTCAGGTCACGAGGGCAGAGCCCTCACACATGGCATTAGTGTCCTTATAAGAGACCCTGGAGAGCTTGAAGTCTTTCCACCATGTGAGGCAGCATTCGCTATGAGCCAGGAAGAGGGCCCTCACCAGAACACAACGTGCTGGTGCTGTCATTTTGGACTGCCAGCCTCCAGAATGCGGATGAAAATAAATCTCTGCTATTTACAATCCAGCCAGTCTATGGAATTCTGTTAGAGCAGCCTCAACAGACTAAGACTGGGTGGCTGGGGGTGTGCATGACAGGTAAACAGTCCCTACTCCACTCCTGACATGATACTAACTGTGACTGGCACCTGCACACAGAGGAAAATGACAGGGATCCAGTTATGAAAACCAAGCCGATGGAAAGAACTTGACCTTAGGAACAGGAGGAACCTCAATTACTAGATCAAGGTAGACAGAGACAGGCAGTGGCCACAACAACTAGATGCGGGTGACCTGGGCCCCACACGAGCCTTCCTCAATGCTGCATACAGATTGCAGTGGGCCTGGGAGTGGCTACGCTAAAGGTGGCATAAAGGCAGAGTACAGAGAGCGAAGAGGTGAAGGATGTGCAGCGGAGAGCCAGTCAGGCCGGCTCAGCTCCCCAATGGCATCAGATCCCGCTCTAAGAGAGGAGTGATAGGCGAGAGCTCCTTAAAATCTCAAGCTGAGAACAGGAAAACAGCACCTAAAACAAAGCCATGAAATCCTCTCATTCCAGGTCCCCGGGTTCATCACTTCGCTTTTTCCCTATGCTTTTATACTCTCACCAGGTAACAGCATATGACTGTTTCATCCATGTTTATCAACCTGCGGTTTTTCCTGGGCTGTGCTATACAGGGGTGCTATATAAAAGGAGTCAATGTGCAGATGAATTCTGTATAAAGCTAGCTAAAAAGATAAAGGTCTTCAATTCTGCGGGTCTTCTCAATATGAAGCATGGATAAACAAAGAAGAGGACATTTTATTACACAGCCAATTCATTGGATCATGGAATTTATGGCAACATTTCCAGAAATTGATCTTTGCTGTTCCAACATTGAAACCTTTGGTTTTGAAGAAGACACTGTCTTTACATTAATACAAATACAGATTACAAATGCAAGCCAAATCATACGCATTTTTCTATTGTGGTAAAAAACATAAACATTACCATCTTAACTCCTCTAAAAATTTTTTTTAATGTTTATTTATTTTTGAGAGACACAGACAGCATGAGCAGGGGAGGGTCAGAGAGAGAGGGAGACACAGAATCAGAAGCAGGCTCCAGGTTCTGAGCTGTCAGCACAGAGCCTGATGTGGGGCTCGAACCCAGGAACCGTGAGATCAAGACCTGAGCCGAAGTCGGACGCTCAACCGACTGAGCCACCCAGGTGCCCCTTTAACCCCTCTTAAATATAAGGCATAACAGGAATCCCTATACACACATTGCTATGCAAGAAATCTCCAGAACTTTTTCATTTTACAAACTGAAACTCTATACCCACTGAGTAACAACACTCTTTATCCCTTCCCACAGACCCTGACAACCACCATTTTATTCCATTTCTAAGACTGTGACTACTTTAGATTCCTCATATAATTGGAATCATAAAGAATTTGCCTTTTTGTGATCAGGTTACTTCACTTAACATAGTATGTTCAAGATTCATCTCTGTTATAGATGACAAGACTTCCTTCTTAAGGCTGAATAATACCCCCATTTTATGTTCTTCTGCGTTTTCTGTATCCGCTCATCTGCGGACGGCCATTTAAGTTGTTTCCACCTCTTGGTTACTGGGAACGCTGCAGCAAGAAACACAGGAGTGCACATATCTCTTTGATACCATTTTCAATCCTTTGGGATATATATCTAGAAGTAGGAATGCTAGGTCACAAGCTAATTCTATTTTCAATATTTTGAGGACCCTCCATACTGTCTTCCAAGGCAGCTACACCACTTTACATTCCTGCCAATTGTGTACGAGGCTCCAATTTCTCCACATCGCTGCCAACACTTATTTTCTCAGTTCTGATAGTGACCACCCTACCTGGTGTGAAGGGATAACTCACTGATTTGCATTTGCCTGATGATCAGCTGTAGTTGAGTATCTTTTCATATGCTTTTTGGCCATTTGTTTGTCTTGTTTGAAGAAATGTTTACTCAAGTTCTTTGCTGATTTTTGTTGCTGAGCAGTAGGAGTAGCAATAGGAGTTCTTTGTTTCTTTATGTATTTTGTTTGGGTTATTAACCTCTTATCATATACTGGTTTTCAAATATTTTCTCCAATTCGTGCCTTTTCTCTCCATTTATTGGCTGTGTTATGTATACACTTTTAAGTCTGACAGAGTCCCATTTGTCTATTTTTGCCTTGGTTACTTGTGCTTTTGGTGTCATATTCAAGAAATCATTGCCACCTTCAATGTCATGAAGATTTTCCCCTATGTTTTCTTTGAGGAGTTTTATAATTTCAGGTGTTTTGTTTAGTCTTTAACCCACTTTGAATTAAGTTTTGTACATGGTGTAAGGTGAGGTTTAGCACATGGATATCTAGTGGTCCCAAAACACTTGCTGAAGAGACTGTACATTCCCTATTTTTGTACTGTGTAGCCTTGGCACACTTGTAGATCATTTGTCCCAGGTGAGGGTTTATTTCTGGGCTCTCTGTTCTGTTGCACTGATCTACATGTCCGTCTGTATCCCAGTCCATGTTGTTTTAATTACTGTAGCTTTGTAATAGATTTTGAAGTCGGAAGTGTGAGGCCACCAGCTCTGTTTTTCTTTTAAGATTGTTTTGGCTTTAAGAATCCTTTAAGATTTCCCATATGAATTCTGGATGGTTTTTTGTTCTCCTATTTTATCAAAAACTGTTACTGAGATTTTTATAGAGATGAAACTGAACCTGTAGACGACTCTGGGTAATATGACCATTTTAGCAGTTTATTAAGTCTTCCAATCAGGATATCTTTTCCATTCATTTGCGTGTATCTTCTTTCATTTCTTTCTGTAATATTTTACAGTTTTCAGTGTACAAGTCTTTAGCCCCCTTGGTTAAATTAATTTCTAAGTATTTTATTCTTTTTGATACCATTGCAAATGGGATTATTTTGTTAATTTTCTTTTCAGATTATTCACTGTTAGGGTACAGAAATGCAACTGGTTTTTACATGTTGATTTTTTATCTGCACATCTGCTGAATTTATTAGTTCTAACAAGTTTTTTGGGGGGGGTTGTTGTTCTTTAATCTTTAAGGTTTTCTGTCCATAAGATCATGTTATCTCTAAACAGAGATAATTTGCCTTCTTCCGTTCCCCATCTGGATGCCTTTTATTTTTTTTCTTGCCTAACTGCTCTGGCTAGGATTTCTAATACTATGTTGAGTAAAAGTAGCAAGACGAAGCATCCTTGTCTTGTTCCTGATCCTAGAGAAAAAGCTCTTAGTTTTTTACCACTGGGTATGATGTTAGCATTCTTTAATAAGAATCTGTATATCCAACACAATCTCATTCTCTTATTCAGAGACTAGAAACTATACACTTTCAGAGCTGGTAGATGTCAACTAACCCAAGTGAGACCCAAAAAGATTCAAGGAGATTTACTCAACGTTACAACGCAAGTTATCAGAAGGGCTGACACCAGATACCTTAGAAGAAAATAGTTTCTGTACTGCTATCTTTCTGTAAACTTACATACAATTTATCCTACAGGAATACTCTAAAAACTGTGTGAAAATGTGTGTCTGTTGGCGGGCACACACATAAAAAATAAGTAGGTTCATCAAAGCAGTCTAACAGTGAAAAACGGAATAATCTAAGCTCTCAGATTTAGAGAACTGGTAGAATATGGGACACTCGTGCAAAAAGTCTATGGAGCACCTCTTAAGAATGATGTAAAAGTATACTTTCAGTGACATGTTTGTAATTTATTAAGTGAAACAAGTTACAAAACCGCATATGAAATTTTGATTCCATTTCATGCATTACATGTGTGCATATATACACACTTCAAAAATCTAGGATACACAAAAATGTTAACAATGCTTTCATGATTCTTAACTGATATATACTTATCTATATTTTCTAATTTCTTCACAGAGTATATATATATCCCCCATGTATATTAATTTAAAAAACCTAATATTAAATAATATATTAAAATCTCATGGGTGTCTTCAAAACAAACAGGCTGAGTTTGTACACCATGTTTAATTGCTCACGTATATGGCTATTTGTCATTGTGCATCAAGACCAGCTGGGCTCACAGATGGGCCTTCCTCCATGCAGCCAAAGAAGTTCACGAGTTGGATTCCTCTCAGTTCCATTCAGCCCTTGACTCTATCTTCCTTAACCAAAAGTCTTAGGCACCTTCTACATTTTCAGGATTAATCTAATCCATCAACCCCCAAACTTAGGGGAGGTACCCCAATCATCTTCCCTCACAGAAGAGAACAATGAGTAATCTGCTTTGATTACCTATGTCCACCACCTAAAACACCTCCCTTCCTAATAAATGTATCTGTGCCCAAAATAAAAGCAAAAATCTAAGTTCTTCTTTTCATGAACATTTCCGTTCAACCATCAGTTGGGGCCATACAGGGCAGACATCTGTGCAGGCAGAGGAGAGGAAAGCCCGAGCGGAGAAGAGCATGTGTGTGTGACAGAGAACTGTGTGTGTGGTGGGGGCTTGGGAGGAGAGGACCGGTTACCCAGAGGATCACTGAACAATTAAATAAATATAGAAGGATAACGGGAACCAATTTTTACTTTCAGAACAGGAAACTACAAATACTAAAAAGGAGAAAATTAGAATGAACCCTGTGGTATTGGCTGAAATTGGGGATATAATTGTGAATTTGTGGTTTTTCAATACAGAAAGATCAACAGGCAGGACAGACAGGTATGGGTGTGAGCACACACCCCACCCTCCAGCTCTGCTCACTCGAGGGCCTTGAGAACAGAGATAGTCCGAGAGCAGGGAGCACACCTCTATCAAAGCCTCAGTCTCCTCCTCAAAGGAACCAGGTCTCCCTGGTGACATAGCTGGGCCAGAGTTGGGGCAAGGCAAGTACAAAATGAGAAAAGGAGCCCAGAGCATCTTGAGGTGCCAGAAAGTAAAGAAACACTCAAGAAGGATGGGGCATGTCAGCAAGACACAGGCACTGGCTGGAATGGGCGCCTGCTGGCCAAATAGGGGATCATCTGCACATAAAACTAAGTCAAATGGCAACAGATCATAACCCAGTGCCCACCCCACTCCCCCCAAAAAACCTTGAGTCCACCCTGAGATTTAGGAAATGAAAAATATTGTAAGTCTGATAAGGAATGGGTATATGTGCAATTTAAAAATACCTCCACATCGCTTCTCGGCCTTTTGGCTCAGGTCAAGTGTAAAAATACCTCCACACAAAATACTTAGGAATTATAAATGAGCAAAGACAGGTGCAAGGGTGAAGAACTCTAGGAGGTATCACCTTCATCAAGTGCTCAAAGAGAACAGCACCAGTAACAGGACATGCAGCAAAGGGTTAACCTAGCAGGCCTCAGACTGTCCTTAGAAAGGCCTGCTTGCAAGGGTGATCCTTGGTTAACACATGACCATTTGAATTTGAGAAGTGTCCCGAAACGATAAGGGTGTCTCAACACACCTCAACTGTTTGAACACACAAAACACCTATTTTCCTTCTAAGCATCTGGAATTTTGGTCCGTGCTAGGCAGAGCGTGCCTAGCCTCCAGTTTAAAACACTGGACACGGAGCCTGTCATGAGCCTCCCTAGCAGAAAACACTTTTCCCATGTCCCACTCACCACTACAGGAGTGAAATAGGCCTCATGTGACCTCTGCTTTGCTGACCTGCTTTGTCGCCTTTCCCCGGAATACACCTTAGCTGTGAGCATGACCACAGACACTGAGTCCTGCATGTCCTTCTAGGGAGTCTCAGGAGTGGCCTTAGGGACCCGCCCCCCATGAGACACATCAGCAGCATGTGTCACTTAAGAGAATACAATGAAGACAGAGCATCACTTCTGTGAGATTCCCACCCAGAAAACATATCCTGAACATACTCATGAGAAAATGCGAGATGCACCCAAAGAGGACAGTGTATAAAATGACTCATCTATAACTTCCCAAAGTGTCGAGGTTTTTAAAGTCAAGAAGAGACTAAGGAACTGTTCCAAAGGTAAAGACTAAAGAGACACAAATACTACATGTCATGTATGTTTCTTGACTGGATCCTTTTCTCTATAAAGGACATCTGTGCTAATAAAAGCAGGTCTATGAGAACAGTAACGTGTCAGTGTTACTTTCCTCATTGCAGGTGAATATGGCCACGGGAAAGCTTCCTTGTTGGTAAGGAAATAGCTACTCAAGTGTCCAGATCATAGGACATCGTACCAGGAACCTTATTTTCAAATGATTTAGGGTAAAAAAGCATTCTTGGTACTGTTCATACAGCTTTTCTCTGACTTTGAGATTGTTTCAAAATAAGAAGTAAGATAAAAACAATAATGACGGCTCCACTCCTCGAGACCAAATACCAAGTAAGAGAAGGTACAACATCCTATGTAGCGATAGCGGAAACTAGTGCCCCCATCTCTCCCCACCCAGGGCAAAGTTTCACAGGCAGGAAAGCTTCAAGGTCAACTATTTTAACCGTACTGGTTTAGGATTATTAAACAACTTTCACTAAGGGTAGAAAGTGAGCTGGGGGTGCAGAGTTAAATACTGTTTATCCGGTAATCACTTAATGTGTCTTAATTACTCAATGATAAAATGAAAAGGTCTTACTCGATGTAACTTTTCATCCATCACTTTCAGCTAGAAAAGCCCATCTGTAACATCCATTGCCAGAGAATCACTAAAACATCGTAAAGACTCTCAATTACCGTTTGTGTGCTTCCTGCTTGCTGCGACACTCTTCACAGTAATATTTGTATTCACTGCACAGAGTTTCTGTGTTGCTAAAACCCCTGTGTAAAATTCAAAACAAATTTATTGTGTCTAGACCGGAAAACGGTGTATTCGTTTAAAAATAGTTTAAGCCAAAGATACGCATTACATTTCAAAGTCAAAGCCAGTGAATCTGCCGTTACCTTAAGCAGTGAGTGATCGATGTGTTTTGTTCCACGTCAACGGAAAGGTCTAAAAAATCCTCGTCTTTGCTGCTTATCTGTAAAAACAGAGAATTACCTTTGATTACTTGAAAGATCAGTAAATCACTGTTCTGAAAGGACAGAATTAAATTTGTTCTATGAGTAGTAAGAATATGAAGAATTCTACCCAGCCCCCCAAGTTCACATGAAATCCACCTGATCTGGAGTATCCAACGGGACACTGAGTAAACGACTCTCATCATGCGTACAGGCAAAGTACACCCGTGACCGGTTCCCTTCCTGGCAAAGGCTGCGATGTGACATCCATTACTTTCCAACATTGGGGTATCATTGTAAAGCACAGAACAAACTGCCCATATACACTAATACTTACACACACCCACACACCACACCACACGCACTACATACCGTACCACACACACACACCACACCCACACACCACACCCACACATTCACACTACACACACCACATACACCACACCCACTACACACACACACACCACACCACACACACACACACACACACACACACACACACACACACACCATACAGGCCAAGAATGAGGATGCTTGGCAAACAGCATGACACCTGTGCTGTTTCATCACTCAAGGAAATAATTATAGCCTAAAATGCCAAATTACAATCTTCACTGATGACATTTTTAATCCTTCTCTAAAAATCCTAACAGAAGGTTCTGTTTGAATTATGGGTAAATCATCAGAGAAACAAGTAAGTAATTACTTATTCATCTGAATAGGATTAGGGCAGAACTTCAGACACAGACTTCGCTGGCTCTAGGCTCAAGCAAGCACTAGATCTCAGGCTGACCCTCTCGCCCGCCGTGGCCGTCTGCCCCGTAAATGCTCTCCTGCTTCACGACGGCCCCAGTGGTATAAGCCCGGTACATTAACCTGTGACAGATTAGGTGGCTGTATACATGTGCAGCCGCACAGATTATGTACTTATGCAAATAGCAGTAAACAGAGGCACTGTGTACACAGGGTATGGTGATACTGTGAGAGAAGGGATCTGGGTCACAACAGATTCAATGAAAAAGAGAGAATGAGAAAGACAACCCAGAGAGAGGAAAGGGAACATGAGGTGCTTAAGGAAAAAGAATCAGCTCAGTTTGGGAGGAAGGAGAGGCAGGTGGCAAGGGACAGTATGGCAGAGGTAGGCTAAAGCCAGATCGAGAAGGGCTTCACAGGCAGGCTAAAGAGAAACGAAGCTCAAAGAGTCTGGTGTTTCTCAAAATGAGGTGTGTGGTTGTCAGGCACTGCCTGGGCGGGAGGGGGGAATGGGGGGGGATTCCATTTTACATTTCCATCTTCATGATAACATAAGAAATTTCACATAAAGATGCTCTGGATCATCTGGCTATATCTGAGTTACCAGGTTTGGGCCCACAAGTGTGCTGGTAGCAGGTTATCGCCAAGTGGGGCAGGATTTCATTTCTGAAAGTGCTTGTAAACACCCCTGGGTTGTCACCGGGCTCCCGTGTTCTAACATCAGGTCACACCCAGGATGTGGGAGACTCCGTGAAGTCTGGGCTGCAGACGTGGGCAGGGAGGCATCAGCACAGGCGGTAATGAAAAATGGAACAGGATCTTCCCAAGGCAGAGTGAGAAGCAGCCCACAACGACACTCTGGGGGACACCAATGTTTAAGGACTAAACAGAAGAAAAGGAATGAGGCCAAGAAGAAACCATCAGAGAACAGAGAAGAACACAAGAGGGTGTTGTTACAGGGACCCATCCTCCTAACACCCAACGGGGATATGAGCAGCTGCATTACTAAAATCTGCCATAACACAGGCTCCTCCAAGAAGCCCACGCCCACTTGGAGAGGTCAGGTCTCGTTCTCGGCCCCTTACCTGAACCAGAACATACTGGACCGGAAGTGCCTATCTGTTATCAGTCTGCACTCCTCTGTGAGCAGATGTGCATCAGAATCTATGTCTTACTCACCTTCTGCCAACCTCTACCCATCCTCTACCTGGCCCAGGTGGCACTTAAATATGTATGTGCAACAAAAGAAATGATATATATTCACTCTTGAGGAATTCTCAGATTCATCCCTCTAGCTGAGCTTGATAAAGGCATGGTACTAATGATCATTTACTGAACCTGCAAGCGAATGACGGAGATTCTAAGGAAACATTCTCAATTCATATCTTTAATTCTTGGGAAACTATCTGCAAATATACATTGTTGGGCCACAGGAGGAGCTAGCAAAGATCGGGTGGAAGGGTCACTACCCACCCATTACAAATAAAATCCATAAGCAGTTGAGCAAACAAGGATGGGTGATACCACTTTCTCCTTCAAAACATGTAATCCTCACCCCCTATCATCCTCAGTCTATAAAATAAGCCTCCAAGGCCTGACACCACAGCATCCCAAGGACTCCAGAGGGTCCCCAATCTAGTCTGCCAGCCTCATCAATACTGCATTTCTCAACATGCTAAGCAAATTTAACAATCCGTTGTATTGAAGGGGATGAATTATACAGATCTTCTAACATAGACCAGATTCCATCATACCAAACGACAAGCAACTGCCAAATTCTCTGATGGGACCCACTCTTCCCAAGTGAAATACTGCTTTAATACCTGGACAATAGATTTCCTAAAACTTGGAAATCAGCTATCATAGAATTTTTCTTTATAAGATGTATCTACAAAACTCATGTTAAAATAACCGGAGCTGCTTAGATTGAATAAAGACGAGTACTGAGACCAACTCCTGCTGTCAAACACTGCCCAGTCAGCTCTTACTGCAGTTGACTGATGGTGACAGGAGTGACCAGTAATCCTAACTCTAACCCAAAACATCTACACAGAATGTCAATGTATTCAAGCACTCAGTTATACCTCTTACACCAATAAAAATGGTTCACAAAACAGGTTCACCAATAAAAATGTATTCACAAAACAGAATTTTGTTTATTTATTACTACTATGTCCTTCATTAACTAAAATGACATTGCTGACAATGATCATTCTGTAACTCTCTGGTTACAGTGAAAAAGATTCAATAGTCAACAGATCACTTATTGCTATGTTACAGTTCCATTTAAAGATGGATGATTCATGGCTGAATCAAAAGGATCAGTATTTGGGAAGGAAGGAAGGGAGGAAGGGAGGGAGGGAGGGAGGGAGGGAGGGAGGGAGGGAGGGAGGAAATCACAGTACATTAGCACCAAAAACAAACAAAAAAAACCCCCACACTTAGGTAGGTAAACCTAATAAAATATGTACAAGATCAACATGAGGAAAACTGAAAGAGGTTCTTTCTACGGAAGAAACCAAAGAAGATGTAAATAAATGTATAGTCCATGTAAATGGACAGTAAGATGCCATATTGTCAAGATGTCAGTTCTTCCCAACTTCATCTATAGAGTCAATGCAATCCCATTCGAAATCACAGTACATTATTTTAAGGATAATAAACCAGTTCCTTAATCGCATATGCTTCTACAGTTTATATAGAGAGGCAAGAGGCCCAGGGAAGACAAAGCAATAATCATCACAAGTTGGGGGCAACCTAGATATCCCTCAGTAAGTGAATGTATAAATGGATATATTTCCACACGAGACAGAATTCCATGGTAAAAAGAAATGGGCTCTACCAGGCGACAGAAAGTGATGGAGGTACCTTAACTACACATTGCTAAGTGAAAGAAGACAGTCTGAAAAGGCCTCATATCTATGATTCCAACTGTATACATCACTCTGGAAAAGTCAAAACTATGGAGGCAGTAAAATGATGAGTGGTTGCCAGGGACCTGGGGAGGAAGGAGGGATGAATGCGTGAAACACAGAGAACATTTAGGGCAGTGAGACTACTCTGTTTCATGTGGTAATGAAAGATACAGGTCATTATACGTTTGTCAAAATAAACAGAACCACAGGACAGACAATACCAAGAGTGAATTCAAATCTGAACCACAGAATCAGTTCACAATGTACTAGTGCTGCCCATCAACTGCAGTAAACGCACCTCATTAATGCAAGATGTTAACAACAGGGGAGAGTGGAGAAGAGGGGCTTATATGGGAACTTTCTATACTTTCCACTCCATTTTTCTGAAATCTATTAATTAAGAAGAAGCCAGTTCCTTATTAGCCTCCACCAGTGTATGTTTATCTGATTTAGTCAACCAAGTAACTATGTTATTCTTCCAAACATCCATAAAACATCTTGTCTTTTCTTGCTGTGGATGCTCTTTTCCAGTGGATGATACTCCTCTTCTATGTTATTAAAAACTAGTAGTGCACACATCACTGAAGACTGAATTGGGCAAAAATCCTCAGTGCATGTTAAATCTTGGTGGGGGGGATTCTGATGAGGAACAAGGTATTTGTCTCTCCCCACAGACTGCCCACTAGTTACGAGGGCATAAAGGACGGTCATTATCAAGTGGAGAAATTGAACAACAATTTGAACGGGAGATCAAAATTAATTTCCCCACTGAGAGGCAGATGGACATTGTGTGCCCAGACAGGATACCCTGAGGAGGACACAATGTCAACTGAACCACCCTAGCCAAGAAGGCACCCGCATCAAATTGGAAGGAAACATCAGACAAACACAGTAGGAGAAATGATCAACTTTTTTGAAAAAGGAGGACACATCTTCTTTTAACAGAAGACCAAAAAAAAAAAAAAAAAAAAAAAAAAAACCTATGGAAATATTCCAGATTAAGCGAGGCTAGAGAAAACAGGACAGCTATATGAAATGCAAACTGCTCAACTCTAAACCAGATTCCATTCAAGGGGAAGAAATGCTGTAAGAGACACTGTTGGCTCAACTGGCAAAACTGAATAATGGATGCTGGATTCAGTAGGAGTTTGAGCTTTCATTCCTCAGGTGAAAAATTAGGTAACAACCTAATGATATAACAAAAGGACTGGGTTATCTGATCCCACTTTCAAGCCTCTTCCCTACCGCTCATCTTTGCAAAGTATCCAGCAAAGTACGTGCTTTCCCCCGGTCCAGTGTACAAAGTATGCTTTAGCTTTTATTCCGACAAAGAACATAATTGTAGGGAAAGGAAAAACACATTAATATGCCTCCCTGACCTGTAAGTATCTTAGGAGCTTAACTAACACAGAGACATGTAATTTCCAGAATATGGCTCTATGGCCTCTTATATTGAAACAAAATCAAATATGGTTGATCTGTGAACAATGTGGAAGGGGTAAGGGGCACCGAACTCCCCAACCCACTCCCAGCCCCGCTGTGGTTGAAAATCTGCATTAACTTTTTTCTCCTCAAAAAGCTAACTTCTTACTAATAGCCTGCTACTGACCAGAAGCCTTACCGAGAACATGAACACTTGATAACGTACATTTTCTATATGTAGCGTAACGTGCAGTACAATAAGGTAAGCTGGAGGAAAGAAAATGTATCCAACAAGAAATCTGCTAATAGGGGGAACCCCGAAGTTTGAACTCCTATTGTTCAAGTTGGGTCAATTGTGGTCCGAGAGACGGCAGGAAGTAGTTTTCTGTCATCTCAGGGATTCACCATTCACAAGCAGCATGATGAAAAAGTGTACACAGACTCCTTTCAACCGAAAGGTACATCTTTAATATTCACATGTCCTACGCCTAAGAAATCACAACCGCACCTTAATCTCTCACACGCATCCTCAAAGGACTTTGGATTAAAATGAAGTAAATTTGCTCTATGTAACATTTTATGCCATACTTACCGTTTCACAAGTAAGACATCTGGTTTCATTTGTTAATGTTCCCTGAAAAATCTCATGAACCCACGTTGGGTCTGGTGTGCTGCTGTTATTTTCGCTGTCGATGTTACCATTAGGCAAACGGCCATTTTGTTTTTCCTGCTTTCTCTCCTCTTGTAAAATATCAGCAATTGTATTTAGTAGGTAATTTAAGAATTCATGGGCATCTTGCTGCATGTAGTTGTCAAAAAGTTCTAAAAATAAAATTACATTCAAGCATTATTTCAGAATTAAGAACTTCATTAGAACTAAATTTAAAACGAGTATCTAGAATTCTATAAGACCAAAGTACACATGTCTGGTACTGTCGGTCATACACAAGTAATAGAGGATCTTTTCATCTACATAAAAATAGGCCTAAATTTGGAGGAAATAGGATGAGAATCTTCCTTTTAAAGAAATGGTACTAACTGATCCATGAGAAAAGAATGAAACCTTCCGCGTACATTTACATAGTCAACAGAGGACACCAGAAACTGCTCTTTATTATTATTATCATTATTATTATTATAGTTCATCTTATTATTCCACAAATATTATAACAGAGCAAGTTTTAAAACAGAAACTGGGCAACCTCTTGCCACTGTGAAGCCAAACGCGTAAGAACCACACAGAAAGTTTGTTGGCGTTCTAAATTACGGGACCAGGCGTCGTAGGGCTTCAGGTGGGAGGTGGGGCCTGGAACCTGGACTTTTCAAAGCACCTCCAGGGACTCGGCTCCGTCCAGGCAACAATGGTATCATAAATTTCTATCCAGATGCTCCCTAAGGCCTTTCCAAATGCCAGAAGTTCCCTGCAGCGATACAAATGAGCAAAGGCAAAGGACATACTGCTCTACCCTGCGCTAGACATCAGGCAATGGGAGATGAGAGGGACAGGTAAGGACTTTACAGGCGGTATCCCAGTGGATCTGTGAAGTTGTCATTGTTATCCTTCAAATGAGGGGATGGGATCAGAGAGGGAGAGTCAGGCTGCAGGAAATGGCAGGCCCAAGACACAAACCAGGCAGACGGAACCCCCACCCAGGCTGCCTATAAAAGAGGACACCTGCGGCTTTGTCAGCGAACACTCAGAGCACATTACTGAGTTAGGAAAACTTTACCTTGATGGATCCTCAAGGATCATTTAATGAATTCCAGAAAGAGTACAGTTATCATATTTTAAATAAAGGAATATAAATTAGGAAGGAAACTTAGGGAAAGCCTAAGATAAATTAAAATAGGGCATTTTAGAAGAGCTACAGTTATGACTGCATAAAGTTCTATGGATTATAAATCATTGAAAACATTTACAAAAAAACCCATAAAACCTAAAAATTATTACCATAAAGAGCTTGAACCAAAGAAAAGACAAAGTGTGGAAAGGGCCTGATATCAGCAATTTATAGAAACTTAAACTCAAAAGACAAAAACGTTCAACCTCGTGGTAATCAGAAAGGTTTTAATTTTCTGGTCTGTAAAATGGGACGCCATCTTCCTTTGCAAAGTTATTATACACACAGAAGGAGAACAAGTGAAAACGTTGACCGGGGAGGTATATTCAAAGAAAATAAAGAAATGACTTTAATCATGGTGTCAAGAGAGACCTTTAAAAAGCATCACATTTAAGGTGCAGCTGCTAGAGCAAGACTATTTGGATTCCTACAATGGTTCTACCACTAATCACATGTGCCTTTGATCACACTTCATTTCTCCACTGTAAGCCTATCCTGAGGGATTTGATTAGCCTTAAATGAACCCCTTACGTTCTTTTTAAGAACACTAAAAGCCCTGAGTCCTGACATGTAGTGCATTAGCCTATATGGACTTAACATCTACTGATCTGTAATTTGGTGTTCTGAGTGTCCAGTGGTTTTTGCCGCGGAGGAATCCAAGCACTGGGACACTATTCCCCTTCCCGGCTCCCAGCAGAAGGTGGTGCACCACACCCATCAGTGACACAGCCCCCTCTACCGCAAAACCTCCTGGCCATCTACTCCATCTCTGAGACCAAGCCAAGTCGCGTTCAGAAACTTTAGATGCTTCTGCCTTTGGACAGGTCGAGGCCAATGTGGGGTAAGTGAAGTCCATTACCTTCCACCTTGCCTCTCAATGCAGTAACCCTTCATCCCTGAGAATACTACTCCACCCCCAGCCCTGGCCTCCTGTCCTCTATTACGCTCATTCATTTATTGTACCTTATTTCCTTCCCCAACCTTGGGATTTTCTACTTTCTCAACTCTTTGTGCTGTTCCCTCCAGGATCCAGTTTCTGTTCTAACCTCCCCACATCTTAAACCTTTGGCATTTTTGAGCTCCTTGCTGCCACTTCTAAATCATTCCATTTACGGGGCGCCTGGGTGGCTCAGTCGGTTGAACATCTGGCTTCGGCTCGGGTCATGATTTCACGGTTCGTGGGTTCGAGCCCCGCATCGGGCTCTGTGCTGACAGTTAGCTCAGAGCCTGGAGCCTGTCTTCAGATTCTGTGTCTCCCTCTCTCTCTCTAACCCTCCCCTGCTTGTGCTATCTCTCTCTCTCTCTCTCTCTCTCAAAAATAAATAAAAAACATTTTAAAAAATTAAAAACAAATAAAAATAAAAAAATAAATTATTCCATTTCATTTGCATAAAAAAGAAACTCACCCCCGTCCAAAAACCTATTAAAATCTGGCCTTAACCCCCATCTTTTTCTGGTTATCTGCCAACTTCCCCTCCCCCACAGATGGATGGCCTGATTCACGGCCTAATTCATGGTCTCTTTGTTCATCCTGACTCCCGCACTAACTCTGGCACTTTCAGTGTCCAGGAAGCTTCCTTAGGTGCACTTTACCCCTTAAAAAAATTCCCTTTTCATCTCTCACTTACTCATCCATCCCCAGGTCACAAATCTAGAACCACCCAGGTCCACTAAGATAAGAAATAGAAGGAAATTATGCTAGAGTTAATTAGGGGGCTCCAGAAAAGAGCTTAACAAACTGCTAAAGTCAGAAAGGCATCTAAGAGGAAGTAAAAATACTTTATGAATGCTGCTAAGGACTCAGAGTGAAGTGCGAACAATCACTATGGTGGGTCTCTATATGCTAGCTCACTGCTATAATCTAGTCTCTTTTCCGCTAAATCAAGTTTTCGTTCTACCTAAAGTTTTAAAAAGTACATTTTTGCCATAAATATTTAAAATAAAATAAACTGCAGGAGCCTGGGTGGTTCAGTTGGTTGAGTGTCTGCCTCTTGATTTCAGTTCAGGTCAGGATTATGGGATCGAGCCCCCACATTGGGCTTTTCGCTAAGGCATGGAGCCTACTTAAGATTTTCTCTCTCTCCCTCTGCCCTCTTCCCCTGCTCACACACACACTCTCTCTCTCTCAAATTAAAAAATAATCTTTAAAATAAACCACTAAATTACAGAATAACTAAAAAAATTCAAATGAAAAATTTTCTGGTTAAGAAAAATAACAAAGAAGTCTTTTTTTCCCGTTAAAAACTCTTTTAGCATCTATGCATGTTTTTCAAAAGAATTATTTTTTTGTAAAGCAAAATGGGCAAATGTTTTTGTTTTTTAGAAACATAAAATATCTTTTTTGGATTTTTTTTTTTTTTTTAAAACACAGAACACAATGATTTCACATCCACAGACATACTTCCACTGACGTCAATGCTCTGGAAATGAGATGAAAGGTAAACTAGAAAATACTCCTTAAGCATTTTGTTGGAAGATTTAAAATAATTTACGGTCCATTTTCTATAAATACAGTATGCTGTATATACCAGAATCTTGCCATGCCTAACAGTGGCCAATACAGCTTTACAAACATCAACCAGGACCACATACACATCAAAAACAATATCAACTAAATGACCACAGGACAATCCCTGGAAATTGTATTACATTAAACTTCTAAAATCTTGGTTTCCTTATGGTTTGCTTTCTTCTCTGCAAAGCAGCATAATGGGAAAGGTGGACTTTGAACTTGTTTTGACAAATTAAAAACAAATCCACTCATTCATTTATTCATTGAACAAATATTTAGTAAGCACCTACTATGTGCCAGAAACTGGACTATATGCTGGGAATACAATGGTGAGCAAAAACAAATGGGTTCCCTCCATCATGGAACTGACAGTCTAGTGGGAGAGACAGACAATTTCATTATTCAACAAATGTATATGAAAAGTATAAACTATTAAAGTCCTAATAGATGCAACATTAATGCAAAAACAAAGAAAATTAAATCGCTTAAAAAGGTTACGTGGTCTTCCTAACTCAGGAGTGGCCAGCTTTTATTACACAAAACAACCTTTTGTGCTCTTCTGGAGAAAAGAAGTTAAATGGATATGGGAGATTATCTACGCAAACCTATTTAATAGATGTTATTTGTGACTGTTTCCTCACTTAAGGAAGACCAATACTTATAAGTATGTATGGGGCGCACAGGTGGCTCAGCTGGTTAAGCGTCCAATTCTTGTTGGCTCAGGTCATGATATTGCGGTTTGTGAGTTCAAGACCCACACTGGGCTCTGTGCTGAGAGTGCAGAACTTACTTGGGATTCTCTCTCTCTCTCTCTCTCACTCTCCCCTCTCTCTGTCCCTCCCTCTCTCGCATGCTCGGTCTCTCTCTCTCTCTCAAAGTAAACTTTAAAAAACGTACATACAAATACATATGTGGATATTTATACTTATATTAGTATCTCTCCGCATCACCTGAAACACTGCTACGTTCATACAAGTTTCTTGAGAATAAAGACCTTTTCTATCTCCCTCACTGCTGTGTCCCCAGCACTTAGAACAGTGCCTGCCACATTATCAGATGTGCTTGACATTTTATGACTGAATGAATGAATGAACGAACAAATGAATGAAAAATAGGGGCTGACACAGCTACGATGATATGAGAAGGATAAATCGGCCCAAAACAGGCCTGTGAACTGTGTCCACCGCTATGCACACTGCTAAGATTCAGTGCACAGCTGCCCGCACCAGCAGATCTGACTTTCACATCCACCTTAAATGATCCCAAACTCTTCTGGCTAGCACAGAATTAGATCATCGGTGTAGGTTTTAATTCTTCCAAAGTAACAGAGTGCCTGAGGGAAGTTAGCGGTGTGAACCACAGGGCTCCACTCCTTACCCAGCCTGCTGGGCTGGTCTCCCTGCTCTGCTCAAGCTGCCCATGCCCACTACCGCCACCGCTACGCCACCCAGCAGCCACACGGATCTCTTCCTGATGCAGATCAAAACACGTCACCCCCTGCTTGGCACCCTCCAGTGGCTCGCCATGGTTTTCAAAACAAAACCCAAACCCCAGGCCCCTGCCTTTTCTATCTTTATCTTAGTCCACTCCAATCACATTAACTTCCCTGCTGTCCAGGGCAATGGCAATTTCTATTCTATCCAGTTGGAACAATTCTGCCCCAGATCTTCCAATGGCTTCTCACTTTAACTCTCTGATCTAACATAATTTATCAACTCCCTCATTTTCTATCCCCTTTCCTGGTTTCTTTTTTCCCCCATGGCATTAATACATTATGTTACATGATTGTTTGTCTTCCCCATTAGAATGTCAGCTCCTGGTTCCTGGTGCTTTGCTGGAGCTAAATACATAATAGTTAAACCAATTAAAACATTCAGCTAGCTTCCCGTCATCAAAGGTCACGCATTTATGGAGCAAGTGTCACCACTGTATCATACTGTAAAAGTACTATGCTACAGTTCTCATATGCTATGATTAGATAACATGAATTAAAATTCTGAAAACAAAAATCCATTACTAATGTTAAAACAGATTCTTCCCAAGAAATATCAAAATGATCAGTGATATAAATGAAGAGTGGTAAAACAATGTTGAGCTAAGATCTACTGAAAATATAAACCTTAAGTTTAGAGCATAACATGGAAGAAAACGGATTTAAGAACCAAAGTCCAGAAGTGCCTGGGCAGCTCAGTCTGTTGAGCACCGAACTCTTGATTTCAGTTCAAGTCATCACTGCTGTGGGATCAAGCCCCACGTCAGTCAGACTTCTGCACCGAGTGTGGAGCATGCTTAAGATTCTCTCTCGCCCCCTCCCTCAACCCCTCTCCTCAACACGTGCTATTATTTTATTTAATTAAAAAAAAAACAACAACAACAGTCCAACAGTGAAAGTTAGCAGTAATTCTGAAATGAGCAACAGGCATTTGTTCTAGAGATTAAAAAAAAAAAAAAAAACTAGCAGACATAATCGCAGGAGAGTTATACAGTGGTAACCTATTAAATCCTCTTTACTTTTTATTTTTTTAACGTTTATTTATTTTTGAGAGAGAGAGAGAGAGAAAGAGAGAGAGAAAGACAGACAGTTGGGAGGGTCAGAGAGAGAGGGAGACACAGAATCCGAAGCAGGCTCCAGGCTCTGAGCTGTCAGCACAGAGCCTGACACAAGGCTCAAACTCACGAACTGTGAGATCATGACCTGAGCCGAAGTCAGATGTTCAACTAACCGAGCCAGCCAGGCGCCCCTGAATCCTCTTTTTAATTTGTACGTTCTCCTCTTCTCCTCACACAATTATCAGGAAAAGAATTGAAAGACAAAACTGCATTTCAAAACATACAAAAGCCAACAACACCAAATAATAAGCATGCTTTTCCATTATATATTGTTCCTGTGGTATAGAAAGATGAAGCAAAACTATGAAAAAAGGTAAGTTTGGAATACTCCTTCTGGAATCAGTTTCATTCAACAAAATAAGTCTACTGTGCATCACCTGACTCTGCCTAAACATATAAAAACTTCCAGAAAATACTGAATTATTAAAAAATAACAAACACTCTAAAAATATCCCAGCTTTGACAAATATATAAAACCACATACACGACAACTTTCCAAACACAAGAACTTGAGCTCTGGGCTTAGCAGGAGTGAATCTAAATTTAACAAGTCACTGCACCCTTAAGACAAGGTTAAGGACTGAATGTGTGCATGTGCCTCCACCAAATTCGTATGTTGAAACCCTAACCCCCAATGCAATGCTATTTTGGAAATGGGGCTTTGGGGAGTCTCTTAGGTCTGGAGGGCAGGGACTAGTGCTCTTGTAAGAAGAGACAGGAGCGAGCTTGCTTCCCTCTTGTCACCGTGTGGGGACACGGCAAAAAAACAGCCATCCTCAAACCAGGACAAGGGCCTACATGGCACATGGAAGCAGCCAGCATGTTACCCTTGAAATTCTCGGCCTCCAGAACCGTGAGGAATAGGTATCTGTGGTTTCAGGCACCTCGGCTTCGGTATTTTTGTGGCAGCAGCCCCAACAGAGAGCACATACAATACACTGAGCAATGATGTCAAGAAAAATATACTATCGAATGAAAAAGAAAACGACGTGTATTCTGTGTGAGTTTCAGGTTTCCGATGTTGAACGTTTCTAAGATACTAACAAAAATCACAGAGCAAGGATGGCATGTTCAATTATCCCATACATGAATTTTCTACCAGGACAGAATTCTTGAAGTCTCCCTACCAATACAGACAAAAAGACACAGAGAACATGAATCACTCAGCTAGACTCTAACGAAGCCGTATGTGGTGTCCTTAAACAGAGAAGATGTCATACAGTTCTAGAATTTAAGAAAACAAAGATGTTTGGTGAAAGTATGTTAGGGGAAACACTTAAAAAAGATTTATTTTTGTGAGCGACTGTCCAACTGCTCCGTATCTGTAGACGGAAAAAATGAACAACATCTTTTAACATCTGAATCGGATTCAAGAACAGTAAGTAGCCTATTGTCACATTATTTCAGTGTCTTCTCCTGTTTGAGGAGACTAGATGTGACCGAGCAGGCCCATCTCAATTCATGGGTACTGAGTTGTGTCAACTCAGTTGAGGACAGGCTTATCCGGTGGTATGTTTAATATCCAATCTTAAAGACTTCTCAAATCTTATCTCTGTGGGCATCTTTTGATAAGAAATCAAACTAAAAATACCATTCAATTTCATTGCTACAATGATTTAAATGCCTTTATCAAACAAAACCCCGAATTCCACATGTTACTGAAACCCCATTTGAATTTTTCTTAACAGACCACACGAGACAGAATATGGGACTGAGACTTCAGGAAGACGTATGGGCCCTGACAAGCCATTTTAACTTCTCTGAGCGTCAACCATCTCGTGTCAAGAGAGACAGGAGACATGTCTGTTAGACCGTAGGGGCTTGCTGTGAAAATTAAATTAAAAACATTTTAAGAGAGAAAAGGAAAATGGGGCTTAATCAGTAACTATTTTTAAAACTGGACAGAGTGGAGTTAAAACCACCCACCCCAAGCCAAAAAGTTGTATTGTTCTGACTCTCCTTTCCCCGGGGTAGGACTCCTGGAAAGGTTTTTCACTTTTGTCCTTGCTCATGGCTAAAACGGGGTAATTAACAGGCTCTCTGCATCAGGTTGTAAGGATCAAACAGGTTAATGTACGTGAAACAGCATTAGAGAAACAACAAAAGACCAATAATGTGGGGGGAAAGCCCATAAAACTTCATTCTTGATAGAAAAGTCAAGCAGGCAAAAAAAAAAAAAGAAGAAGAAGAAGAAGATAAAGAAAAATGATCATTTCTCATCTCCTGGCATAAAGAAATTTGGTCTTTGTAGAATATACTTCCAACAATAGTCACACCTCATACTAATGACTGTGTGGCCTCACTAAACTAGCATTTCCTTGAAGACAGGGAACATGTACAGTGCGCTGTATTTACAGAATATATTCAGAAGTAGAAGAATTACCATTTTCCTTCCGTAACCTCGTGATGAACTTCTTAGGAGGAATCACCCCGACCTTCTTCTTCTGAGTGGCTATGCTATGGAAAAGGTCTGCGAGGCAGGTCAGAAGGTTCTCCTTCTTCCTAGGTTGGCTCTTGTAAGCTAGAACTTTTTCCCGAAATGGACGACAAAAATAAAGTGCTTGGAGGACTGAATTACAGTAGCAGGTATTCCCAAACTAGAAGAGAAGAAGAAGAAGAAAATCTTGTTACACTGGGGGCTACATACTTTCAAGAGAAAGAATTTCCATGTGTACAATTAAGAGAACAGAGAAAAGACAGGGAATTTATGACCCTCATAAATTAAAAGGGGTCTGAGAGTAGAAATAGTTATTCTGATTGCCAAACCGCCTTTTTAACATTAAATGGATGCTCTAGGCATTGGTTTCAGGATAAAATTGAAGGAAAATAGATGCGATAAATGTAGCCTTTATGAAAATGAATTTTAAAAATTATATCACTTAACCAGTGAAAGTAGTTAAGGTTTGAAATTCTGTGTAACTTTTTCTTTTTCAATTCCCTCTGTTACTATATTTTGGTTGGATGCTAAGCACTTCATATATGATACATTTTAAAATACAGCTCTCAAAATTCTTAAAAACACACACACACACAAAAGTAAAGTTTTCTATCCGATTAATAATGTGCCATTCAAGAAATACAAATGAAAAGCAGAGTCAAGGAGATCCTCTGAAATGTCACATTAAAAATCATCAGCGGGGCACCTGGGTGGCTCAGTCAGTTGGGCGTCTCACTCCTGATCTTGACCCAAGTCATGATCTCACGGTTGGTGGGACTGAGCTCCACATCAGGTTCTGTGCTGACAGCATGGAGCCTGCTTAGGGTTCGCTCTCTCTCTCCCTTTCTCTCTGCCCCTCCCCAGCTAACGCTCCCTCCTCTCTCTCAAAATCAACAAACTTAAAAAAAAAGAATCATCAGCATGCCAGCACAGCCCCCACTGAAATGCTGAGATGCCAGGTCACATCATTCTTGATAGTTCACAGACAGACTGCAGGCACAGACTCACATCCCCAGCTGTGAACTGACCTCCTCCTCAGTGGCCATGTGATCTGGAACGTGCGCCTAAAGCATACTGAACTTCGACGCCCTCCTCTTTAATAATGGGGGATGTATTTCTACCTTCAGAGAAACTGAAACATAGTCGATAAACCTCTGTTGTCTTCCTTCTCCCTTCCCACTAACAGACACAGGCTCCCAATGTCAGCCGACAAAACACTCAAAAGCCAGTGAGGACTTGGGGGGTGTACCCTGGCAGTGTAAAAAAGGAAAGAGGACAATTCTCGCAGCACGGCCATGCAGTGAAGTCACACGCAGACTAACCAACAAGGCAAGGCGGAGAAGACGTTTCAGATAATGAGCAGTGTCAAACACGTCCACAGACACACGCATTTGCTTACACTTAAAAACCAGGAAGGATCATCACTTAGAAGCTAATAAAAATGGTTATTATAGGGGAAGAAGGAAGCGAGGAGAGAATTCAAAGCACATTTTTAAAAACGTCTGCTTTGCACTCATTTTTTTAAAAACTACAAGAAGAACCCAAAGGAAAAGAAAGAAATTGTTAAAACTAAAAGGAAATAGAGATCAGTGAAGCCTAAATGTTTATCAAGTTGGTGGAAGAACTACACAAAAAATTACTTCAAGCAACTTGAAAACACAGAATTTTAATTACACATGCCTACTGAAATGGTCTAAGAATAAAAAGAGAAAAATAAATCTTAAATGGCCTCCATAGTCGTATTGTTAGAATCAGTCTATTGACCTTTTTATTCTGAAACTCGTATGAATTTCTGTAGGACAAAGCAAGCAAAGACTTACATTAATATCCTTGGGAACCAAAATTATTAATGTTATGGTAAAAAGATACAGTACTAAAGAGTATAAGCACTGTAAAATTAAATTGGAATTTGAAGTATCACTATAAACTTATATATTTCTGTGTGTGTGCATGCGCACGTGTGTGTTCAAATTCCGTCCACTGAAAAGGCCCAGCCACAGCAATAAGGTTCCCTGGCACACAGACTAGTCTCTAAAACCCTTTTTCCCGTAAAAACGAACTAGTATGCCTTGCAGATATGGCTACACAAGGTCTGGGTCAGGAAATATACAACTGTAGATTAGCATGGAGTATCTTTTTGTGTAGACTCAAGAATCAACTTTCATTAGAAAGAAATATGCAATTGACAAAAAGCATGTTAACTACATAAAAACTTATGAAAAGTGACATTTAAAAACAAGAGACCTTCAATTAGTCTCCATGGGAAGCTATAAATTAATATGTGAAAGGAAAACATCAAAGTTTTCTCTGGTCTTTCCTATAAGAACAATATTCCAGAGGGCTCTACATGGTTGATGAAAGAAATTCTAGCTTATAGAATAATCCCAGCTAATAAGTTCCAAAGAAATGACTGTGCATATGTGTTGGGCAATAATTATCAATGGATAGTTAAGAGCATTAAAGACTGAGGGAGAACTTTAAAATAACCAGAACCCTCAGTGCATTCCAGCATCACTAAAAACAAAACAAAACAAAACAAAACAAAACAAAACAAAAAAAAAAACCACCCACCAAACATTTATATCTCCTACAGAAATATGTAGCAACCCTTAGGAAGTGTTGTCTTAAAAAACAAAGCTACTACACTTATATCTAGTATCTAGGACCCAACTATCAGTTTACAAGATATTCAAACAGGGAAACAAGTTAAACAATACCACAAAAAAGGAACAGAACACGAGGCCCAACGAGGATACGTGATTTTAACATTCATCTTGCTAGTCAGAGCCAAGAAGTAGTTTCATAAAAACAGATGCTTTAAAGGCTTTCCAAAGAAATGCTACAAGATGTAGATAAGTAGATGATGCACTGATACTACTGATAAATGTAACCATGGATATACATTCATAAAGCCTATCAAGGGGCTAAGTACGCCTGCAGTAAAACCTACAATATGAAGAGAAATTTACCGATTATTCAGTATTCATTAGTCTAAAAAAATACTAGTATTGACACCACAGTCTATGATGCTAATGACCAACAAACTATACCTCTGTCAAAATGAAGGGAAGGTTCCATCTCCATAATTTGATCATTTTTATTAAAGAATAAGCAACAGGGACTCTAATGACTTCCACAGACAAAGTTGATTAAAAACAAAAGACAGTATCTCACAGCATATTAGAAAATTTCATAATAAAACCTGACTTATAAAAAAAAATGGGATAAGCAAAGGAACCAGAGGGAGTCGGATGGCAGCCCCTTCTGTGCTCCTCTTCTGAATATAAAGCAATAGGTAACATTATAATCAATAATCAATCCAATTTCCTTGATAGCAACTTTCAGGCAAGTTCCTAAGACCTAAAAATGTACCTTTCAAGTGTATAGCTTTCATGCAAAAGACGGTCTGGGATGATTTCCTCCACACTCCTGTTTCTGAACGTTCAATTTATTCTCAAAATTTTTTAAAATTTTGTTTAATGTTTGCTTATTTTTGAGAGAGAGAAAGAGATAAAGCATCAGCGGCGAGGGATAGAGAGACAAAAGGAAACACAGAATCCAAAGCAGGCTCCAAGCTCCGAGCTGTCAGCACAGAGTCCAACACGGGGTTTGAACTCATGGACCAAGAGATCATATCTTAAGCTGAAGTCAGATGCTTAACCAACTGAGCCACCCGGGTGCTCCCAAAGGTTCGATTTCTAAATAAGACATTGCTATATGGTTGAAACCTGCCCTATCTTCTCAGCTCATTTTGAAGATCAAAGCTATAACCAGATCTAAAATCAGGGGAAACAAGTTTTAAAAAGCTGCTACCCTCCTCAAGGTCTGATTACTGATTTGTCAACTGCTTACTGAACACAGTGACCTATGCTTGCTCTCCCTAATGCCCTTTTCTCCTCGTTTTAAAATAAATGCCCCTCCACAAATATATGTCAAGATTAAGATCATTTTGAACACACATCCCTAATACATATAAATAAAATTTATATATGTGCTACATTATATACATTGAAATTACTTTTATAAAATAGAAAATTTATATACATAAAAACATACATTATATACAATTGGTCTCTGAACAATATGGGATTTAGGGGTACTGATCTCTTATACAGTCAAAACTTGCGTGTAGGGACACCTGGGTGGCTGAGCCGGGTAAGTGTCTAACTCCTGACTTCAGCTGAGGTCATCACAGTTCAGGAGATGGAGCCCCGCATCACGCTCTGCACTGACAACGTGGGGCCTGCTTGGAATTCTCTCTCTCTCGCTCTCTCTCTCTCTCTCTCTCTCGCTCTCGCTCTCTCGCTCGCTCTCTTTTTCTCACCCTCCCCCCGACATCCTTCTGTCCCTCCCCTGCTCTTTAGGTCAGGTCATGATCTCACAGTTCATAGTTCGAGCCCTACATTGGGCTCTGTGCTGACATCTTAGAGCCTGGAGCCTGCTTCGGATTCTGTGTCTCCCTCTCTCTCCGCCATCCCCCTGGCTCATGTTCTTTCTCAAAAATAAATAAATATTTTTTTTAAATGTACAAAAGGGGTGCCTAGGTTGCTCAATTGGTTAAGCATCTGACTTTGGCTCAGGTCACGATCTCATGGTTCATGAGTTCGAGCCCCACATCAGGCTCTGTGCTGAAAGCTCAGAGCCTGTAGCCTGCTTCAGATTCTGTCTCAAATAGGAGTTTAACTTTTGACTCTGCAAAAACTTAAACTAATAGACTACCGTTGATTGGAAGCCTTACCAAAAACAATCAATTGAAACATAGTTTATATACGTATTATATACTGTATTACTTTACAACAAAGTAAGCTAAAGAAAAATGCTCTTGAGAAAATCATAAGGTAGAGAAAATATATACAGTACTGTATTTAAAAAAAAAAATCCATGTATACATGGACCTGGGCAGCTCAAACCCATGTTGTTCAAAGGGGAGTAAGACAAAGTAAATATTTTAAATTGTCTTACTTGCATTAATTCTGTTTTCACTAAACCTTATTAATGTTGAAGTGAGAGCAATGAAACGGAGCATGCCTTCTGGTAAGCTGTGAGTCATACAAGGATTGATGGACCAGGTTTCTGCTGTTGATCCTATGAGCTATCAAAGACTCACAGACACAGAGAGAGGTGCGAGTGGGGAAGTTCCCTTATGGTCTTACTTTACTTTCTACAATATGACATTAAATGTCCAGTCCACCACGTGTGTCTGAACTTGCCTGAGCATGCGCCTGGCTTGGGAGCAGCGCAGCACAGAAATGGAGATACAAACCCTGAACTTGAACTGTCCGGGCTCAGCCTGGCCTCCCCGACCTAACCCTGGGAAATGACAAAACTGCTCGGCTCATCCATTTCCTCATCTGTGAATGTGGTTGACAATACAGCACCCGCCTCCTCAGACCTTGTGGAGAGTTAAATGAACAGTCTGCACGGAGCCCTTACAACAGTCCCCAGCGCTCCAGTCACTTCATTGTTATTTTTGAAACAGTCCTATTATGTGCTTCGCTTGTTTTGAAAACTGAGATTAGCCGAATGAAATTAAATCATATAATCTCTGAATCTATGTGTAAATTGTAACGGATTGCAACTGCACAAATGAGTAAGAGACCATGATCCTGCCAACTCATGGGTGCTTGGAGCTCGGGTCTCAGAGGACCACTCCACACACGGACAGAGCCTGGAGCCTGCTTCACATTCCGTGGCTCCCTCTCTGCTCATGCTCTGTCTCTCAAAAATGCATAAGTGTTAAAAAAAGATTTTTAAAAAATGTTTTAAAATGTTTAAATGCTCCACTTTCCCCCAGGCTGGAGCCTGGTGATGAGGACACCTATCCTGTGGACATCGCCTTCTAAGGGAAGGGCCTCTTTCCCAGCAGGGTTTGCTTAGGTGGCCCTGTTTTGTTTAAGTTTATTTATTTATGTATTTATTTGGGAGAGAGCGAGCCAGGGAGGGGCAGAGAGAGAGGGAGAGAGAGAATCCTAAGCAGGCTCTGCACTGCCAGCTCGGAGCCCAATGGGGGGCTGAAACCCACTGACCATGAGATTATGACCTGAGCTGAAACCAAGAGCTGGACGCTTAACCCACTGAGCCACCCAGCTGCACTAGGAGGCCCTGGTTTTTAACACTATACCCTGCTTCTCCCTACCCACCACTCTCACTACGGTCAAGTAGACCTAATCTAAAAATGTCCTTCCATATGCTAGTGACGTCCATTCCTCACCCTACACCCTCACTCTACTGTCCCACCTTTCCTTATAGGAACAGATTTCTCTCCATAAATTCCACAAGATTGTCAATCACAAGCCGCTTTATAGACGTTGCCAACGGGGCCATACACTCAGCAGAATACTTGGGCCAGAGTCCTTTCGCCAGGTCTAATATGAACAGTCCCTGGGATCACTGACAATGCAACCCACAAGTAGCCTGTGGCCCGCAAGCAGAGAGAAACTAAGCGAGAGTGAATCAATACAAAAGAAAATAGAACCAGGAAACATTTGCCTAATCGATTTTATGACTCAAAAATGGAAAGAAAGTTTCACTTTTATTTGTCTCCTTCACAATAGCCCCTGAATTCAGAATTCCGACCAACGACTACTGGCAATTCAAGTTTAAAGGCCTCTTGTAAGAGGGTCTAGAATACAACTGTTGTTTTATAACAAAGATTTTAGAGAAAAGCACATTCCACTGCAGCCTCACAAATAAATGGACTGAGGCCACCACCTGTCCTTTGACACCTATTATGTTAGAAAATTAATATACAACCATATAATGAAATAATGAAAAAAGACTCTTAAAAATGTATACTGCACACGTAGGAAAGAGATACTACTAACTGAAATCACTCCTTTTACTGAAATAAGTACTCGTTAGCTGCAAGATACCAGGGAAAAAGGCAATCTGGTTCATGAGATTAAAACGACTTATTTTCAAAGAATTTACCGGACCCTATGAACAGCTGGCATTTAAGCAGCGTATCTGACAACAAGAGAAAGCTTCCAAAGGGCTCCCCTGCCTACACAGGACCGTTTTTTCAACCCCCACGCCACACTAGTATTTCTCCTCTCTGACTTCCAATCACATCAGAAAAATTAACGCGTTCGCAGGGGTTAAACCAACAGGAAATCCCCACTCTATGAATTATGCAAATGATTGTGACAGACATCAGAACTATTAAGAGTAAACTGCCATAAAAGTTATCATTTGTGAAAATATTCTCCCAAGATAAAAATATCTGCAACTGAAAATAATGGAAAATACATTGTCATTAACAATGTTGGGATTAATCTCTACGCTGAATCTTCTGTTAATCAAACTGTGGTTATTTTTCTTCTCCATTAAAAAAAAAAAGTCTGGGGGCACCTGGGTGGCTCAGTTGGTTGGTTGGTTGGTTAAATGTCTGACTCCTGATCCCAGCCCAGGTCTTGACCATCTTAGGGTAGTGAGTTTAGGCCCCATGCTGGGCTCCACACAGGGTGTGGAGCCTACATTTAAAAAAAAAAAAAAAAAAAGCCTGATTTTCTAACTGTCCAAATCCATGTACTATTTCTCAAAGGCAAGTGCTAGTGGGTCAGTATACCACATACCGGTCACAAAAAAGATCCAATCAGGAAGGCCTAACAGGAACTCTTCTCAGTGTAAGTTTTTTGTAAAAGCAATTAAAATGAACGGTGGGTGGAGGGGCGCCTGGGTGGCTCAGTGGGTTAAGCATTAGAGTCGTGGTTGAGGCTCAGGTCATGATCTCACAGTTCCCGCACTGGGCTCTGTGCTGGCAGGGACTGGGATTCTTTCTCTCCTTGTCACTGCCCCTCCCCTGCTCTCCTCTGTGTGTGTGTGTGTGTGTGTGTGCGCGCGCGCGCGCGCGCTCTTTTTCCTGCTCTCAAAATAAACACTTTTAAGAAATGAACTTTGGAAACTCACAGTTAGCTAAGAATAGATTCATAAAAAGAAAATACATGAGTGCCTCATCTTAACAAAATCCAATTGTTAGAAAAGACAAACCACAGAGTTTCTTTTATAAAGCAGCTACATTCCAGTGCTGTTTTCAACAGGAACTTCCTGGCAGACAGAGATTGGGGGTGTGGGGGCTAAAATGTTGATCTCTGAATTATCTAAGCACCCTCCCTTATCCCCCAAAGCTCCACTCCTATAAATAGTGAGATAATGCTATAAATAAATTTAAAAAAAAAGAGGGAAACAAGAGTGATATTTTAAGAGCTTAAAAATACAAGGGTGTCTGGGTGGCTCAATTGGTTAAGCGTTAGACTTTGGCTCAGGTCATGATATCACAATTCAGGGGTTCGAGCCCCACACTGGGCTCTGTGCTGATAGCTCAGAGCCTGGAGCCTGCTTTGGATTCTATGTCTGTCTCTCTCTCTCTGACCCTCCCCTGCTCACACTCTGTCTCTCTCTCCCTCTCCCTCTCTCAAAAATATATAAACATTATTTTTGTTAAAAAACAGGACTTACAGAAAGAGACTTACGCTACAGAACACAGTTGCAAGGAAGCCTAAAAGTTTAAATCACGGGAAAAGTTAATCACTATTCTGGTTCTGCTGCATGTACTCTGACCATCAATTACTTTCTCAATATAATTCAAGGTGTTCATCAATCTTTCAGGGTAGGAGCCCGGGCTACCTTGGAGAGCTCAATTCTTCAGCGTAATAACTAGGCACAGAGATCAGAAACTACATTTCCACCCACCAAATGAGTCTCTGGAGGGGATAAAGACAAAGATTCCTCTCAAGTTCTCGTACTAACTTTATTCCCTCCTGCTTCTCTTGGGTTTTACTGAATCTCGGTTAGTTCACTTTAGGGAGAAGCACCAATACTATCCTTTTAATTGAGATTGATCCACGGAGAGTAATACAAATAAAACCTTAGAAATCCTTTTTTTTTAAACACAACTGACGCTGGTATTCTGAAAGTGATATGCTCACATAAACACAACATCACAGCAGGGGGAATATAGACCTTCAGAACTCACTGTATAGTAAGATTTTATCTAGGATATTCTTTCACTTGTTCTGAGGCTATCTGCAAAAAAAAGTTACAGTCAGACACAAAATGGAGAGATTGAAATATTTATACCAGAGAAGGTTAAAACAGCCTTCAATACATAAAATACTCCTGTGCTAGAGAAAATGGGTTCTTCTACATGACCAATGAATACACCTTTACAACAATTCAAGACACATATTAGCTGGAGAGTGTGAACCAAGTAAGGGCTGCAGCCACAGGGAAGCAGTGAGGAGATGGGAGAAACTGGCTTTGGCCATTCCTAGAATTTAAATAAGGTTTTTGATCACTAGACAACTCATGTAAGCATGAACACTCCAGATATCAGAAGTAGAGGCCAGACTTTACACATATTCAATTAACTCCAACTCCAATAAAATGACAGTAAAAGAATTAATTAGGAAAAAGTCAAAAGAAGAAAAAAACGAGTGTGAATGAAGGTAGGAAAACACAGGTCTGGTTATAAGCCTTTTATTTATTTTTTTAATGCTTATCCTGGCCCGAGCATAGACTAAGAGTCAGTACACTTAACCGCCTGAGGCACACATACGCCCCTGGTTATAAGCCTTTTCAAAGGACCTAGACCCCGAGGCACTTCACCTTTCTTTCAATTGTAGGTTTTAGTCTCCACAGAAGCTGAACAGGAGAGCCTTGCTCAAGAGCCCTTGATGACGGCAGAGGTCGGCATGAGGCACCCAAAAGAAGACAGGATTCAATAAGAGCCTGAAGGAAGCCGCCTCTACACCCAGACTGAGGAAGTCCCTCAGCACCAAGTAAACGGCCCCTGAAAAAAGGCTCTAACCACTGAAGTGGGAGTGGGGACAGTCACCTTAGAGGCAAGCCCATGGGAGACAAGCTCCTCCACCCTTAATACACAAAGCCCCAATCAGCTTTCCAGAGTTTCATTTTTGTGTATGAATGACATTGGAGGAGGACAGCTTCCATTAGGAGGAGAGTTTAAAACGGCGGGTGCGGGTGGGGAGGGGGTGTCTCAGAAACAATCCAGTAAACATAAGAAAAAAACCCCAACAATAAAAACCATAAATAATATCCTGAGAAAAATCCCAGAGAACAGCGCCTCCTTGAAACAAGATCAAAAATATAAAAGCAGAGGACCAAAAATGGGAGAAAAAGCAGGAAAAACAAAGAATCAGTCTGCATTTCAATATGCAACTAAGGGTACATCAAAAAAGACAGAACAAAAAGATTACACTGATAGGAAGGACATTATCCAAATGCTAGTATCAGAAATGTTCTAGAACTGAGGAAAATGAATAATGTCTGAATGCGTTGGTATACAGCCAATGCAACAAGGGGGGAGATGGACACAAAGACACATTATGAAATTTCAGAACACTGTGGATATCCATCCACATTCTGAAAGCCTCCGAAAACAGTTTAAAGGGCAGAAAAGTCACACTCAGAAGAGATGAAGAATCAGGACAGCATCAGCCCTCTTGATGTCAACAGAAGCCAGAAAGCCACTGAGTAATCCCTTACAAATTCTGAAGGAAGGTTAATACCTAGGCTCTGAGTATCTAGCTTTACCAAGAACCAAAACATTAAAAAAAATTTTTTTATGTTTATTTATTTTTGAGAGAAAGAGAGAGACAGTGCAAGCAGGGGAGGGTCAGAGAGAGAGGGAGATACAGAATTCGAAGACAGGCTCCAGGCTCTAAGCTAGCTGTCGGCACAGAGCCCGACACGGGGCTGGAACCCCCAAACCACGAGATTGTGACTTGAGCCGAAGTCAAACACGTAACAGACTGAGCCACCCAGGTGCCCTCAAAACATTTTTAAATACACGAGATCTCAAAGTGTACCTCCCATGCACACGCCCAAAAGAAGCTACTATAGAACATGTTTCACAAAGCAAGGAAAAACACAACAAAGAAGACCGGTTCTAGAAAAGGAGAGACCTGAAGAAACATCGAGGGTGAGGGGAAAGAAGTCAATCCTATTTTTAACAGCAGCATAGCACTTTCTTTAGAGTGTCGGGGCAGATCCCAGGAAAAGCAGCCAGCGGGTGAGTGCACAGCGCACAGTGGGGTGCAATCTCTCCTTACAAGCCCAGCGGAAGAGGAAACACCCATGTCACTTTATCTACTTTCCTCCAATCACACAAGAAATCTACCTGGAACGTCATGATTACATTACCAGTCCTAGTACTCAGCGCCACACGTGTGTTCAATGGAATCTACTTTGTCACCTGCATTATCATCTTTTATAGATAAAGCTTAAAACATTCACCATGGATCTATGCAACAGCACAGCATAAACTGCCCCAACAACTCTAGAACAGATTTGTGGCATTTGTTGGTGAGTCAGGAAAGAGTTAGAAACTCCAAACAAAGTTATTCCAAAATGTTAATGATGTGTAATTACTAGAATTCTCTTCACAACGACTGGGGATGTATCTTTTTCCTATATTTGGCATTTTTGTATCTGAACTAGTAGAACACTGACAGGTGTCGACAAAGAGCCCAGACGCATTGAGGCAGTTGCAAAACTTTATTACGCCTGTACATTTGGACCACTTCTGTTTAGACATCTAAATAATTCTCAATCAAGAGATCATTTAGTATAGGTCATATGAAATTTTGGTTATGAAAAAATTTGACACAAAATAGAAAAATTCAGGGTAACTGACCTAAGACTTTTAAGACTTGAGGCAATTTTGTTTCCCTTCCATTAAAAAGAGTATTTTGGGGCGCCTGGGTGGCTCAGTCAGTGAAGTGTCTGACTTTGCCTCAGGTTGTGACCTCATGGTTCGTGCGTTCGAGCCCAGCACTGGGCTCTGCACTGACAGCTAGGAGCCTGGAGCTGCTTCAGATTCTGTGTCTCCCTCTCTATCAGCCCCTCCCCTCGTGCTCTCTCTCTCTCAAAAATAAACAAACATTTAAAAATAAGTATTTTAAAATTCCAAATCAAGTTTCTTGGCATTTTGCCTACTGATGCAAACAAACCCTCTTTCTTTAATAAATTATGAAACGCATTCAACATTTTGAAAACTATTTCCAACCATACTTGTGAAGGCTCAGTACCAATGAATACTTACATTGACTAATCCAAAATAGTGCTCATTGACTGGAAACTGTTCTGGACCAATCTCTTTCTCTAATGCCGAGGCATTGGCGCCCTAGAAGATTAAAAAAACAGCAATCTTAGTATTTGCAGTATTTTCATAACGTTTTCACAGTTATACACACATTACAGACATCCCTTAAAAGCACCATGTTCCCTTTAACTACCTAACATTACTCAAAGAAAAGAAAGGACGATAGTTAAGAGTGAAGGATTTTCATGATAGAACTGAAAACTAGTTTGTAAGAACTTTCTCAGAAAACCGAAGCATGGCTCTGTAAGAAGTATCTATAAGGAGTCACCTTTTTTCTAGGTAATGGAGTAAAAGTCCCTGCTGTATGAGGAGCTCCAATGTGTATAATCCGACAGCCAACTCAGGGGGCTGAAACCAAATATGCATATATTCGGTGACCAAATAGTCTTCGGAAGTTTAGCCTGAAGAATCCCTCCCAGGGAACACCCCACGGCTGACAACCATCCAGTCTACAAACTATGACTGCACACTCTGTAGCAGAGTCAGAATAACGGAACTAGATTTACATCCGAAAGCACGACTAGTTCTCAAAACCATGTTAAATAAAGAAAAACTGAGCCTAATACATTATAAAGAACAGCACGTGGCCAGTGGGCCAAAAGGTAGACCTTGACCGTCTTTGAGTGGGTGCTGAAAGCTCCCTAGGACCTGCAATGGAGGGTGACGGATAATAAAAGGAAGAAAAAGGGCACCTGAGTGGCTCCGTCGGTTAAGCGTCCGACTTCAGTTCAGGTCATGATCTCACAGTCCATGGGTTCGAGCCCCAAGGCGGGCTCTGTGCTGATGGCTAGCTCAGAGCCTGGAGCCTGCTTTGGATTCTGGGTCTCCCTCTCTCTCTCTCTGCCCCTCCCCAGCTCACACTTGGTCTCTCTCTCTCTCTCAAAATAAAATAAAAACATTAAAAAAAAATTTTTTTTTAAGGAAAAACAAAATGAAAGCCAACAAAAGAAGGCCTTGCCCAGACAACAATCGTGTGTCACAGTCTCAGGAATATGACCTGCTTGGCTCTGTCCCTGAAAGAGAGGGGAGGTGGGGAATGCGGGGGGGGGATGGCCACTAGGGCCCTGTGCACTGGCACAGGCCACTAAACGGACTCCTAACATAGCTGGAAAAGGAAAAAATGACAGCAGTTCTGAACACATGATACCTCTAGATATGTTGGCTTGAAAATTCCCAAGAAAACACACCAGCGACCAGATCAAAGCGCCCCGCTACTGCCCACAGAACAGCAGCGCACCACTTCACAGAGCTGCACAGAGGACAGCAAGCACACCAGGCCTCCTCCCCGGCACTGACATGGAGGTACCACCCCTCGGGGCTCAGAAGCCCCCCCTTGCTGTTTCCTGACTGAGCTCCATTCCTGGACTTGGGAAGGCCAAGCTTTGTCAGAAACACATCCCCAGCTTCCTGACTGTACATACTGATTAAAGGGACGGGGTGGATCAGTGGTCAATTTCAACCAAAACAAGAAATTTCCTCTAAGAGCCTCCAGCCATCCAGCACTTGTCCGTAAACCCGATGCTGCCTTTATTTTTATTTTTTTTTAATTTAGGACTTATTTTAGGCTTTATACAAAACCTTGACACAATCGCTAGTTTGTAAATACCATTTACTTCCAAGGGGCTTAGAATAGCAAATTCAATTATTACAGCAGCTGCAAGATGCGCTGACCACACGTGTCTTGGTGGGAATGCTGCAAGCACCGCTTCCCCATCCCGTGTGTTGAGAACTATCGATAACCCAGATGTTTACCACCTACTGTAAGAATTCAAACCAGTATTCGTTTATTCAAGTAAGTACAGCCCCTTCCCCACAAACAAGAAGAAAGTTTCCATTATCCAGAACACAACCTCATCGCATCTCTGTACGTGGAACAGTAAAATGCCAGTACAACTAGGGAAAGCATTTCTGGCCTGAGGATTAACAGAGTATCTCGGGAACATTCTCTCCCCACGGTAAGAGCACTAGCACGCCACATACCGCGTGTTCTCACGACTCCAGAAGATCTGCCCACCCCCTACACATCACAGAGCATGCACTGCTCAGAAATCCCCCTCCCTGTCCGCATCCTCAAGGTAGTCTGACTATGGACCAAATTACTAGCTTCTTTGTGCCTCAGGTCCTTAACTGTAAAAGAAAAATGTCACCAACTACTTTATAGGGTGGCCACAAATTAACGAAGTCTAAACCTTTGTAAAAGCATCGCAGGGCCTGGTATAGAAGTGGGTGTCCCATAAATGTTGGCTCCCTTCTTCTCCTTCCCTTCAAATCCAAGAGGGAGAAAAAAGCTACTCTCATTAGCCAGTAATGTTCGTAAGTAGCTGCTCCAAGCAACAGATAAGAAATAACAAGAGAAGGAAAGAAAAGGCAGAAGAAAAAAATGAGACAGCTGGCATTTAAAAAAAAAAAAATCCATCTCCTCACTTTGGCCAATCCATGAAGCAGCGCAGAGGTATCCCTGCACTGTAAAGCCAAACCACAATCCAATCGGAGGCCTGGGGGAAAGATGCTAAGTGTGCGAAGGTAGAAACAGCCATAAACCATAGTCATTTAACCTTTTTGGGTTTAAAACACTTCATTTGCAAAATAAAGGAGTCCGTCTCCTCACTGATTTTCAAAACCTCCAACTTCGTCTCTCTGTTGGGTTTCCAAGTAATCCATCACCCAAAGTAACGTTTTCACAGCTAAACATGCTTAGAATTTCTAAAGTCTCTTTGAACTCAACATTCTAACAGTGCCAATCACTTTTATCAACCCTTCTGAGGACGTTTACTAGATCAACACAAATCTCTAGGAAGTCCAAGCCAACTAATAAATAAATGCCAAGCAACACAATTCAACAGGGAGAGACTACAGTGACAGAGGGAGTCAGGGTGGCAGATCCAAAGGGAAAGTACAAAGAGAGAATGGAATTTACTTTATGATAGTTCTAAAGTCAAGTCCAGCAGAGCAACATACCCATAACCACGATCAGGAGGCTGTATAGCAAATTCTGTGAATGTGCGGGAGGTATTCTTAGGGCACAAGTTCATACAATTCAAGTACAACTCTACTTCTAGCTGCACGCTCACTACAGAGGCAAAGAGTAGACTAAGTAACTCAGTTTCTGATGGCTGGTTTTCAACACTAGAGTCAGATACAGAGCTGGGGAAATCAGTCACTGAGTCAAAGTTTGCTGCATAGTTATTAGAAGAGTTCTCAGCGTCATCCCTTGAAGACTTTTTTGGAAGTTGGCAAGCCCTAGCCTGTCAAATAAAGGTCCACGAGCACCCCAAGATTTAAGCTGAACCTAGAATGGGCCAATATCCAAAGGTAATGGCTCTGAACAATTCTCTATCCCTATGCTTCAGAAATAGGATCCTACAGTGGCTTCCAAAATCAGTGATGCTTTACCAGGACAAAAGGAAGAAACGGTGGCATGCTCAGGTAAGAATTTTTGCTCTAATGCTTTCATAGTTATAGGTATTAGTATTCATCTGTTTTGTATGAGTACATGACACACACAGGAAGAAGACATTCTTTTCCGAGTTTTCATCACCATTTTAGTAACTTACACAAAAGGTTATTTTAGACTCAGTATCTATTAGTACAAAATTCGTCATAAGGAAGCAATTAGATATTCATGACCTTTGGATGAAAATGACCAAAAGATGGAATTAATTTCAATATTTAAAAAATAAGAATTTAGTGAGCTGATGAGAAAATAAGGAAGCTCCAGAACACACACACACACACACACACACAAATGATGGGGGAACCCTAAAAGATAAGGCAGTGCCAAAGCGAGATTTCACGCTGAGGGTATCTGTCAACCCTAGTGACCTTTACATTCTCTTCTGACAGCTGAATGGAATGGAGGGCAGGGAAAGCAACAGAAGACCAGAGCATGACACTGAGATCCCGAAAGGGCTGGATCTTCAGGTCAGGGGGCGCAAGAAACCATCCTGTGCCACGGAAGGGGCAGCAAGGAAACATGCCTGGAGGGTCCTTGGCCCTGAGAGTGGAGGGCATCTTCCAAAAACTCATAACCCCAACGTGACTGACGAAAGACTGTAACCCAAATTCACACAAGCTGTGCGATCTTAAACCAAAGCCACTAGAGCAGAAAATGTCATTCAGAGAGACCCTGGGTTGACAGTGCCTCTTCCCCCTACAACTAGCAGAATGACAAGTTCACCCTGGAAGATAAGATTAATCCACCCCACAAAAACTTTCCACAAAAAATACTCCAAGAGATCTGAGTTCACAACCAAAACTCATTTACACACCCAAAGCCACAGGAAAACAAAGCACTATGAATAAAAGCCAGCAGAAGCACAGGCAGTAGAATTAGACTCTCAAGGTATTTAATATCAGAACTATTTCAGACCTGATATAAAACAATGGCTTGATTATAAGAACAAAGATGAGATGCTACAATCAAAGCAGATTTTTAAAAAGAACCAAATGAAACTTTTAAATAGAAAAGTTATAATAATTGAAAGCACCAACTTAATGGTGGTGTGCCTAGGTGGCTCAGTCAGTTAAGCATCTCACTTCGGCTCAGGTCATGATCTCACGCAGGTCATGATCTCACTGCTCCTGGGTTCGAGCTCTGTGGCGGGCTGTGTGCTGACAGGTCAGAGCCTGGAGCCTGTTTCAGATTCTGTCTCTGCCTCTCTGCCCCTCCCCAACTTGCATGCACACTCTCTGTCTCTAATATAAATAAACATAAAAAAATTTTTTAAACATTTTTTAAAAAATGGTAACTATGGAGACAGAAAAAAAATCACAGAAGTTAGGGATAAAGGGATAAACAGGCAGAACACAGATTTTCAGGGCTGTGACAGTATCCTGTGTCACACTATAATGATGAATATGTCATTATACATTTGTTCAGACCACAGTATGTACACCTAAAGTAAACAGTAACACCAACTATGGACTTGACATGATTATGAGGTTTCAGCACAATTCATTAATCACAACAAGTGCACTGCTATGGTAGGGGGACGGTGGTAATAGAGGTTATGCTTGCCTTGGGGCAGTGCTATCTGGGAAATTCCTGCACCTACCCCTCAATTTTGCTGTGAACTAAAACTGCTCTAAAAAAAAAAAAAGAATGAAATCAGAGAAAAAAAAAAGAAAAACCCAATGGCTGTACCAGAGAAACTAAGTTAATATTGGGTAATATTTGGGGGGGCCAAAATTCACACTAACATTTTATTAAAAATAGGAAATGTTTTGTGGAAAACATCTCATGGAAGAATCGGTGCCTTGTGGAGCTATTGCAAGGGACCACAGCCGAAAATGGCATTGTCCTGGGTCTGGCCCTCGGCTGTCTTACATGTAAACTGTGATCCCTACAGTACCTCTCATTCCCACATGTGTGGCAATGCATGGAAATCTAGAGGTTCTTCCAATCTCATTAAGATGTTAAAGATGAAATGTTGGAGAGTCTACAAAAGGTCAAACATTAAGTTCTGAATAAAAGATAAGATATACTTTCACATCCTCAGAAACAGTCATCCAATCCAAGAATGTGCAGGCCATGGAGGTAAGCACCTCCTTAAATCTGTCTACTATGAATTCTTAGAAAGGCGAGCAATGCTTCTTTTTCATGCCAAAAAAACCACCATCCAAGTGAAAGAAGAGTAAGTTGAAGCCATAAACATGCCTCTGATCTATGGTTTTGAACACACCATCTACAAACAGGAAAAAGAGAACAACCCAGGCAGGGGGAGGCTGCTGCTAATGAAGTCATTTTTACATGACACACATGCTTCTGATGCCCTCCATTCTGCCATTATGAGAAAGACATGAGAACACAATTCATTTGAGCAAGAAGTGCAAAATGGCAGCAATGTAAAAGGATGAATGTCTACTACCTAGAAAACATACTTTTCAAGAACACTAGCTTTTTTCCTAGACAGTTGTAGTGAACTATTAGTTCCCAGACAACTTTCTTTTTTGTTTCAAATACGATGAACTACAATAACAGTTTCCAATTCTCGTTTCAAATCCTAGCTTAGAATCCAGTGTGTTATCCTTCCAAGTGTAACACCAAAGGGTCACAGCAGGTCAGTAACCAAAGAAGAACTGCCAAGACAGGCAGGAAAGGCTTCCCGAAGAGGAGACAATCGAGTGACCTTGGAAAACTAAGAGGTTCTGGAGGCCCGGGATGAGCCCGTGTAAGGATATGAACATGGCAGAGGCAAAGTGAATCTGGGCAGTGAAAGGATGACTCTGAGGTACAGAAGATACAAGACTCTTAAAGGAGAGAATGAGAACAGGAAGGCTGGAAGCCCACAATGGCACTTCCGGAAGACACTGGGTCCCTGAAACTGTATCAGAGATGGCAAACATTTGTATAAAAAAACAAGTCATTTCACACCCTTAGTTTCAGGCATCGTAAAAACTGTCTCAAAGCAGCAGACCTTCATGAGAGGTGAAATTCACCAAGGATAACCCCTGCTTTCTACCCAGCCCTGTGCAGAAAGTCATAGAACGTGACTGCCAATCTGTCATTTAGTGAGAAGTGAGATCAATCTGGTGGATCTACCATTTGCTTTTTCAGTAAAATAAAAGAGATCATCGTGTATATTTTCCTACTAAGAGTAAACAATGGTTTGTGAAACTTTTGTTCCAGTAATTAAGTATGTGTATAGTAGGTCTACCTATGAAACCTATTTCTCATTGTGAGTGTAAATCAAGAGTTTTGATACATAGAGTTTCAAAAGATTTAAAAGGGCAAGAAAAAACTGCAAAGTCATAATCCAATTGGGGAGTGTACAGTGAATAACAATGAGCTTTTCACAATGGCATACAGGCAGAAGATTATTAAAAATAAACGCGAAGTTACAGAGGAGAAAGTAAATGTCAAACTATGCTGGTATGCAGTTCGGGCTACAGGATGTCCGGACAGGAATGACAGCGAGAGCTGAGCACTGGGGAAAGGCTTCGTGAACAGATGGGACTCAAAGGTACTTCCATACGGTGTACATGCTGGGGAAAGGAGACACCGGAGCACTAGTGGGCCCATCTCCATCCCAGCCGCGGGCCATCCAGTGGACCGGGTGACAGCCTGCAAATCAGGAGGCCGGCATTCCTGGCCTGGTTCTAAAAGGAGTCGAACCACAGCGTCACCTTCCACAGATCACTCCGCCTCGCGTTGCTTATCAGCAAGGTAAGAGAGACCAGATTTACGGTGTCTACTGCAAATCGAAGATGCTGTAATTCTAAGACGGTTAGCAGCAACACAGAATCACAATCAAAGGGCAAACTCAGGGCAAAATATTCCCCTTAGTTTGAATCTGTGCTGCAATTCCCTAATCTCCAAAACAGGGCAAACACCCTCATTATGGCCTGTTTCTAAGAAATGTAGAGACGACAAACAGAGAGGGAGGTATGGTCTCCAACACGAAGGGAGAAGTCAAAACGCCCTGCTATCTCAGAACTACTGTACAATCAGTTACCAAGCTCAGGAAGTCACATTCCCCAAGGGCCCTGGCCTCCGTTACCATCACGGTCTCCCGAAAGCCATCTGTGTAAGTTCCATGGAGAAGGAGAAACCATAAAGATGTGTTTTCCAATGGCGTATTCCATCGGAATACATTCTGTCCTCCTCCCATCTCCCATAGGGCCCCCAAGTCTTCAACCCAACCAGGAAGACTGCTGGCAAGGTTTCAACTACAGAACTCTTTTCAGAAGAAATTAAAGTAGCTTACTTCTTCTTCGGCTGCCGCCAGAGGAACACATATGTAGTATGTCATACATGTAAGATTCCCCATCTAAGCAATTAAGGAAAGTTCAAGTCTACAGTTGTTCACTAGCCAAATGACTGCAAATTTAAATTTACTCAAAACAGCACTTCTATCATTCTTTTCATCTGCCTGTAGTATATACACAAATGCTCCATATTAAGAAACAGAAATTAAGCCGACTTACATATCTGAATCATTATAATTTAATGATGAATGACCAGACCAAAAACATCAGGCATATAATTTTAATCTCCATATCCACTGAGGTTCTCCTCAATGCTCCTATCAGACATGTTAAAAGCTATAATCTTCATATTATTTGATCTAACATCTTCAGTGAACAGTTACATATTCATGGGTAAATGTGTTATTTGTACAGAATATTTACACGTAGAAAATAAAGGAAGATTCTGATTCACTTAAATCTTTTAACTCAGTCAAGGAACGGAAAAAGTAAAAACACTGACTTGGTGCCAACAACAACAACAACAATTTGATCTGTAAATGTTCAGGAGATAGTTACTGAAAACTCTCTCATTAATTCATCTCTGTCAGAAAGTAATGGTGTGAGCCCACCATGGACAGGCTGTTAGCAAGAATTACTCTGCCAAGCCTTCACATTTAGCTTAGCAAGAATTTCCAAAAGAAAATTATCAAAATATGACCAAACTTAGCATTAATGACATACGTACTTAATTTGAGTAAGTACAATTAATTTTATAAAATCATACTCATAGCAATACCAAAAAACTTTATGAGAAATTTATAAAATACTCTCATGGATAGTTTTACATTTTTTTAAAGTTTATTTATTTTGAGAGAGAGAGAGACAGAGAGGACACCCAAGCAGGCTCCACACTGTCAGCAAAGAGCCCAATGTAGGGACTTGAACCCGCAAACCATGAGATCATGACTGAGCCAAAATCACGAGTTAGATGCTCAATGACTGAGCCCCCAGGTGCCCCGATAGTTAACAAATGGAAAGCGTAACCCTCTCTGAACCCCCCCTACTGGCCCCCTTACTGCAACAAAAAAGGGCATGATTTGGCTTTTACAGTAGCTTACATTGAAGGCAACACAGAGATTCACTACTTTGGTGACCAGGTAACAAGAAACGTATCACTGTTTTAAGCTCTTTCTACCGTATTGTTCATGGTTTTTATATTCTATTTCATCAAGTGACAGAATTTTTGGCACTATAAAAAATACGGAGCCCTGGACTGGTACAGGGCCAGCTTCAGACACCTGACTTGGGTAACAGATTTGTAAGATTATGTTCAGTTTTGTATGATAAAAACATGCCCAATGGTCTTCCACTTATAAAAATAGGAACACTTCTGTTTTTCTCAACTCCTGGGTTATACTGTAATGACCTATTTGTCAAGTCTCTCACATTCCTGTAGAGAAAATCACTATACAACTACAAGGCATCACGAAGTTAAAGTGAAATAGAAATTAAACGAGTTACTGTTACTGCAACAACTGCTCACACCCCGAGACTAGCCCTACTCCTGGTCACCCTAAAAGAAAGCAGAAATACCATCAAATTCGAATAATTTTGTCAAACAGACAGGAACGGACTGCAGCTGGCACCGGGTGCGGTGACGTCCAAAACCTAAGGGAGGGGGGTGGTGAGGCCGCAGAAAGCTGGTGCTCCGAGGGCCAGGGCCTCCACGAAACCATCAAGCTCGAAACCCCATCGGAACCCACTAGTTCAGAACACTGCCACCAACCAGGGCAGCGGCCGAGGAAGACAGAGGCTGCCTGGCCCAGGTGAGAGAGCAGAGTGTGTGGACTGATGACCAGCCCCCGTCCCTGGCAGCCGCAGGGACCCTGCCCTCCCGACACTGGGGCCATGCATCTCGTCATACTGGAGGTGGCCTGGCCAGCGACGCAGCCACTTGCATTTGTCCCCACCCTCTTGCGCTGCATGAACTTCGCTCTCCAGACTCTCCTGCGTGGTGGAAGGGGAGACCTAGACGTTTAAGTACATCTCCATGAGGTCACAGAGTGACCACGGATAAGTACAGTACCCACGCCCAACAAGGAGCACAGACCTCGCAAAGTTATTTTGGAAAAGTCACGGCACAAATGTGACTACAACCGTCAACAGATATCACAGAGAATGGGGAGAATCTGATTTCTGGAGTCACCACGATGTAACAAACCGTCCAGTTCTCGTTTCAGAACAAACAGGAAACCACAGCACTTTGGGAGGAAGAAAAGAATTTGACAGAAACGATCCCTGAGGAATGCTAAATGTTAAAATCACTAAGGGGCTAAAGCAAGAGCATCTGTAAGAATAAACAGGGAATATCAACAAAGAGACTGTAATAAAAAGGAAACCGAACAGAACACCTGGAATTAAGTATAATAGCTGACGTAAGAAATTCAGTAGAGGGGTCCAGTGGCAGATTTAAGCAGAAAGGAGAAAGAATCAGCAAACTTGGAAGTGAGGAAATTAAAACTATCCAGGCTGAAGAGCACAAAGAGAAAAGAATGTAGAAAAATGAATGGAGAGACCTATGGGACACCATTAAACATACCAACATATGCATCAGCAGAATCCCCAATGAAGAGGGAAAAAAAGAAGCTAGCAGGAAAAAATCTGAAGAAACAATGGCCCAAAACTTGCCAAATTTGATCAAAGTCCTGAATCTCCATGTCCAAGGATTTCAACAAATTCCAAGCAGGAAAACCTCAAAGAGATCCACACATTATAGTCAAACTGCCAAAGGGCAAAGGGGCAATCTTAAAATTAGCAAGACAAAAACAACTCATCACATACAAAAATCCACAGTAAGATTAAGAGCTGATTTTTCATTAGAAATCTATAGATGGGAGAAGGCCAAGGGATGACATATTTAAAGTTCTGAAAAAGAAAGTGTCCGGGTGCCTGAGTGGCTCAGTTGGTTGAGCATCTGACTTCGGCTCAGGTCATGATCTCACAGCTCCTGAGTTCAAACCCTGCAGCTGGGCTCTGTGCTGACAGCTCAGAGCCTGGAGCCTGCTTCAGATTCTGCATCTCCCTCTCTGTCTGTCCCCCGCACACACTCAGTCTCCCTAAGTAAATAAACATTAAATTTTTTAAGAAGTGTCAAACTCTGTAATTACAGAACTATCTTTCAGGAATGAAGGGAGAGTTAGGACAGTCCAAGAAAGGCCTAAGGGGATTCATTTTTTTTTTTTTATTTTGAGAGAGAGAGAAGGAGAGAGAGAGAGTGTGTCTGCCTGTGAGCAGGGGAGGGGCAGAGAGAGAGAGAGAAAGAGAGAGGCAGGCAGAATCCCTCCCAAACAGTCTCTGCACTGTCAGTGGAGGAGCCTGACGTGGGGCTTGAACTCACAACCTGTGAGATCATGACCTGAGCCAAGATCAAGAAAGAGTCAGATGTTTAACTCACTGGGCCACCCAGGCACACGCAGGAAAGGCCTAATGGGTTTCATTACTCGTAGAGCTGTCCTCCAAAGCAACACTAAGAAGCATCCTTCAGGCTAAAATGAAAAGACACTAGGCAATCACTCAAAGCCATATAAAGAAATAAAGAAGACAGGTAAATACAACTGCCAGTGTTACTGTACTTTTGGCTTTTAACTCCCCTTTTTCTGATACAGGATTTAAAGGACACATTAACAATAATCATGTATCTGTGTTAATGGGCGCACAATGTATGGACATAATCTGTGACAATATAAACGTGGAGAACAGGGATGTACAAGAGCAGAATGTTTATGTACTAATGAAATGAAGTTGCTACCATTCAAACTAAGTTGTTACAGATTTGAGATGCTAATTGTAACACCCAAAAAAACTACTTAGAAAATATCTTAAAAAACATACAGAAAAGAAAATCAAAATGGTACATAAAAGCAATCAAGTGAATAACAAAAAGGCACTAATGGAGGGATTAAACAACGACAAAAATAAAACACACAGAAAACAAAACCAGTAAAACCTTGGATTATGAGTAACTTGGTCTGTGAGTGTTCCGCAAGAGAAGCGAACATTTCTAATAAATGTTAACTTGATAAATGAGCAATTTCTTGCAATACAAGTGGTGCGTGACACTGAACGTCACATGATCACAACTGAGCCTGTGGTTCTCTCTCTCTCTCACTGAGGGATGGTATGTGATCATTGCCCACACTCAGATGCTTGGTCTCAGGCCGCACAATGTTTGGCAGAAATCAGTGGTTTTTCAGAATGCTGGAAGCTACCCACAACTGGCGCTAGTGTACTTTTTGTCACTTTAAAGCACTTATGGGCAGTACTTTGCTTTTCCACACAAGACTGAGCTCAGGAACGCTTTGCTTCCTTCTAGGTCAGGCTGCCTGCAGATACAGACCCTTTCCTCTGCGGCTTTATCGCCAGTTACATGAAATACAGTACACCACAGGAGTTTATGCACACTGTGCGAGCAAATAACAATGATCCCATGCAGGAAAAGAGTCCATTGAGCCAAGAGATAGCCCTGATTCCGTTAGGGACAGTGAAAGTCGTCCTATACAGTAAGTCTCTTCCCTGGTCTCCTCACGCTAGCCATGGCAGTTTTCAAAGGGAAGTTCAAGTTAATTTATTTTGTTATTTTCTTCATTATTTTGTATTATATGACAGTAGTATAATCATTTTTATATGAATATGTTCAGTTGTGAAACGAACCATCTGAGTTTCCATTATTTCTTACAGGGAAGTTTGCTTTGATAGACAAGTGTTTTGGATTACAAGCATGTTTCCAGAATGAATTATGCTTACAATCCAAGGTTTTACTACTATACCTAAAAGCAGAAGTCCTTCCTTATCAAGAATTACTTTCAAGGTAAATGGCTTTAGCTCTCTATAGATTAGAAAACATGATCCAAGTATACAGGATGTCTACAAGACTCGTTTTAAATTAAAAAAAAAACCAGACAAACAAAAAAGCAACTGAAAGTTAAGGAATTTAAAAAGATATTCAAAGGAAACAGTAACTAAGAGAGGACTGGAAGGGAAGCTATTATCAGATAAGATAGATTTTTAAGTCAAAAAAAGTTATATGTACACTTGAAACCAATGTAACATGGTATGTGAAATATACCCCCAAAAATCTTATAAAAATGCTGTATTATATACTTGAAAGATCTGAAAAGCAGACCTTAAATGTTATCAACACACACACGGCAATTATGTGAGGAAATGGCAGTGTTAACTAATCTTAAAGTGGGTAATCATTTTGCAACATACAGATGTACCAAATCACCACCTTAAATTTGCATATGTTATATGTCAATAATACCTCAGTAAAGCTGGGGGGGAGATATGAGACAAAGAACATTATATATTAATAAAAGGTTTAATCCATCAAGACAATGTAACAATTATAAACATAACATGCACCAACCTACAAAACCTCAAAATGTATCAATAAAAAACTGACAAAGATGGCTGTCTCATAGGAGCATCCTGAACTCCCCTCCACCCATGGACACAACAAATCTACAGCTACATGTACAAAAACGGGGGCAGGGGGGCTTGGGACTGAAAATCAGCTAAACACATCCTCCACAGCAAAGTCACATCAACAAGGGAAAGAGAGGAAGAGACACTATCTTACCAAAAACCCCATCCCTGGTGCAATGACCCACAATGAGGACAATTGGGAGGAACCTCACCAACAGGGAACATTCCTTCAAGCACCTGAACCCTTGGGACCTGCACCAGAGACAAACCCTCAAAACATCTGGCTTGGAAAAACAACGGGGCTCACATCCAGGAGAAACAGGGCTGTAGGAAACAAAGATTCTGCTCTTTGAGGGCTTGTGTGCAGACTCATTCGCTCCAGGACCCAGGGCAAAAAGCAGCAGACTGAAAAACACATAAACCAAGTGAAGATTTCTTTGCAGGCCACAAAAGAGTAGCATGATATATCCAAAGTGCTGAAAGGAAAAAACTTCAAACCAAAAACTTTATCCAGCAAGGTTATCATTCAGAACTCAAGGAGAGATAAAGAGTTTTCCAGACAGGCAACAGCTAAAGGAATCTACCAAATGACCCTTACAAGAAATGTTAACTTCTTAAGAACAAGAAAACATAGGAAAGTAAAAATCTCACTGGTAAAGTAGAAAAAGTACATACATACATAGTAAAAGTTGTGAAATAATCACTTTATAAAGCTAGTATGAAGTTTAAATGACAAAAGTAGTAAAAATAAAACTTCCATAATTATATAATGATACAGAAAATAAAAAGATGTAAAAATGTGACATTAAAAATATAAAACCAAGAGGAGAAGGAGTAAAAATGCAAAGGTTTAAAATTCATTCAAAATTAACTTCCCATTACCTTTAAAACAGACTTCTATATATAGGCTCTTAAATGGGAGCCTCATGTAAAAGTAAAAACCTATAACAATTACACAAAAGATAATGGGAAAATAAGCTAAGTGTAACACTATAGAAGTGCATCAAAACAAGAAAGCAAAAGAAGTAGGAAGGAACAGATCAGAAGTACAAAACACATGAAAAACAATTTGCAAAATGGCAGGAAGTACATACCTATCAGTAATTACATTAAATGTAAATCGCCTCAGACCTCCAGCCAAAAGACAGTGACTAAAAGAATAAAAAAACAAAAGCCATCTATAATGCTGTCTACAAGAAACTCACTTCAGATGTAAGACACATACAGTGAAAGTGAAGGGATAAAAATATATACCATGTTAAATACCATCCAAATGGAAACCAAAAGATAGGAAGGGTAGTTCTAGCAGACAAAATAGACTTTAAACACAAAAATCGTAATAAAAGACAAAGGTAGATATTACATAATAATAAAGAAGTCAATCCAACAAGAAGATACAACACTTGTAAATATCTATGTGCCCAACATAGAAGTACATAATATACAAAGCAAATATTAACAGGCCTAATGGGAGAATCTGACAGCAATATAACAGTGATAAGGAAGTAATACCCCACTTACATCAATTGATAGATAACCCAGACAAAAAAACTCAGTAAAGAAATAACAGCTTTTGAAAAAAAATTTTTTAATGTTTATTTATTTTGAGAAAGACAGAGTGTGAGCAGGGAAGGGGTAGAGAGAGACAGAGACACAGAATTTAAAGCAGGTTCCAAGCTCTGAGCTGTCAGCACAGAGTCAGACATGGAGCTAGAACTCATGAACTGTGAGATCATAACCTGAGCCGAAGTCGGACACCTAACCGACTGAGCCACCCAGGCACCCCAAGAAATAACAGTCTTAAACAACATTTTAAACTAGAAGAACTTAATAAACATATACAGAACATTCCATCCAAAAGTAGATTATGTTAGCACACACACGTCTTAATAATTAATGTAAGAAAACTGAAATCATATCAAGTATCTTTCCTGACCACAGTATGACTAAAAGTCACCTATAAAAAGAAAACAGAACCAAAAATCACAAACATGCGGAAATCAAACAGTGTGTTACTGAACAACCAGTATGTCAAACAGGAAATCAAAAAATATCTCTAAACAAAATAAGATGGAAATACAACACACCAATATCTATGGAGCAAAAGTAGTTCTAAGAGGGAAGATTATAACAATACAGGTCTACCTCAAGAAACAAGAAAAATCTCAAATAAGCAATCTGACCTTAGGTATAAAACTAATAATAATATTTATACCTAAAGTAAGAATAACCTTAGGTGTAACACCTAAAGTAACTAGAAAAGGAAAAACTAAGGCCAAAGTTGGAAGAAGAAAATACAGATCACAGCAAAAATAAGAGACAAAATATAGAAAAAAGGAATGAAACCAAGAGTTTCTTTTCCTTGAAAAGTTACAAAAATTGACAAAGCTTTACCTTTGAAAGACAGAGCTCAGATAAATAAAATTAGAAATGAAAGAAAAGTAAAAACTAACACCAAAGAAATATAAAGGATCTAAGAGACTATTAGGAACAATTACATGCCAACAAACTGGACATCCTAGAAAAATGGATAAATTCCTGGAAACATACAATCTTCCAAGACAGAATCATGGAGAAACTGAAAAGACTGATCACAAGTAAAAAGACTAAATCAGTAATCAAAATCCTCCAAGAAGCCTAGGTCTGGGACCAGATGGACTTCACTGGTGAATAATTGTACCAAACCTTCAAAGAAGATTCAATACTTATCCTTCTCAAAGTGTGCCTGAAAAGTAGGGAATACTCCCAAACCCATTTTACAAAGCCAGCTATTACTCTGGTTTCAAAACCAAATAAGAACAACACACACACAAAAAAGAAAGTTTCGGGTCAATACCCCTGATGAACATCGATGCAAAAATCCTCAACAAAATAGTAGCAAACTGAATTAAACAACACACTGAAATGATTATACACCATGATCACGTGGGATTTATTCTAGAGATGCAAGCATGGTTTCACATCCACAAATCATTCAACATGAATCGCCACATCAACAAAATGAAGGATAAAAATTATATCATCTCCACAGACGCCAAAAAGGCAATCGACAATATTCAAAATCAACATATGATTAAAAAAACTCTTTTAACAAAATGGGTATAGACAGAATGTACTTTTAACATAATCATAAACAGTATGGGGGAAATGATCAAGGATCAAGGGTATTCCACTCTGTGGGCTCCCAAGACAAGAGCTAAATACACTTACTTCCCCACTGGTGTTTATTCATTATTGCAAACCCAAAAAATGAATTAATTTTTGAAGTAAACAACATTTAAATTCCACTCCTTTTTGAAATCAACCAAACCTCCAAATGCATGAAGGTTAAAGAACATCCTACTAAAGAATGAATGGGCCAACCAGGCGATTAAAGAAGAAATCAAAGAATATATGGAGGAAATGAAAATGAAAATGAAAATGAAAACATGATGATTCAAACCCTTTGGGATGCAGCAAAGGCAATCCTAAGAGGAAAATACAGTCCAGGCCTAGCTCAAGAAACAAGAAAAATCCCAAATTCAAAATCTAACCGGACACCTAAAGGAACTATTAGCAGAAGAGCAAAGAAACCCCAAGGCCAGCAGAAGAGAAATAATAAAGATTAGAGCAGAAATAAACAATGTAGGGGGCGCCTGGGTGGCTCAGTCAGTTAGGCATCCGACTTCGGCTCAAGTCATGATCTCCCAGTTCCTGGGTTTGAGCCCCGCATTGGGATCTGGGCTGACAGCCCCGCCCAGAGCCTGGAGCCTGCTTCCGATTCTGTGTCTCCCTCTTTCTCTGCCCCTCCCCTGTTCATGCTCTGTCTCTCTCTTCTCACAAACATGAATAAATGTTCAAAAAAAATTTTTTAAAGAAACAAAAAATATAGAATCCCAAAAAACCCCAAAAACAAAAAGACAAAACACAGTAGAACAGATCAATGACACTAAGAGCTGAAAAAATAAACAAAATTGATAAACCCTAGCCAGACTTCTCAAAAGGAGAGAGGACCCAAATAGGTAAAATTGTGAATAAAATTGGACTTACCACAAACAACCCCTCATAAATACAGACAATTATCAGAGAATACTATGAAAAATTATATGCCAACAAACTGGACAACCTGGAAGAAATGGACAAATTCCTAGACACCCACACGTTACCAAAACTCAAAAGGAAGAAATAGAAAATTTGAACAGACCCATAACTAGTAGAGAAATTGAATCTGTTATCAAAAATCTCCCAACAAATAAGAGTCCTGGGCCAGATGGCTTCCCAGGGGAATTCTACCAGACATTTAAAGCTGAGTTAATACTTACCCTTGTCAAGCTATTCCAACAGCTTGACAAACAGAAACAGGAAGGAAAGCTCCTAGACTCATTCCATGAAGCCAGCATTACCTTAATTCCCAAACCAGACAGAGACCCCACAAAAAAGAATTATAGGCCAGTATCCCTGATGAACATGACTGTAAAAATTCTCAACAAGATACTAGCAAATCAAATTCAACAGCATATAAAAAGAATTATTCACATGATCAAGTGGGATTCATTCCTGGGCTGCAGGGCTGGTTCAAGATTTGCAAATCAATCAACATGATACATCACATTAATAAAAGAGAGGATAAGAGCCATATGATCCTGTCAGCAGATGCAGAAAAAGCATCTGACAAAATACAACATCCTTTCTTAATAAAAACACTCATGAAAGTTGGGATAAAAGTAACATACCCAAATATCATGAAAGCCATATATGAAAAGCCCACAGCTAGTATCATCCTCAATAGAGAAAAACTGAGAGCCTTCCCCCTGAGATCAGGAACACGACAGAGATGTCTGCTCTCACCACTGTTGTTTCACACAGTGTTGGAAGTTCCAGCCTCAGCAATCAGACAACAAAAGGAAATAAAATGCATCCAAATTGGCAAAGAAGTTAAACCTTCACTTTTCGCAGATGACATGATACCCTACATGGAAAACCTGAAAGACTCCTCCAAAAAGCTGCTAGAAGTGATACCTTATTTCAGCAAAGTCACAGGACACAAAATCAATGTACAGAAACTGATTGCATGTCTATACACCAATGATGAAGCACCAGAAAGAGAAATCAAGAAATCGATCCCATTTACAATATCACCAAGAACTAAAAAACACCTACCTAGCCATAAACCTAATCAACGGTATAAAAGATCTGCATGTGGAAAACTATGGAAAACTTATAAAGGAAATTGAGGAAGACACAAAGAAATAGAAAAACATTCCATGCTCACGGATTAGAAGAATAAATATTGTTAAAATGTCAATACTAGCCAAAGCAATCTACACATTCAATGCAATCCCAATCAAAATTGCACCAGCATTCTTCTCAAAGCTAGAACAAACAATCCTAAAATTTGTATGGAACCACAAAAGACCCCAAATAGCCAAATTAATATTGAAGAAGAAAGCCAAAACGGGAAGCATCACCATCTCAGACTTTATTTAGCCTCTAGTACAAAGCTGTAATCCTTAGACAGTAAGGTACTGGCACAAAAACAGACACATAGACCAATGGCATAGAACAGAGAACCTAGAATTGGACCCACAAATGTATGGCCACCTAATCTTTGACAAAGCAGGAAAGAGTAACCAATGGAAAAAAAGACAGCCTCTTTAACAAATGGTGCTGGAAGAACTGGACAGCAACATGAAGAATGAAACTGGACCACTTTCTTACACTGTACACAAAAATAAACTCAAAATGGATGAAAGACCTAAATGTGAGACAGCAAACTATCAAAACCCTAGAGGAGAAAACAGGCAACAACCTCTTTGACCTCGGCCACAGCAATTTCCGACTCAACACATCTCCACAAGCAAGGGAATTAAAAGCAAAAATGAAATATTGGGACCTCATCAAGATAAAAAGCTTCTGCACTGCAAAGGAAGCAATCAACAAAACTAAAAGGCAAGACAGAATGGGAAAAGATAGTTGCAAATGGCATATCAGATAAAGGGTTAGAATCCAAAATCTATAAAGAACTTACCACACTCAACATCCGAAAAACAAATAACCCAGTGAAGAAACGGGCAGAAGACATGAATATACTTTTCCAAAGAAGACATCCAGATGCCAAAAGACACCTGAAAAGATGCTCAACATCACTCATCATCAGGGAAATACAAATCAAAACCACACTGAGATACTAGCCCACACCAGTGGGAGTGGCTAAAATTAACAACTCAGGAACAACAGATGCTGTGAGGATGTGGAGAAATGGGAACCCTCCTGAACTATAGGTGGGAATGAAACTGGTACAGCTGCTCTGTAAAACAGTATGGGGGTTCCTCAGAAAGTTAAAAATAGATCTCCCCTGGGACCCAGCAATAGCATTACTAGGAATTTACCCAAAAGATACAGGAGTGCTGATTCGAAGGGGCACATACACCCCAATGTTTATAGCAGTGTTTTCAACAATAGCCAAATTATGGAAAGAGCCTAATTTTCCATCAACTGACAAATGGATAAAGAAGCTGTGGTTTATACATACAATGGAATACTACTTGGCAACAAGAAAGAATGAAATCTGGTCATTTGCAGCAATGTGGATAGAACTAGAGGGTATTATGCTGAGCAAAATCAGTCAGAGAAAGACAGATATCATGTTTTTACTCATAAGTGGGACTTGAGAAACTTAACAGAAGACCATGGGGGAAGGGAAGGGGAACAAAATAGTTACAAACAGAGAGGGAGGGACACAAACCATAAGAAACTCTTAAATACAGAGAACAAACTGAGGGTGGATGACGGGGTGGGAGAAGGGGGAAATGGGTGATGAGCATTGAGGAGGGCACTTGTCGGGATGAGCACTGGGTGTTGTACGTAAGCAATGAATCATGGGAAGCTACCCCCAAAACCAAGAACACACAGTATACACTATATGTTAGCCAACTTGACAATAATTATATTAAAAAAAAAAAAAAAAAAAGGAAAAAAACATTCCGCTGCTCTGGATCGGTAAACGACAAGAGCGGCAAACAAGGGTATGAGGAGTATTTGGAAGGCATCCTGACTCCGAGCCACGATCAGGTCAGCAGGGCAAGGAATAAGGGACGTCCATCTACTGGAATGACACCCAATGCTCAGGTGTGGCACTTCTCAGAAAGCGCAGTAAAGTTCATCTTTTAAAAAATAAACACAGCTTGATGTATTTGAAACACACCCAGAACACACATTTCAGAATGCAGGGGGAAATCAAGGCCATTACTGTGGGCATTTGAATTTGGGTCACGAATAAGGCAGACCGGCAGGAACCGGTAAGAGAGAGCCCCACATCATGGGGCAGGAGGAGCTGAGCAGAACGGCCAGAGAAGTGGGCGGCAAGCGGTGAATCCATAGAGTTGGGGAGCAGGTGCCATCCCCACTTTACAAGCCCTTGTGACCTTGGCAAGTCGCTTCATCAGACTTTGTTCCCTCCCCTTGTGATACAGGAAAACATTGACTCCGCCCACCTCCCAGGGTGGTCCTGGGAATCAAGTCCTGAACCTGCAACTTCTCTCTGTCGTTCAAGCACTAGGTACAGGGATGACTAAAGCATTAGTCACTGAAGTTTTTCTAAGTGGTCGTTTCACCAAATTGAGCAATACAATGGAAAATTCCAGTGGAAGACAGTACTTTCTTTAAGTGCACTTTATTTTGATAGCTATTGTGTAGGCAGAAGACAAACATGCCAATCTTCAATCTATTCAAAAATCTGAAATGAGCTCCCTATGGACAGTTGTTATGAACACCAGAATGAGGATCAAATCCCTCCTGTGTGCCTTGCATAAGACTTTATTTAACACAGCATGCTCACAATCTGAAGGCACCGCAAATCATATAGGGGGCAGAAATTAAAAACATTAAAGCATTGTTTACCACTCGCCCCCTGTATGTTCCCTTCCCCAGGGATAATCACTGTTAACCGTTCGGCTTTAGTTTTTATGGTGATTATTACTTTCAATGATAGGTGCCTCAGTCAACAGACTTTACACCTGTGCTATGCAAGAGAAACTAGTTTGTACATGTGCACACGAGCGCGCGCACACACACACACACACAACCTCCAAACTCCCCTTCCCCAGGTCATCTCTTAATTTTTATTGTGTATTAATGGCTACAGTATTATTCTAGGGCTTCTAGTAATTCTACCTTTAAATCCCACACTAGATTTACTAGTTTCATACCGTACTTAAGAAATTCCTGCTATGAAACAAAAGAAATTAGCACATTTACCTTTCCTGCTACCTTTCATTTCTTCCAACTCCCAGCTAGTTCCCTATGTATTCAGGGATTGTGACACATTCGTTTCTATAATTATAACTAAATACGCCATGATTTGGTCAAAAAACAATAACTAGAGGGAGAGATGACTCACAGTAGCTAATGCACATTAAGAAGCTTGACTTGTAAACTAGAGATGGGAAGAGAGGTACTGAATAACCTAAGACGTAAGAAAGTTTAATTATATGCTGAAAATTGTACAGATAACTAGCAAATAAATAAATAAATAAATTACTATCACTCCAACAAAAAGTAGCACAGGCAAGCAAAAAAAGTGGGGGGGAGAAAGGAGGGAGGGAGAGGAGGGGAGGAGAGGAGAAAAGAGAAGGAACAGAAAAGTCATTACAGTACTGACACTCAAAAGGAGAATCTTCCCAGTGTCTTGTTCTCTTTCAAGCTCCTGGTTTTCCTCTAGGGTCTGGAAATCCTCAGTGGGTGGGGTGTGCAGATTTGTGAGTGCAAGGTGCTCACAGACATGCCTGGCACGGGGTCCCGCGCACTGGCCCAGAGAGGTCGCAACAAGTTCTAGAGAGGCAGCCAAGGGTGGGGAGCAGGCCGGCGGTAGCGGCTACCAAAGGGAGTGGCACTCTGAAGGACAGGGCTGTGCTCTGTCCCCCACTCCGATGACAGCTACCATAAGCCCTCTGGGCTCCCTGCACTCGAGGCCTAGGAGCTGTGGCCTCCCCCACTTCCTGCAGGCCCAGGGCTCTGCCTTCTCCTACAGCTGAACACCTGGCAGGCCGGCTCCCTGCACTGGGAAGACGAAAGACACCACTGGGCCAGCTACTGCAAACCAGCTCCTTTACTGGGTTACCATGGTGACTGCATCCCAGCCGGGGTGGACAAGAGCAACGGATTCCTAATGTCACCTTGCACCCCTCCTTCCTGCCGGTTATGCTCTCTCCTGCTCTAACTGTCCCCACCAGAGGCGGTCTGTGTCATCCTCCCGGCCACGTTTCAATCCTCTAGGAATTCTTGGAGCACATTTCTCCTCTAGCTCTCTAGAGCCTCATGGACCGAACGCGACACACTCACCACACTCCCATCTTCCTAACATTTGCACCGAAATTTTAGAAGTGGATGTGCATGAGCTCAGACTGGCCTCTGGTTCCTTCTTACACACCTTATAAAGCAAACGTTTTTAAGTTTAACAAGTGTATTCCTTCAAACTAGTCAACTCTCCCCAGAATATAAATATCATATAAACCATACAAAAAGCTTTGCTAATAAACATTATGGGAATAGGAGGAATATCTCTGATGCTATATCAATCTCATCAGAAACTCTCAGCCCATATTCAAGCCATTGCATTCATGCCACTATTCCAAGCAAAAGTCTCCGATGTTTTCCTAAATATTACACAAGGAAATGTCAGAGAAACTTATAGATCAATTATCAATTTCAGATTCTTTTTAATTTCTGACTTAAAAATGATTTGGGGGCACCTGGGGGGCTCAGTCGGTAACGCGTCCGACTTCAGCTTTGGTCATGATCACAGCTCATGAGTTCAAGCCCTGGATCAGGCTCCGTGCTGACAGCTCAGAGCTTGGAGCCTGCTTCTGATCCTGAATCTCCCTCTCTCTGCCCTTCCCCAGCTCACATTCTGTCTCTCTCTTTCCCTCAAAAATAAATAAAAACACTTAAAATTACAGAAAAATCTTTAATTTTTTAATGATTTTACTCGCCATACACTGTGATGATAGGTGTCCCCATACTATAAATGAAAAGGACTCAAGAAGCTCGCTTTACAAGGTCACTAAAGATCTGTAAGACAGAACTCAGAGAAAGGCAACATATAGCGAAGTGTTTCGATCAAAAGCGATTCAATTTCTAAAATTCCTATCACTCCTTGCTTGCCATTTGGCTTACCTTCTGTTATATTCTGAAAACTGACACAGAAGGAGAAAGTGGGTGTCCCCTGCTCAATGGGGGTGGGGAGACAAGCAGTCAATGGGTCCAAGGGGAGAACATATGTGTCTACCTGCCCAAATATACAAGGAACTTTCTTCCAAATCTCTCAGAATAGAGGGGGTTACCTTCATCCAGGTCCTCTAACCTCTGTCATGTTACAAAAAGAAAAAAACTCTCACAACTACTTCCTTTTGAACAACAAAGGGTGTCCGAGGAAGTCCCATGGACCTGAGACACCCTCACTACGTGAGCGCTCTAGATGCCTTCAGAGCAGTGAAGAGCTCAAACACATGTATTCATTATGCCTGGGGATATGATCTCATCACTGTACAAGATGGATGTTACAATAAATGAGACTTGTAAAATCACTTCTATAAAGGAAAGAAGAGGTCAGCAGTCAGTGATATATTACGTGGGCATCTCAGCACACAGACAAACCAGAACAATCAACGGTCAGTTCTGTAAAAACAGAAATGCCATCACCCTACGCCACGGTACGCACAGACGTCATCGAAAATGAATGTGAAAGTGCGATCCGCAGGGACACACCTAAGTTAAAGATGACATGATCTGATGCGCCATGCTCCGTGTCACAGAAAAGAACAAGGGGTGACCCAGACACTAAGGTGAAAGCCACCTATGAGCAATCTGAATATGAAAAAAAAATGTATCACAAAACGGATGAAAACATTTAAACTAACTTTTTATCTCAAATCTCTAGGTAACAAAATTTATCAATTAAATATAAGTAATTCTTTTCTATACCATCTGAATCCCTATACATTTAGTCTATCCAAACACTTAAATGTTAAGGTCTACAAAACCTACAAATCATAAGCTACCTGCTATTTGACAGACAGGCATACAGCCAAATAGAAACAGTTATTGCCGGCGGTAAGCTGGGGAAAGTGGAGCAGGAGTACAAAGGAAAACATGTTTTTCACTTGCTATGCTGTGTAAGAGCAGCCTGCCCTCAAGACATAGGAACTCTGTTTTCATGGGGTTCAGTGGGTCTAGAATTCAACAGTCCCCTCGAACACCATCTTTCTGCGGGAGGCCTCAGGTCCCCAGCACAGGTCAAATGTGAGAAAGCAGCAAGGAAGACCGGACAAGGTCCCTGGTGGGCAGGGCTCTCAGACGGTTCCCGCTCAGAGATAAAAAGATCACTTTAAGGGGCACCTGGGTGGCTCAGGAGGTTGAGTATCCAACTCTTGATTTCAGCTCAGGTCATGATCTCACAGTTCAGGAGTTCAAGCTCTGCATCAGGCTCTGCTGACAGAGCCTGCCAGGGATTCTCTCTTCTCTCTCCTCTCTCTCTCTCAAAACAAGCAAATAAACTTAAAATTTTTAAATGAGTAATTTTTAGAGTGTTTTTTAGAGTTTATTATAACATTGATATTATGTTAATATTAATAATAATAGGTACTATGTATTAAGTATTAAAAAGGTCAAAGACTATGCTAGGTACTTTATATACATGACCTATTTTATCTTCAGAGCAACTGTTCTAAATATTTTCATTTTATAGATAACAAAACTGAACTTCTATCACCCTGAATCCTTAAGAGACTGGAAATTTGATTAATGCTATTTTTTCTTCATGTGTAAATAAAGCAATATCTAGATATAATAAGTTTCATCTTAGAAGTTCATAACTTAAGGGGCACCTGGGTGGCTCAGTTGGTTAAGTGTCCGGCTTCGGCTCAGGTCATGATCTCATGGTTCATGGATTCAAGCCCCATGTCAGGCTCTGTGCCGACAGCTAGCTTAGAGCATGGAGCCTGCTTCAGATTCTGTGTCTCCCTCTCTCTCTGACCCTCCCCTACTCATGCTGTCTCTGTCTCTCAAAAATAAAAATCATTGAAAAAAATATTTTAGGGGCGCCTGGGTGGCTCAGTCGGTTAAGCCTCCGACTTCGGCTCAGGTCAGATCTCACGTTCATGGGTTTGAGCCCCACATCAGGCTCTGTGCTGACAGGTAGCTCAGAGCCTGGAGCCTGCTTCCAGTTCTGTGTCTCCCTCTCTCTCTGACCCTCCCCCTCTCATGCTCTGTCTCTCTCTGTACCAAAAATAAATAAAACATTAAAAAAAATTAAAAAAATATATTTTAAGTTCATAATTTAAAATTTTTTAAATTTTAATTACAAGACATTCATTTGCTCTAACAAAAGATCACCAGGTTTCACAATTATTTCCAAGTCAGCTAACAGTAACTATACAGCTAAAACAATACACTGAAACTAGATTACTAATGAGCTTCAGAAACCCACAAAAGAATTTCTCCAAAGCCTTCTGTAGAAATTCCAATTAAACCTGAAGAAATTAAAGATTTAATGAAAAAAATCCATTCTCATGTTAAATCTGATTTGAAAATATCACCATGAACTAATTAAAAAAAAAAAAATCCCCTTGCTATCTGTCCCCTAAAAGAGCCTCTAAACCATGACACACCGTACCAATGAGCACCCCCACGACCCGTATCATGATTTCTAAATACCATTCTCCACTAAAAGGGACCAAGATACTTTAGAGAAAAGGGAAAGAAGTAGGAGATGAACCTAGAGTATTTTATGTCAGGAAACTAAGAAGTGTTCAAAGAGTGATAAAGACGCAAGAGAAAGAGGAGACAGCTTAACATCCACCAGCCAGGCCACGGGCAATTTAAGCATCAAGATTCCTAAAGGCAAATCATAATGTATTGAACAAAATAAAAGTCCAGACTGCTATAGATAAACACATGAATAAGTAAATAGAAGCAACAAAATACCAACTCAGACCTGGAAGGAAAAAAATGGCAGTCCTAAAACCAATCAGTGAAATGTGATGAGCAGCAGTATGTTTACTTAGTATCAGAGTTTTCTCGCCCCAAAATAATTACAAAGTAAATACAGTAACTTGACAATGAAGAAACCTGCGGGAGAACCAATAACCAGTCAAAACTAATATTACCAATATTAGAACAATTCAGGGACGTCATACGCCTCCTGAACAGGACATGTCACTTCTGTGTATTCCTGTTAAAAATACATAACCTGAATCCAATCATAAAGAAGTACCTACTGGGGCGCCTGGGTGGCTCAGTCAGTTAAGCGTCCGACTTCAGCTCAGGTTATGATCTCGTTGTCAGTGAGTTGGAGCCCCAGGTCGGGCTCCAAGCTGTCAGCTGGAGCCTGCTTCGGATTCTGTGTCTCCCTCTCTCTGCCCCTCTCCCACTTTCTCTCTCTCTCTCTCTCTCTCAAAAATAAACAAACATTAAAATATTAAAAAAAAAAAAAAAAGAGTATCTGCCAAGGAAGTGTCAAGGTCAATAAAGACACACACAAACCAAAGGCGGCTGAGAAGCAGTTATTAAAGGCCCCCCCCCAAACAGGCTAATCAAATATACTGTATAATAATCTTCTATTTGATATTGGACTTTACTGGGATATTTGGCTAAATGTTGAAATGAACTAGTATTATATAACAGCATTGATTTTCTAAATTATACTGTTAATGAAAAAGAACATCCCCCTTCTTAGGAAATGCATGTTGAAGAACTGAAGAGTCAAGTGGTAGAATTCTGCAACGTATTCTTAAATGCTGCAAAGAAAACCATGTGTGTATGTATGCCAAGCAAATGTAGTAAAATGTAAACAGTGAATGTCAGTAAAGGCTATTTGGGTATTCCTTGGACTACACTTGCAACTCTTTTTTTGTATCAAAAAGTTATGGCGGCAGTCACTGAGGGGCTCTCGCCAGCAAAATCCAGAACAGCTAGATTAAGCTTCAAGAAGAGTAACTGTAAATACTAAAAACAACCCTGACAGATTATAAAACATTCAGAAATCCATCCTCATACTCAGAGTAAAAGGATGAAAAATAGGGTGACACTCATAGTCCTAGCACTGGTGGGGAGTGTCATATTGATTCCTTATTCTAAAACCCGATCATTGAGGATTTATACACTTTGCCTTTGTAGGAAGAAGTATATTCAACGCCAGCTAACGACGGAAAAGTCTTAAAAGACGAATACCTACTAACAAGCAGGGAAGGAACAGAGTTAGAAAAATATCATTTTGTAAAATCCAAAGAAATCACTGAAACTGCCCTAATCAGCAGTGTAAACTATACAGGGGAACAGGATATCAGCCAAATGTCAAATACTTCAGCTTCCACAGCAACGGCAACGTGAAATACACACTATGTATATAATATACACACACACACACACACACACACACACACACACATATATATACACACACAGAGATGGTAGTTTCTACTTTAATCAGAGTATCAAACAGCATCACTAACAGATAAAATTACCGTCGGTTCCACATTACATCCTGCAAATAAAGTACATATAACATCACTCATGAAATGTTCTTGTCAAAGAATGTTTAACCTCAGTCTAATCAAGCCTTATGACCTAATCTTTACTTCATAAGAAATGCAAAGATAGAGGAACAAATTAAGAAATACCACAAAGAAATGTTCAGACAAATCCGAAGAGGGTCATTATGAGACAACCTATTTGTTCAAAATGTCCGTGTCATTACAGAAAAAAAGAACTTGAGGGGCCACTCTAGATTTAAAAAGACTGCAGAGACAAAGATAGAGCATGAACCATGATGGGACTGTTGTTCAAAAAAAAAAAAAAAAACCATAGAAGACATTTAAAATAATTTTTTAATGCTTATTTTTGAGAGAGGAAAGAGATAGAGCATGAGTGGGGAAGGGGGCAGGGAGAGAGAGGGCGACACAAAATCTGAAGCAGGCTCCAAGTCTGAGCTGTCAGCACAGAGCCCAACCTGGGGCTCAAACCTACGAACCACAAGATCATGAACTAAACTGAAGTTAGAGGCTTAACAGACTGAGCCACCCAGGTACCCCAACAGAAGACATTTTTAAAACAACTGGGGTGACTGGAATATGGTCTAAATATTAGACAATATTAGAAAAGTGCCATTACTTGTCTTGGGTGAGAAAATGGAGTTATTAGAAAGAAGTATGCCATTATTTTTAGATGATCCATCGGGGTCTGCCTACCTAATTATTCCTTAAAATTCAATTCCTTCATCAAAAAGGTGTGATTTCTGGGGCGCCTGGGTGGCTCAGTTGGTTTAAGTGACTCAGGTCATGATCTCACAGTTTTGGCTCAGGCCATAATCTCATGGTTTCGTGGTTCAAGCCCTGTCTTGGGCTCTGAGCATTTGCGAAGCCTGCTTGGGATTGTCCCTTTCCTCTCTCTGGCCCTCCCTGCTTGTGCTCGGTCTCTCTCAAAATAAATAAACTCAAAAAAAAAAAAAGTCTATAATTTTTAATCTAAAGGTTAAGTTTTTTCATTAGAGTCTATATAAGGAAGAGATCAATTTAACTCAAGACTACAAAGAAAAGACTTAATCCTGAGGCGGGAGCGGTGGCCTGCTGTGTCAGTCACTGACTATCCCTGACATCAAGTCACACTGCCACTGGGATGATCAGACTTTCCCAGTGTTTTCCTTTCCTCTCCCCAGTCACCCTGAAACTGCTCGAAACCCTGACTGGGGACTTCCACCAGCAATAAGAAGGTAATGTGTAGACAAGTCAAGAGAGGTACTACATTATTAAAACTTGCTTTTGCTAATACAGGGAATTCATACTTTGTGATTATAAGTAGAGTCTTCCAGGAAAATACAGGGCTCCCAGCAGACACGGAAAGACTTGAAGAAGGGAACTGACGTTTGCTGAAGGGGACACCTGACACACCTTATCTTATTTACTCTCCCCAATAACCCAGAAAGCACTATTTTGGGACAAGAAGTTGATTATCATCATTACAAGGACTCTGGATCCAGGCTCCCGGGACAGGATCCCCAGACCCCACCAGCTTAATTACTGTATGACACTGGGGAAATTCCAGAAGCTATTCTGTGCCTCAGTTTTCTTATCCACAAATGACAGCAACACTACCAACCTCAGAGCTGTGGGAATTGAGAGTTAGTATGGGCAGGGACCTTAGAAAACTGTCGAGCCAAAAGTAAGGTAACTAATTGTCACACCTATTATTTTTGGCCCGTTTTACAGATGAACTCAAGAGTTTAAGGTCCTTTGCCCCTGGCTGGAACCAATAAGCGGTCGAGGGGAAGCCTGAAAACAAGTGTGTGTCAAATGTGGAGCCCCCACTCCTTACACCTTCTTCGCTTCCTCCTCTAAGTCAGACAAGTGTAAGCTATTTTCCCACCAGGTTCCTTCTTGGAAAGTGACAGGTAGCAAAGGACATGAACGTCCACACTCTGCTTTTCTGTCCTCCATGTGGCAACAGCAGCCCCTGGGGAAGAACCGTGTGCCGTGATGGTGCAGACTGGCGAGAGTCCCTGCCGGAACACACCTGTCCTCACGGCTACAGAGCTGAGCTGACACACTCCTTCGACGGGAAAATGAGTACCGTGCTCCAACCACCTGACTCTAAAAAGGAATTTTCGGAAACCAAGCTGTTAGGTGAAGACTTCCTGCATAACCATTTTCCCGCCAATGTTTGTTATTCCCGTTTGGGAGCTTTTCAGAATGAAGGGCAAATTAAGAATAAGGTAAACTAGCTCCAACTTTGGTTCCATCTAAATTACTATGTTGCAGAAGGTCATTTCGAATCTGCTCATCATGACCCCAGACATCATGGGCCGTACCTGTCACCATGAAGGGCTAGCTGTCCTAAGGTCCCTTTTAACTTCTAAACTCTATAAGACCAAATATCTGTTGTCAGAAGAGAAAATGAGAAACAATGAAAATAAATATGTCTTGGGCTCCAAGAGGTTACAGAAGAGGAAAAGACAGAAGCCATAAATTTTAAAATGTCTAATTTGAGAGCACTAGCATTAATAATTAATCCAATTACCTACAGGCCCATTAAAAGGATATGTAATCATACAAATTTTGCTTTAAAAATTATATTTGCTATGCATGGAAAAGACCTACAGAACATACAAAAACACACTGTCAATTACTAGTAACTAATTAATGGCTCATAGGTGACTTCCAGTTTCTTCCTTTACACATTCCTGTTCACATATATTCTTCTTATAACTGGTAAAACAGTAACATTGCTTTTCTTTAGAGAGAGTGTGGGGGAAAGGGGTAAGAGAGGGAGAAAGGAAGAATTGAGAATCTTAACAGGCTCCACACTCAACGCAGAGCCCAACATGGGGCTCGATCCCATGACCCTGAGATCATCACCTGAAATGAAATCAAGAGTCAGATGCTCAATGGATTGAGCCACCCAGATGCCCCCCCAAACAACATTTCTTATTAAGTATCTACGTAATTAATGAAAACACTGCACAGCTGTGAAAGGCCTATGGGGGAGAAGGGGGAGAAGGAGGGGACTGAGCAATTACAAAGAAAGGGGGAAAAAAATCAAGAAATGGTTAACCACTTCCAGAAGTCAGCCATTATCAGGTTAGTGCACAATTAAGTATACTTCTCCCGCTGGAAAGCTCCAGTGCTGGTTTACAAGTGAAGTTAGAGGTACGTAAACTAGTTAGTTTCAAAGACACTTAAACTAACCAGTTGCTATTCCCCTTAAAAAGTACAGTTCCTTAGGTTCCTTCCTTGTTTCTGAAAGGACTTCAGATGGCAATACCCCTTGCAGCTCACTGTTAGGGATGAAACATGTCCCCCAAAACCGTATTTAGTCTGACCTCCCAGGAGCTCAGGCTGTGACTTAGAAATGAAGTAATCTAGTTAAAATGAGGTCATTAAGGTAATCTCTAATCCAGGAGGACTGGTATCCTTACAAACAGGAGATTTAGACACAAACACACAGGAGGAAGACCATCTGAAGAACCACAAAGACAGCCATGCAGAAGATTAGAAGCACCAGAAGCTGTCAGACACTTGGGGACAGACCAGGGACAGACGATTCTCCAGCACCTTCTAAGGGGACGCAACCCTGCTGACACAGCCCAAACTAACCTCTGGCCTCCAAAGCTATCAGATCATGTATTTTCCTTGTTCTAAGCCCTGTCTGCAGTCCTACGAAATGAATACACCATCTTATAACTTCGTGTAGCTCGGCACCCTCGCATCCACTGCCTTTCTAAAGAGCTAGCATGGAAATGTGTAGAATAAGTATATAGTGAAACCTACAAGTGACGACAATGTTCCTATTTTTATTTCAGTTTAGTGTGTATTGAATTTGCTTATGAAGGCCTTCTGTGGGGGGCGGGCACCTGGGTGGCTCAGTCGGTTAAGCGTCCAGCTTCAGCTCAGGTCATGATCTCACAGTTCATGGGTTCAAGCCTCACGTCAGGCTCTGTGCTGACAGCTAGCTCAGAGCCTGGAGCCTGCTTCAGATTCTGTGTCTCCCTCTCTCTCTCTGACCCTTCCCTGCTTGTGCTGTCTCTGTCTCTCGAAAATTTTTTTTAAAAAAGGCCTTCTGTGACAACGTTTGTAATATCTGAGAATATATTGTCAACTGAGCCAAAACAATGCTAAATTAATATAATCATTCAGACAACGCTGATATGCTATAACTGAAATGCAAATATAAAGAAGCAATACTTTTAACTGAAAGGCAGAGGCATTTTACATAAACCACAATGTAAGCATATATGTCATAAACACAAAAGAGACCACAGACACTGAAGTCAAAGACAAGGAGAAAATCTTGAAAACACCAGAGAAAAAGACATCATAACTGACAACAGAATGTCAGTAAGATTAAGGGGGGACTTCCCAGGAGAAGCAATGGCAACAAGAAGGTGGTAGGGTGACATAATCAAAGTGCTTGAAGGAAAAAACTTTCAGCCAAGAAAACTAAATCAGGCAAAGGTCTCCAACTAACCGTGAAATACTTTCTCAGATGAAAAAGAAAACTTGACAATATTTTGCCAGCAGCCACATCTTACAAGAAATACTAAAGGAGACTGTTCAGGCTGAAAGCAAGTGACCTCAGACAGTAATTCAAGCCCACAAGAACCAAAACAAAACAAAACAAAACAAAAAAAAAAAAACAACAGAAAAAGAAAAGGAAGACCTATAATGGTAATTACTTCACTACAGAAAGCACAATAAACATATTTTTGGCTTCGTTTCATCTAACTGATTTGAAAAAGAATTATGTAAAATACTATTATGCATATAAAGTACTGCTGGGACTATAATATATATATGTAACATATGTAACACAGGTACCAAAAGCAGCACAAAAGAGGGGGGTAGGAGCAAAGCTACAATGGGCAATGGACCTAGGAATCAGAAATTGCAAAGTACTAATTATAATCGTGTACTTGATCTCTTTATAACATTAACAGATGTAATATGCACAAAAACAGGCCAGAAAAGGGGAGAGAGTAAATGGGCCCACAAAGGAGTAATTCCTCTATCCCACTGGAATTGAGCTAGAACAAACCTCAAGTGGATTCTGAAAATTTACGGTCTATACGGCATAATCTAAAGCAACTGCTAAAAACACACGTGTGCACAGTAAAAAATCAATAATGAAAATAAAATGCTACATTAGAAGACATTCACTTTATACAGAAGAAAGAAGTAAAGGGGGAAATGCAGGGGGGAAAAGACATGAGTCAGGAAACAACCAGCCAAACCTTGGTAACTGGATTCAGGTAGAGTCAAGCAGGTATTTGAGGCAGGTGGCCCAGCCCAGGCTGCTGTCAACAAACCACCAGGGACCGGGTGGATTGAACAACACACATTTGTCACAGCGCCGGGGCTGGCAGTCCCAGACCAGGACAGGGGCACGGCCTTGTTCTGCCAGGAGCCCGCCTCCACCCTATCCCCTGCTACCTTCTTGTGAGACCCTCACATGGCAGAGAGAGCTCTCAGAGTCTCTTCTGAGGACAGCACCCGCATGCATGAAGACTCTGCCCCTGTGACCCAATCACCTCCTAAAGGCCCGCCTCCTAATACATCACCTCCTCCCCTTTCATCATAGGACTTCTGGGGGGACATGCATTCACGGTAGGGGAGAGGTGACAAGACTTGGTGCCAACTGATGCCAGTGAGTCGTAGCACTTGCTGACACGATGGGAAGCTTCAAACGCCCTGTGGCAGCTTCACATTTCCCCCACTAAGACTGCTGGTGTGCCAACAGATAGCCAAGTAAAAATTCACATTTCTACTCCTTGGGTGACGACAGATAATGATCTCTCAACACCCACGTAGTGGGAAAAGGCCTTTGTTTACTAATCCGCTCAAACGCCTTTCCGATTCTGCCCCACAGCCCAACCTTCACTCCAAGCCCTGCGGGAAGAAATGCTCTACATTTCATATAATGCTAGCTTATCTTTTAAAGTTTACCCCGGATCATCACATGGGCCCCATGCAATCACAAGGGTCCCTGTCAGTGTAAGAGGCAGGGTCAGAGCAGTGTGACGCGACAGATGGACGCTGTCGCCGGCTGTGAACAAGGGGGAGGGCAGGAAAGGGCAAGAGAAGAGTCTCACCCCTGGAGTTTCCAGCATAAACGCAGCTCTATGGACTCCTTGATTTCAGCCCAGGGAGATCTGTCTCAAACTTCTGGCCTCCACAGCTACAGGATAGTAAGTTTATGTTGTTTTTGGCCACTAAATTGGTGGTAATTTGTTACAGAGACATAAAGTTCTGGTTCACTTTAAACTTTCCAAGCAAAATCAATGCACGGTAATGGCCTAAATTTGAAAATTAGAGTGACTGAGCCTCGTAAGTTTATCTAGTTTTCTTTTTCTTTAAATTTTAAAAAAATGTTTATTTCTGAAGGAAAGATGGACGCGGCGTGAGCTGGGGAGGACCAGAGAGATAGGGAGTCACAGAATCCCAAGAGGCTCCAGGCTCTGAGCTGTCAGCACAGAGCCCCATGCAGGGCTTTAACTCACAAACAGCGAGATCATGACCTGAGCCCAAGCCAGACGCTTAACTGACCAAGCCACCCAGGCACCCTATTTCATCTACTTTTCTTAATCATATGCTTAAAAATCTGAAGTTGCCTTAATAACAACAAAAGTAGTAACATGACTTCAAAACAGAACACATCAAAAAGGGGGAAAGAAGAGAGACGACTTGGTCTAGCACCAGTGTACAATCACAGGTGAGCCTCAGTCAGATGCAAGCATTGTATTAGGATTCCATGCACTTTATCCACTTGCAACCACAAAAGTATGCTTAGGTATGAAAAAATTTACACTTTGTTTTAAAGCATACCCTAATTGCTTTGGAGTGCAATCATGAAAATATGCTGCGTACATAAGAAATTCACATCTGCACAGCCTTACACAGGATACAGAGAATAGATCTACATTCTAAGATTTTCTTTCAATATTTCTTTCAAATACAAGATGTATAAAAGCAGTTACAACTCGATTCTTAACCCCTAATGAAATGCTGGATCTAGGCAATTATCACACCAGCTCCTTAAATCATTAGGTGGAAAGCGGCCGGGGAGCTACATGGCAGGAGTCACACTGCCGACACTTGGACCCACTGTCAAGGTCACTGACTGGCCCAAGAAGAGAGGACACACGTCCCTTCCAATGTGCAACACGAGTGTACATCACCTAGGACATATTCTTCTCACCACCACCCACCTCCTCGCTCGTTCCAGCCCTGCCAAAGCAAACAACATAACAACAACAACAACGATTCCAGATCAAGCCTCTAGATGCAACAGTTCACAGAAATACACGGGATGGAGGAAATCCTAACCACTGAAAGGATGCCATCAGCAAGACGCAGAATATGAGAAAACCTAGGTGACACTCGAATTTCTTCAATAGATAAACTGTTATTTATAAAAAGGGTAAAAGATCCATATTTAAGAGCTAGAACATCCAGGGGCGCTCGGGAGGCCCAGTCCATTAAGCATCTAACTCGATTTCGGCACAGGTCATGATCTCACAGTTCTCAATATTAAGAATATGGAGACCCACAAAAGACGCATATTGGGCCTGAAGCCTGCTTAAGAACCTCTCTCTCTCTACCTCTCTCACTACTCCGCGCCCCCCCGCCCCATGGCCCCTCTCCCCCGTCCACCCAAAAAAGAAAGAGAACATCCAAATGCAATGTACAGACCCAGCTATGTAAAACCATTTAATATAATCAGACAATTTCAACAATGACTGGATGGAGGTTATTAAGAAACTGGGGCATGAGGGGCTGAGGGGTGGAGGGAGGGGGCAGTAAACGCTGTGGTTGTACCTGGCGAGGGGAGGAGCTCCGCATTTACAAAGCACTAGATGGAATTTAGAGAGATCACAGACAGAATTTGAATCTTAAATCACTGACTACATAACTGAGGTCTGAAGTAAGTGACTGTCCATTTTCTCATTTGTGAAACAGAAGACTACTCTCTATGGGCCCAGTTCACAGATTTTACAGTTGTTGCTCAGAAAACATGAAGTATAATAAAGTGCTCTAAAATGGAAATAATGATCTTGAGGACACTTCTTCATGGCAGGTATTTGCCATAAAAATATATTCTGCATAAATTATTTTTACAGATGACTGACCCACAGTAACCAGGTTTTGTTGACTTTTTAAAATATATTTTCTATGAAACCAGTCCCTCCGATCCTTTTTCTGCTTAACTTTTACATCGAATAGGCAAAAAAACAGGAAGAGCGCCGTAGCTGAAAAGGACAGAAGGTTTTTAGACTTTTCTTTCTCCATCACTATTGGGGAGACCTGGGGTGGGCGTTCTCCCACTGGGTCAAAAGTACTTCTTTTCATGAACTCACTGTAGCAAAAAGGAGAACTGTATGCTACAAATGTGATTATTAACCACATAAGTATGTCTTTTTTAAAAGCACCAGACAACCTTCACAAGGTATTTGCCTAAACCAATATAATGGGGTCAATTTCATCGGAGGACAAAATGACTGAGCATTAAACCACTTGTGTAACTAATCACTAAACTTGTTAGCTGTCTTCACACGTTCACACATTCCCACATCCTCCCCAAACCCTTCCCCCATCCTCATTTTCCTTCAAATTACCTTTCAAACCCCACCCAGCTCCCTCCACCCCCAAAGCCTTCTCGGGCCAGCCTGCCTTCCAGGAGAGCACCAAGTCTGCAGCACCATTCCGTGCCCTGCGGGAGTCTGGTCCTCCCTGCTGGGCTGGGAGTCGCTGGAACACAAGGACAAGGTAAAAGCTCTACATCCGGAGTGTCTGGGACACATCCAGCTTCGTTCACAGTCAGGGACCCAGCAGCCCCACCGCTGTTATGGCATGAATCCCGCCCCATAAACTGGGAAGTTGTAAGAAACTCATACAAAGACAGGGTGCCTGGGGAGGCTCAGTCAGGGAGCGACCAACTCTTCGTATAGGCTCAGGCCATGATCTCAGCGCTCCCGAGATCAAATCCCGCACTAAGCTCTGTGCTGAGGGTGGGGGGCCTGCTCGGGATTCCCTCTCTCCCTCTCTCTGCCCCTCCCCTACTCTCTCTCTCAAAACAAATAAACAAAAAAATGAACTAACACAAATGAAGTTTAAGACGATGAAAATGCACAACGGTACTGCAGAACCAGGCCTCTCTAACATGGTGGACACTGAAGGTAACAGAATAAAATCATCAGTTTCAGCCTAAAATGGAGCAATAGAATGACGAGGAAATATCACATATGAAGTCAGAAGAGCAAACGGCAAATAAATCTGCAGACTGCTGGGACTTCGGGGTCACACACACAGACACGCCCATCATGTTTGTACACGCAGGCAACACCTACACACACACACACACACACACACACACACACTCTCTTACAAGCCATTAACTCTCAGAAAGGCTGCCTCTCCTCTTGGTAGGAGATGCATTTCTTTCTACTTCACATAATTCGTGCTTTTAAAAATAGGCAATGGCTTATTTTTTTTTAACTTTTTAGAAATGCAGAATTTAAAAAAATCTATTGTTTCCAAAGTAATCAGATATCATATTCTTCAACAATACAGAGTTAACCCCAAGTGATTTAATTCACTTTTAAATTCCGTATTTTGATAGTTCAAACTAATTCATTAATTACTAAGCTAGAATGCTCCACTCGGTTTCTCAAAGTGACCACATCATATTTCAGAGTCAGTAATAAATACAAACCCTCTGCTGAACTGACAGAAGGAAAACAAGGCAACATTTACCAACCACTCCATGTCTAGGAGGCATAGAATTTTGGAGGTTTTACAAACGTTCCATCATTAAATTTCGCTTCGCAACAGGGCCACACCTCTCCAACCCAGGGGCTCCCTGTTACAGCACAAAGTAACATTTAAAGAGAGCTTGTGGACTCTGATGTCAACCAAAGCATACCCAAATATCCTTTCGCAAACAATCCATTCTAGATTTCTCATCTATAAATTTACCTAAATCCAAACTCCTTTTTCACCTTTATTTTTAGAATCTCAAATTGTGAGGCACCGGCAACAATACCACAAAGGAACCACTTGGTAAACGCTAGAAAGCTCTATCGAAGTTCCTCGGGAAAGCTGAAAATTACTGAAGCCACATTCAACTCTCCAAAGTCGGCCAACAGTCACCCTCAACATAAAATGGCAAGAACATCACCACAGAGCCAGGCCAGCAGCGCTGAGATAAACGGTCTAGTTACTGAGACCCAGCTCCGGAAGTGCAAGGTGAAAGATAAGGAGAGAATTCAAGCACCCAGGCTGACTGACACAGGACTGCGGAGTGCTGGGGGGGCCAGTGGGTCACTCAGTCTGACAGAGAGAACAAAACAGGTGGCAGATTTTACTTGTTAGTTTAAAAGGGCAATCTAGGTGCCTTCAAACAAGAAGGCTGCCAATATACAAGCGTGGTTCCGGGGCTAAGGTGTGATTTTCACAGGGGCGGGGCGACATCACAAGTTAAGACTGCTTCCACCAACTTTCTCTCTGTAAAGTTGACAAAGTGGAGGCATAGGCTTTCCCAAGCTTAGGAACAGGAACACGGCAGGTCTTTGTTGAACTGAGTTCCCAGTCCGGGGGTGTAAACCTCCTCAAATTTCAACAAGATAGTAAATCAAATGAAACTAATAAAGAAAGTGGTGGGGGGCGGGGGAGTGTCTTTTAAAGAAGTATATGCTGTAAGGATGCAGGTCTGATTAGGTTTCCCCTCTGACCTTGAAGGCCAGCTAACACCATTAACATTTCTGGGGGCGGGCCTAAAGATGGAGGTTAAGACTAGTCACGCCCTACCTAAGGGTCCTGGGTCCACTCTGTAATTGGTTAAAGCTACTGTCAATGATGTGATGCTATATTGATTGGACCCCTGTACCTGTGTCACAATTTCCTGTAACTCCCCCTTCCCAAACTCATAAAAGGCCCTGCCTCCCCATGTTCGGGGCTCGCTCCACGTGGATCCAGTGTGTTGCTGAAGTCTGTGAGCCCGAGTTTAGGCTGGCCGGGCCCCGTAATAAAGCCCCTTTGCTTTTGCATGCGTGATTTGGTCTCCCAGGTAATCTCTGGTTTTGGGGGCGATATTAAAATCTGGGTAGAACAATGCAAATAAGGACAACAATAATAAATTTACCTAGCAGGATCAAAGCACAGTATTTCTGGTTTTGTTTTTGATCAATTCTATTTAGTTTGAGCCTTCGACATTTCAAAATTGCTCCAACTTTTGTTCACCTTTAAATAAATAACCCTGACTCCTATCAGTCTGAGAACATCATCAGTGTTACACCCTTAAGTCCATCAAATAACGAATGATGAGCACTCCATTTCTATTCCTCCCCAGTTTCTAGATGAACCACCAATCAAGGCTGTTAAGTGGCAAACATTCTAAATATACCGTGGAGCACCTGGGTGGCTCAGTCAGTTAAACGTCGGGTTCTTGATTTCAGCTCGGGCCATGATCCACAGCTCATGAGTTCAAGCCTCGCTTCCCGCTCTGCGCTCACAGTCCAGAGCCTGTTTGGGATCCTCTCTCTCCTCCCCTCCATGTCCCTCCCCCACTTCTATCTTTTTTCCAGAAACAAGAACACCCTGCTTCTCCCACTATTTCAAAACATTTTCCTCATGCAAATTTCAAACTACCAGTTGCTGCCACCGTAATCATCCTGCATGTATCTTCATAAAGCAAATAAAATACCAGGGAATCTTTCCAACATCAGTAAAAAACAAAAACAAAACCAAACATTGTTGTGGAACAATATTTTAGAAAACAAGACAGTAACTTCTTCAAAGTTATGCCTAACTTTTGGAACTGAGATAATCACATAAAAATCAGAATAAATGTTTTTGTCTACTTTCTATTCCAAAGAAAAGAAGGCTTTTATGTTATTCTCTCCTTGCCCCTAGAACCACTGCTTACTTTATATGTACCCAGATGGGCTCCTGATATAATCCTAATTTGAAAGAATTACAGAAGTTCTCTTGTCAAGGATCCCTGAAAGACCCACACAAACCAATACTGTAGAAATTAACAAAATTTATTTTCTGCAATTTTAGACCTTTAAAAAAAATGTTACTGGAAAGGAATTACAGGAAATTTACTGACATCAGAAGTTAATTGCTCCCAGGATGACTGGGTGGCACACTCGGTTGAGTGTCTGACTAGGGCTCAGGTCATGATCTCACAGTTCTTGAGTTCAAGCCACATCAGGGTAGCTACTACTGTTGGGGTGAAGTCCGCTTTGGATCCTATCCCCCTTTCTCTCTGCTCAAGTTCTCAAAAGTAAACAAACATAAAAAAAAGAAATTAACGACTCCTTCACAGCACAATTCTGTAAACAACTGTATGTTAATAAGAGAGCCAACCCACAAATACCTTATCAGAGATAAACCAAAACCCTCTAGCTAACAAGACATTTGGGCCACTAAATAGATTTTAAAAGAAGAAAATAAGAACTAAAACTTTGCTTCATCAATCACTTAAGCATCCTAAGAAGAGGATCCTTAAAATACTCCTTTTCAAACTTTGACATGACTACACTCTGTTGAAGTGAACTTACGACCCTGTCTTACCTCCCATAGTTTGTGGCACTTGCCTCCTCTCCCAATGAGGACAAGAAGTCCTATCAATAATGGTCAGCTAATGACTTTAGCTCCTATTTACAGCACAAAGGACTTCCTCATGAATCATCTCCTTTCAGATACATCCTCTCATGGGGTCTAATGGGAATGGCTATTCCATTTCACAGTTGATATCCAAGTACAAATAATTTAATGAAGTGGGACTCAATCCTACACACACACAGCTTAGAAATTAGAGACAAAAATCCCCAAATTCTTACTCAAAAAGCAAGGAAAAACAATGTTGTCCCAACCATGAAAGCTATGACATGTTGACCTGTGGATATCATCGTGGACTTAGAAGTGGAGAAATATGGACCTCATCCCTAACTGATGCGGTCATGACCTGAAGCCCGTTTCTACAATCTGTGAAAACAGAGTTCACATACCAGAGCCTTCCAAACCCTAAGTGGATCTTCAAGAAGACAGTTACAAGAAAAGTATGAAGTTAACCAAAAAAAGGACTAAATAACTGATTTTTTGAAATGACTTTGAAATATCTCAAAAATCAATCTACATAGTTGGTTTTCTCCAGGCATGATAGTACATTGTATTGTTAGATATGTCTTCTTTTTGTTTTAGGCAGGTTTCTTGTTTAGGAACAGTTTGGTTTTCATCTAATTTCACAGTCCACTCATCAAAATACAAATAAATTTTATCCATTTATATTTATTATAATTAATGAAGCAGGGTTTATTCCACTTTATTTTTGTCTTCTGTTTATCACTTTTTTTTTTTTTGCACCTTGGTTTTCCTTTCCTCAGAGTTTGAGTGTTAGTTTAAATTTCTGCTGGTTTGGAAGCAAGAGAATTCGTTTCTTGTGTGGACTCGTATTTATCTATCCTTTATTTTTAACATGCATACATAACTTTAAATTTTCTAATAGTGGGGTTTTTTGGGGTGAGGGGGGAAGACCTTTAACAGATTTTAACTACCCCCTGAAGAGTCTTCTTTTCTACCCCATCTTGTTACTGTCGTCTTAAAAAAAAAAAAAGGAACTTTTATCAATGTAATTAAATATACTGACATATTTTTATCAATTCCTTGTTTCCTTATCCCTACAACTTTCCTCTGAACTTACATTTTCTCAGACTAAATACACATTTTAATGATATTTAAAGAGAATCAACAGTAAACCCTCTTGGTACTTTCTGATCTGCCCGCTCCTCCTCTCTGGCCTCCAGGACGCCTCCCATGCAAACCAGCTACAGATTCCAAAAGCAGCACATTATCCATCCCATGACTGTCCACCCCTGCTTGCATCTGGATTCCCCCTTTCTCGTCCATGTAACAAATGACTTCATTGCACAAAATTTAAATCTCTTCTGGGCAGCTTTTCTCCTGAATTCCTCTTCTCTCTCCGAGTGAACCACTTTCTCTTTCACATGTATTTATCATTACCTAGAGAAAACCCACCTCCTTACACTCACTTGTTTTCTGTGTGTACCCTCCTTCCCAGCCTCCTTCTCATCCTGGCACACACAGACAGTAGTAACTGAACTGCAGGGCCCAGAGAAATACACAGATAAGGCTGTTCTCACCTGGATGTGACTGGTCAAGGAACTCTGGTCCAGACAGCTCCTGGCTGCCCGGTGGCCATGAGGATTCCTTTCCCAGGACATCTATAACCCAATTGGGACACACTTGCTAGGAAACTGGGTAAGACTGGGGCTTATCATGGCCATCTTTGTATTCTCAGGACCCACACACGCCCTGATAATCCTATATTTCTCCTTTAATACTTCCTGAAACTACTTACTGAAGAACAGGCACTCTCTACACCCTCCAAAAAACCCCACAAAAACAAACCAAAAAAGCACGTCACTATTAGCTTGTAAAAAAATCCTCCCCACCCTCCCATGAAGAACGCTTACTCACTATCACACAGGAAACATATTAGGTCGCTAAAACACCAAAATAAAATCAAAGACAACCGTATCCTAATTCGGCTAAAAGATGCTGTGGTTTAAGCCAGGATTCCCAAGTATGAAATGCAGGGATGGTTCCCGCACCAGAAGCACGTCAGGAAGAACATCTGTGAGCCACTGCTGAAATACACATCCACTTCTGGTTTTAAGTAGAAAATAAATTGGTCCCGGCACGCAGCCTTAGACATGTGGGGTACTACCAACAGGATTATAGGCAAGCGTATACACTCTGTCGGCGCTACACAGCGTTTTCTTTTTTAAAAAGCTAATGGTCCTTCTCACAGAGAAGTAACAGGAAAGCCTAAACCGGAGAACATCTAGGATTACGAAGAGCCGCAGCCCCTCACACCACTATGTTCTCTATTAAAGGTCTCTTGCTTGACACTACCACAAAATCCTTCTGGGCTGCGTACTTTGGTGAGAGCAAAGACTTCACAGTTCCTTTTGTCCAAAACAAATGGTAGACTTACATCGTCTCCCTCACCTCCTTTGCAACACAAAATCTAAGCATAAGATTTTAAACGATCAAAATTTAGCTGAGGTATTTTCCACAACAGCGTGTCTCTGGTTATGAGGTTTCAACCCAGCAACTCCTCCGTAACTCTGCATAATGTCTAGCCTTTACCTTATTCTGACAATCCTTAAAGTACTTGACAGATATTTAAATAATCCTCTTGCAGCCCATGAGGCTGGGAGAGAATGAATAGGTTGTAGACAAGATATAAAAACAGACTGGCTCACTACACTGCAGGACAACCAGAGAGGTTTTCTAAGAGGGGACAGAGGCCTGAACAAGGGGAAATACGAAAGGAAGTAAGGCCTGAAGCTGACTCCAGCACACAGCTCATTCTAACAACGGCAACAAGTGTGTGCTTTTTTTTCTAGTATAAAAAAACAAGGGGAGATTTTTCATCTAAAAGGAGTTTTCCCAACTTATCTAAACTTCTAAAACATGCTTGAGAATGTCACAAAGGAGACCATTTTGATTTCCAGGCAAAAGAAATACCATCTTTCTACAAGTTACTCAAAGCAGAGGGCGACGATCGACATTCTCAGCTTACAGTATCATCATCTCGTCCCCCTCAGAATAAATCTGCACTTCCGCAGGGGCACGTCCTGCTACTAAGCTATTTCTTGTGATGAAAATGAACTGCAGTAACTGCACTTGATAAAAGAAATCTGAATTTTGCTTACTAGTATTTGGGCTTTTTTATTTTTATGTTTTTTTATTTATTTTTCAGAGACAGAGAGAGAGAGTACGAGCAGGCGAGGGTCAGAGAGAGAGGGAGACACAGAATCTGAAGACAAGCTCCAGGCTCTGAGCTGTCAGCACAAAGTCCGACGCAGGACTCAAACCCACGAGGGGAACCGTGAGATCATGACCTAAGCCTAAGCCAGACGCTTAACCAACTGAGCCACCCAGGGGACCCAGTATTTGTTGAGGCAATTAACATTAATTAGTAGAACCCAAGAATCCTTTTGATGCCGGGCGAATCACTTTAGAAAGGTAAAAATAATAAGAACCACCATCACTGTTATAGAATGATTACTATGAGCCAGATATGATTTGGTCCTTGTTTTTTTTTACCACGTGCACGCACACGTGTGCAAGAGAGAGAGCAAGCAAGAGGGACAGAGAGAGAGAGAAGAGGAGGAGCAGAGGAAGAGAGTCTCAAGCAGGCTCCACACTCATCATGGAGCCCGACGCAGGGCTCAATCCCATGACCCTGGGATCATGATGTGAGCCAAAATCAAGAGTCAGACACTCAAACTACTGAGCCACCCAGGCGCCCCTCATTTTATCCCCATGACACAGATAAGGAGACCATGGCATGGAGAAGTACTTCTCCAAGGTCACACTCACACCTAACAAAACAAATGTGAAATCTCCATAAAGGGCAATAATTCAAAATCTTTTGAATGATGTTGGAAAAGAAGAAAACTGCAAACCTTAGTAAACAGTTACACAGAATAGCTTGCTAAGTAATCAAATGGCAATATCACTAACTCCCACTAAATGCTTTTCAAGGAAAAAAACATAGAGTTACTTTGGACTGTAATTTCCATGAACTAAACTGGGACCCTAGGCATAACTCATATTTAACTATATCTCATTTCATGCCCCTCATATTACCTAAAACAGGATTAGAGGCAACCTACTAAATGGGAGAAATATTTGCAAACTGTGTATCTGATAAGGGACTAGTACCAAGATATAGAAAGAACTCATTCACATAGCTCAAGAGCAAAAAAACCAAACAATCTAGTTTTTTAAATGGGCAGAAGATCTGAACATTTTTCAAAAGACATAAAGATGGCCAACAGATATATGAAAAGATGCTCATCATCAATCCTCAAAGAAGTGCAAATCTAAACCACGATGAGGTACAACCTCATACCTGTTAGAACGTATTATCAAAAAGATAAGAAATAAGTGTTGGTGAGACTATGAAGAAAAGGAGACCTTTGTCTACTGCTGATGGGAATGTACAATGGTACAACCACGAGGGCAGGCAGTGTGGAAGGTCCTCAAAAAAATTATAACTGGAACTACCACCTGATCCTGCAATTCCACTTCTGGGTGTTTATCTGAAGAAAACAAAACCACTTAAATTCAAAAAGATCCATGCAGCCCTGTGTTCACAGCAGCCTTATTTTTAAGAGCCAAGACATAGAAGCAACCTAAGTATCCACTGATAGATGAATGAATAAAAGAAACTATGGTTATGTGCGTACAATGGAGTATTACTCAGCCATAAAAAAGGATGAAATCTTGCCATATGTTACACAATGGATTGATCCGAGGGTATGCTACATGAAATAAGTCAGACACAGAAAGACAAATACCATATGATCGCTCACATATGGAATCTTAAAATAAAAACTAATAGACATAGATAAAGAGAAGAGATTGGTGGTTGCAGTGGAGGGGGGAAGGTAGTCAAAAAGGAAAAAAGAAAAAATTAATACCAAAAATATGATCAGAGCTTCCAAAATGATAGCATCAATAATTTATAAACTCTCAAAGATCAGAGTATTGAGTTTTCAATCAAAAAGGAAACAAACATATGAGAAATATTTATTAAAGTGTCCACTCTAATCTCTTTATTTTATAAATGAGAAAATTCAACTTAAACTTATAAGAGACTTTCCCATATTTATATATCTAAGTGTCAAAGTGCAGACTAGAGGGGCGCCTGGGTGGCTCAGTTCGTTAGGCATCCGACTTCAGCTCAGGTCATGATCTCCCAGCTCCTGAATTCAAGACCCACACTGGGCTCTGTGCTACAGCTCAGAGCCTGGAGCCTGCTTCAGATTCTGTGTCTCCCTCTCTCTTTGCCCCTTCCCTGCTCACACTCTGTCCCTCTAAAAAAAAAAAAAAAAAAAAAAAGTGGAGTAGAATTTACCTTCTGGTTCAACTGCTTTTTTTAAATATACCATACTGTAGGATACATAACAAAATACTGTTTAAGTTTCTGGAATTAAGCTACTAAAAGAAAAATCTCTATTAGATTGTAGATTAGACTCTCTAAATCTGAAAAATGAAGGTTTCTGGAAAGGAATGAATGGTACTAAGTAAACAAATAATCTTTCCTGAGACAGTAAAAGTTTCCAGAAAGCCAGAATAAATAGGACTTCAAAGCCAGGAAGAAAGAAACTTGCAAGTAACAAAATGGAGGTGGACCTCATCTGGGGGGCCTGGTCAAAAGCCTGGAATCAAGGAAGACAATAAGACATTCCGTGATCAAGTCCGGCTGAAACTGGCCACATGGATCATGATAGGGTAAATAATTAACCTGCTTTGAGATCTACTATAAAAAGATTAGCCAGAGGCGGAAGGTAGTAAGCAAAACCACATGGTATAAAAGACAGTCTTTATACACCTTCCACACACTTGAATATGGTATTAAAATGACACTTTTAAAACATATTAAAAGTTTCAAGTCCCAATGGTCTTACTTTTGCTTATGATTACTAAGTGCCTAAGATCTCTTATAAAATTCTATTTCTACAACTATATAACTTTATCCTCTAATGATCAATAAGCAGCCTGTCAACAGTCTAATAGCCTATCACCATACTTCACTGAGTTAACAATCTTACCATATTATCATTTCAAACATTAAACCCTCCACGCTTCTCCCGCAACTGTACAAATGTAAAAACTGGCAAGGTAATCACTCATGGGGAAAACTGAAATGTAAAATTTTATCTAAGGTATAAGCTCAATTAACTTTTTTTAAAAAGACAAAATATGCTGTGGGAGGTAAAGTAAATGATTTTCTTTTTGCTTGAGAATTTTCAAACTCTTGGGCCACCCAGGGGGCTCAGTCGGTTCAGTGGCCAACTTCGGCTCGGGTCATGATCTGGCAGTTGGTGAGTTCGAGCCCCGTGTCAGGCTCTGCGCTGACAGCTCAGAGCCTGGAGTCTGCTTCGGATTCTGTGTCTCCCTCTCTCTCTGCCTCTCCGCTGATCACACTCTGTCTGTCTCTCAAAAATAAATAAACATTTTAAAAAAAAATCTTAAGAGTTTTCAAACTCTATTTGTGCAGAATATTTTCCCAATGTTCTATAATGAGAATAATTTTTAATGACAAAAACATATCTTAGCCAAACTCAAAAGACCAGAAGGCTTAAACAAAACTTTTATAATACATACTCTAAATGTTTTCTCCACTAAGCCTCCTCAAACACATGCTCAAACATTCCTTATTTAACCATTTACATGATAAAAAAAACCTCATTTTTGAAGTTTTCCTCTCTCTAAAATTAACATTTACAATAAAATAGCAAAAATGAGTAAAACAATGGCAACTCACTTGGAATGTTCCTATCATAGAAGCATTATTGTATACTAATGAAAATTAGTAAAAATTATTTTAATAACAGAGTTATAGCCATTCTATTTCCTGAGAAAGAACAAAGAATTTTATCATTTAATATAAGATTCTGAGTACATGAAGAGACTCTCTCACACTCACACCTGGGGGGGCGGGTAACAATCAACATCGCACAGATTTGAGAGTTTTTCCTCCCTTTCCTTTCCTATCTTAACTCTTCCTGAGCAACCCCAATGAGACTCCAAACCAGAAGAAAAGACAAATACAGCCAGCCTCGCCTGCAACTCTCTTTCAATAAGCAGTTTAAAAATTACCATGTGTAGGGGGCTGTGCTAGCTACTGGCTTTTAAGAAATAAACCTGTAGACCCACCAAAGGCTCACTTGCGGCCTTGGCCTCATGGACACCATGTTGTATAGGCTCTTCGTACCCCCCGCCCCATGACTGGGAGCGAGCAAGAAGCCAGGCCAGCACCCCGGGGTCTACCAGCCTGTACCTGTAACAACTTCTCCTTGATCCAGCGCCCCTCCCCAACCACCTCTTCCCAAGCATGACTTCTATGACCCAAACTGGAAACAACAAGGGTCAGTGGACGCTAACATGCATTACAGAGCCCCACCACTGTGCGAGCCAGTGTGACAGCTGGGACCGGACTATAACTTCCTAGTCCTAGGCCACCCAAATGGCTCTACCAACTTCCACCTCAATTTTCAACCTTCTGTATATATCCAGCCACTTTCCCCATCATTTCACAATTATTACATACATGCTATTAGGTGCTACTCGGTGACATCTGAAGCTACTTCAGAGGCAAAATGAACATATCTTATTTCTTTTTCAAGTTTGAGAGACAGAGAGAGTGTACACACACACACACACACACACACACACACACACACAGGGAAGAGGCAAGGGGGAACGAAAGAGAATCCCAAGGAGGCTCCTCGCTGTCAGCACAGAGCTGGGTATGGGATTTGAACCCATGAACCATGAGATCACAACCTGAACTGAAATCAAGAGCCAGAAGTTTCACCAACTGAGCCAGCCAGGGGCTCCTGAAAACATATTACTTCATATGGTCATCTTCATGGTCAGATGATAACACGAGGTATTTCTAGACATACGTTTGCAAATTTCTTCCCTGTAATCTACATGCAATCACTTCTAAGCCAGGCTATACCACAAACTTAAGAAAGGCTGATTTTCACCTGTTAGCAGAACAACAGTGATCCAGAGTTAAGACGTATCTGAAGAGATTTGTTTTTAACAGCTACTTAATCCAAGGAAGGTATTGCCGATCTGCCCAGATACCTTATGTTGACAAATGAAAACACCAGGTAAACCTTATTATTTCTAAAAGAACATTCCAACTCAGCATAATTGTTTTCAAAGATGCTGATTCTCTGAGTGATATCATTCCATCAGATCCAACTCCTCTTCCCTCTACCACTCCACACACACCCCCAATCTCATCCATGCCAACCAAACCCGCTTCCCCCAAACACGGGTAGGAGAGATGAAGGGCTCTGGGAAACTGTTCTATTGTTTGCAGAAGTTAGTGAGCCACCAAACTGCAGAAATGAATGAGAACCCTTCCTTTCAAGGCCTTCAGGGTCTAATAAGGAAACAACAGAAAAACTGTAAATACAGTATGACCAATGCCACTCAGATTACAAAAATTCCGTGATATTATACGAGGTGGGTAGAGGGTGGGGATGGACAGAGGCGGGGTTACGTAAGCCTTAAGTAAGGTTACCGGCTTGAGAGACAGGTATGAACTCACCAGACAAGAGGTGAAGGGGGCGTGTACAAAGCCTAGCAAAACCTCATTTACAAAGGCATAAAGGTAAATATCTTTGCTTTTCCTGACTGTCAATTTTGTAACTCTCAGAAGATGGAGTAGTCTTCCCTCAAGAGAGTACAGATTACTTTGGGGCGCCTGGGTGGCTCAGTCAGTTGAGCGTCCGACTTCAGTTAAAGTCATGATCTCGCAGTTTGTGGGTTCGAGTCCCATGTCGGGCTCTGTGCTGGCAGCTCAGAGCCTGCAGCCTGCTTCAGATTCTTATCTCTCTCTCTCTGTCCCTCCCCTGCTCAGACTCTGTCTCTTGAAAATAAATAAAAACATCAAAAAAAATTTTTTAAGAGATTACAGATTACTTTGAGATATTTAGAATTATTTTGGGAGTGCATCATAATTTATTCAAATATGAATACAGACACATCCAATTCTAACACTAGTTTTGGAACAATCTTATTTGACCAGGCACTGATATTTCCATGTTCACCAATAATATGTATAATACATGCAATTAATGCACATAAGTGAAAGCCCTAGAAAGAGGTTAAGAGTCTAATGTTCTTCAGGTCAGACTGCAATGACTCAGTGTTCGGCTTGGCAAGCCCCTTCCTCATTTTCCTAATCTAATGAAAGCATATATATTTATTATCATGTTAACCTGAATACTGTTTGTGTCCCTCAAGTAGAACATGTAATCCATGAAAGCCTGATCCATCACTACTATTCCCCCAGCACTCAGCCAGTCTCTAGCACTTAGCAGGTGCTAAGTATGTATCTGATATACTTGAGTGACTGAGTGGTCAGTAAAAAGGAATACATCACTTCTAAAGCGATAGACTTTGACAATGAACTATGACCAATCTGTATGGCTCAGCAATCTGACAAGATTATCACTTCCAAAGACTTAATGATCACATTCCTTCTGAAACAAGAGAATAATTAGCATATCTAAAAATAATGAATCCAAAAGATCTCGGAGAATCGACTTAATAGAGTCCCTTTAATATCACTGCCTTCCTAAAATGTAAATTTGTGAGAATCCATTTGGGGAAATGGATTCTTCGATGATTCCTCAATGGTTTCTTGAACACTGTGTGACTTCAGCCATTTTTCTGTACAGTTCCTCAGCGTGCAGTATAGAATCTACTTCTAAAGCATCTCTCCAATCTGATTCATCCCTCCTTAAAGAAGGACATATAAAATGTACCACTCTTAAGTCGAAGATTGCTTCAGGATCAAAAATCAGGTGCACAACAAGGGCCAGTAAGACATAAACCAGAAAAAAGATTTCAGAAGTCTTTAATAACAATCACTGGGCCCACGTTGTAAAGAACAACTTTTTTCCTGTGAGGGCTCACAATTAGGATCCCTAGATGGAAGTTCAGCAGCAGCTAATGAAATTCATTTGCCCCCATCGTGTGGAAAACTGTGGCCCTTCTGGCCAATCACAAAAACACCCAGATTTAAATGCACCCACGTTGGACAAGCTTCCATTAATTTGGGGCTTTGCAACAGGCATTAGCACTTGTCCCTTAATGTCTATTTAAAAGGCCCAACGAAACCCAAACAAACTACAGCAACCGAGTACAGAAATGCTTCCAGCCACACACAGATGTACCAGGGGTATTAAAATAAACAATCGACGGGAACACTGAAGCTGTTTTCTAGACGAACGTGGATTCGCGAAGAGGAGCCTGCCACCTGGACACATGGGTGGCAAACAGGGAACTCGTTGCTCAGTAAGAGTAGAAAATAGGAAAATTTCAACGACACTTATTTAAAGTTTCCACCTTCACACACACACCCCCTTCCTTAAGCACCGGGTGGGGGCCTCGGGCTCGCCGGAGGCGCGGAGAGGAAATCTGCACTTGACTTCCGTCCTCTCCCGGCAGGAATGAGACCCTGCCTTCCTGCCGGCGGACCCCCATCCCCGCCCAGGGCCGCCTCCCCGCTCCGTGCATCGCCAGATGGAAACGGAGAGGCGCTGCTCCGCGTCCTTCCACCTCCGACCCCGGCCGGGGGGCCGCGCGCTCCCAGCTTGGGGTGCGCCTCGCCGCTCCGCCCCAGCGCCGCGGGAAGACTTGAGCAGCAGAGCCCGGGGGGCGCCACGTCCCGCACCGTCGCCCCCGCCACCCTCGC
>NC_043703.1:72065020-72086499 GCF_006229205.1 Suricata suricatta | reverse complement strand
CCGCGGCCCTCGCGGTCCTAGAGCCCGCGCGCCGGCGGAGCTCGGGCTGCGAGAGCCGCGCGCGGGGAGCGTCTGCTCGCTGCTTGGGCGGCGGCGACTTGTGTAAGTCCCGGAAGGGACTGACCCACAGCCTCTACCAAGAGCGAGGGGACAGCCGGTCCCGCACTCCTCAGACTGAAAACGGAGCGGATGATCTGGATAATTCTGGGTGGGGCGGGAGGAAACCTGCTTCCGTACGGTTAAAATAACCCGATAGTCATCCCTACCTCCCACTTACAATGTAAGGTGGTCTGTTTCCTTGACATACATTGGGTCAAAACACCATAACTTAGCGAAAGACAAATTAATAAAATAAAAATGAAACTATATTTAGTTCCTTGAATTAAGAAAAAAGATAAGTAATGAGGAAAGGGGGCCATGCTTGCCTCCCCGCCTCCCCTGCTGGCCATAAATTTAGAATATGTTTATAAATATAGGACCTAAATATATTTGTTCTGAAAGTTGAGTTCCAAAGCAGGGAAGATCGCACCGACCCAGCAGTGATGATGATGTTACCATAGACAAGTCTCACCAAGTGAGAAAAATGTCGTGTGAGACATACTTAAGCAGTGTCACCTAAGGGTAGAGTTCCTCTTTTGTACTTTTATAAAAGACTCATTGCATCCTCTTCTTCATGGCTGGCGGCTCAGCTTTATTTTTTCCTATTTAAGAAGGTAGTTCGAGTCAGCAGAATAACTTTATTATGTTAGCAGGGCTTCCAATAGTTACTGATGGGTGAGCTGCAGTGGTGGGATGCTTTTGGGGTTTCCCCCATTTCAGTGTGGCTGAGGGCCTGAATTCAGATGAAGCTCTAAAATCAGATATGCCTTGCCTAATGGTTCAAAGCATTCAACACCAAAACAAAGCAAACAAAATTTAAGTGCAAAAACAGATTTCTGGTACATGAATGCTGTTTCCATAGTGATTTCCATTATAAGCTTGCTTGGGGGAGAAACATTGCAAATAGAATATAGCTAAGTCCCATAAGAGCTGGCCTGGTTCTCCAGCACCTACTTTGGTGGAAGCTGGGGCCCTCCCTCTTTGCCCTGACACCCAAGCCAGTGGCTAGGACCCTGCTTTGTGCCACCACACCACTCAGGTTTGGAGTGCTTACCTCCCTGTCTCCCTGCCTAGACTTGCAAGTATCACCCACCTGAATTTTATGTTCTGTTCTATTTAGACCCCCAGGGCCTACCAGTGCCACAGGGCTCCCAGACCCTCTCTTGCCTATTTGGATAAATGCCTATATATAAATCCTGTCCTCCCCATTTACTATTCTGTTCCAGGAAACAGGTTTAATGTGCCAGAATTTGAGCCCCACCCACCAATACACCTCTTCCTCCATGAATCCTAAAATATCACAGAACAAAGGCCACCAGCTTTACACATAATTTTACATAAGAACTGGCCTTTTAAAAAATGGATTCCTTCGAGAATTATCAAGAGTTGTGTCTAGGTGATGTTATAGCCATCTAAATTCATAAGGGATGTCAAAGATCCTACTACCAGCACTTCACAATGCCTAGTCTCCCCAGCCTAAGGTTGACTGGAGAGGCATAAATATTAAAAGACATTCTTCTTGGGTGCCTGGGTGGCTGAGTCGGTTGAGCGTCAGGCTTTGGCTCAGGTCATGATCTCACGGTTCGTGGGCTCGAGCTCCGCGTGGGGCTCTGTGCTGACCGATAGGTCAAGAGCCTAGAGCCTGCTTCGGATTCTGTATCTCCCTCTCTCTCTGACCCTCCCCTGTTCACACTCTGTCTTTCTCTGTCTCTCACAAATAAATCAAAAATAATAATAAAATAAAATAAAAGACATTCTTCTATGTACTGGCTCTGCCCTGGAGTAATACGTAACATAGTTAAGATAAGATTTGACTGAAACCCACCCTTTTGTACCCAGAGCCTAGAGGGGTCATCTGGGCTGGGAACAGTTTTTACCTGCACCTGTATCAGTTTTACAAAGACCATCGTACCTAAGGAAAGATGACTATGCCTATAACTGACTTATTTGGGGCCTTCCTGAGTGCAGAAACTACAAATGTGACCCAGATAACTTCAAGGACCAAGCAAGCAAACAGACCAGAGCCACGCTTCATCTACTTGGTTGCGCGGTGTTTTAAATTTTTTTCATTTGACTAGTTTTACACAGTTCTGGAATGACCAGTGCCTGGCGAGCTATGTCATGTTTTCTGTTACTCATCTTGTCTCCAGTTAACCGCATGTCACCTCATACAGGCATAACCACGGAGATCTTGTGGGTTTGGTTACAGACCACTGCGATGCAGCGCATATCATAATGAAGCAAGCCAAATTCATTTGGGAGTTTCCCAGTACATATAAAAGTTCTATTGACGCTATACGATGGTCTTTTAAGTGTGCAAGAGCATTATGTCTAAAAGACAATGTGTGTGCCTGAATGTAAAACATACATAATTGATAAAAAATGCGAGCTGTCCTCTGAACTTGTAGCAAGTCATAATCTTGTGCTGGTGGAGGGTCTTGCCTTGATGTTGACCTGCTGACTCACCAGGAAGTTGGTTGCTGAGGGCCAGGGTGGCCTTGGCAATTTTGTAAAAGAAAACAGCGATGGAGTTTGCCACATTGACGGGCTCTTCGTTCACAAACAATTTCCCTGTAGCGTGTGAGGCTGTTTGATAGCATTTTACCCACAGTGGAACCTCTTTCAGAACTGGAGTCCCTCCTCTCAACCGCAACCCTGCTTTAACTTCTAAGTGTAGGGGTAGTCTAGATCCCTTGTTCTCATTTCACCAATCTTCACAGGATCGCCCACAGGAGCAGATTCTGTGTCGAGAAATGCCCCTGGCTCAGCCGTGAGACGCAGCCTCACCGGATCACGGTCCATCACGAGACCACGGCAATGCTGTCTACCTTCAGGCCCCAAGTCCGGTTCTGGTTCTCTCTCTCTTTCCACCACATCCATTGTGACTGCCTCCACGGATGTCCTCAAACCCCCAAAGTCATCCCCGAGGGTGGGAATCAGCTTCTGCCAAATGCCTGTGCATGTTGATATTTTGACCTCTTCCCATGAATCATGAATATTCTTAATGGCATCTAGAATCAACCATATTCTTAATGTTCTTAATGGCATCTAGAATCCTTTCCAGAAGGGTTTTGTTTGCTTAGCCCATATCTACCAGAGGAATCACTATGTGTGGTAGCTAGCTATATATAACCTTACAAAATGCATCGATTAAAATATAAGAACTTCGAGGATTTGTACATAGCAGGGCAGCTCCCTCACTGCAATCTATTAAAAGTCAGCCCTCAACACAAGAAAAAAATATTAGAAATAATAACAATAATAAAAAAATAATAAGACTTGAAAGTCAAAATGAGCCCTTGATCCATGGGCTATCGAACGGATTCTGTGTCCGCAGGTATGAAAAACACATTCCTCTAGTTGTGCCTCTCCATTAGTGCTCTTGGGTGACCAGATGTACTGGGCAGTGAACAATAATATTTTGAAAGGAATCCTTTTTCATAGCCGTAATTTTCATCAATGGGCTTCAAATATTCAGTAAACGATGCTGTAAACAGATGTGCTGTCATTCAGGCTTTGTGGTATCGTTTATAAAGCACAGGCAGAGCAGATTTAGCGTAATTCTGAAGGGCCCTAGGATTTTCAGAATGGTCAGTGAGCCCTGGACCCACATCACCAGCTGCATCAGCGCCCTGACAAGAGAGAGACTTTGAAGCTGGGCATTGACTTCTCGTCTCTCTCTAGCTGTGAAAGTCCTCAGTGACATCCTCTTCCAATCGAAGGCTGTTTGGTCCACACTGGAAATCTGTTGTTGAGTGTAGCCACCTTCATTACTATGTTACCTAGACCTTGATAACGTGCCGCAGCTCTACACCAGCATCTGCCGCTTTACCTTGAGATTTTAGAGACAGCTTCTTTCCCTAAAGGTCACAAACCTTCAGGGCACCTGAGTGCCTCGGTCACTTAAGCGACTGACTTTGGCTCAGGTCATGATCTCACGGTTCATGAGTTCGAGCCCCACCTTGGGCTCTGTGCTGACAAGTCGGAACCTAGAGCCTGCTTCTGATTCTGTCTTCCTCTCTCTGCTCCTCTCCTGCTCATGTTCTGTCTGTCTTTCTCTCTCTCAAAACTAAATAAACATTAAAAAAAAAAAAGAAGAAGGTCATGAACCTTCAACCTTTTCTTCTGTAGCTTCCTCACTTCTCTCAGCCTTCAGAGAATTACAGAGTTAGTTAGGTCCTTGCTCTGGCTTAGGCTTTGGCTTAAGGGAATGTTGTGGCGGGTTTGCTCTTCCATCCAGCATACTCGGACTTTTTCCGTAACAGCAATAAGACTGTTTCACTACATATCATTGGTAACACAGCACTTAATCCTTCAGGATTGTTTCCTTTTGCATTCCCAGCTTGGCTAATGTTTGGTGCAAGAGGCCCAGCTTTGGGCCTATCTTTGCTTTCAACTTGCCTTCCTCACTAAGCTTAACCACTTCTAGTTTTTTTTAAAAAAACAAACTCTTTTCTTCATGTTTATTTATTTTTGAGAGACAGAGTGTGAGCAGGAGAGGGGCAGAGAGAGAGGGAGACACAGAATCTGAAGCAGGCTCCAGGATCTGAGCTGTCAGCGCAGAGCCTGATGCGGGTCTCGAGATTATGACCTGACCCAAAGTCAGACACTCAACCAACTGAACTACCCAGGCACCCCCAGACTCTAAAGTCTTGAGCACCTAAGTCTTACTTCCCCAGTCATAAGTGCCAGTTGTGTGATTTACAGTATTGTAAGGGTTCAGAGAAGAGAAAGGTTGTTTTCTTCTTTAGGGGATCAACAAATGCTACCGTGTACTACAGAGTCATGTCACCTGACCCAAAGGGAAAAGTTGGAAAATCTCCATGAGTAATTGTAATTACACCTTGTAATTATTTATTAAAGAAAAATCTCTTCCTGTGTAAAGTGGAAAAGATAATATATTATCTCATAGATGTATAATATATATCATATATCATATAATAGTATTATAATACATTATACTATATATAAGAATATTACCTGTCTCCTGAAGTATTTTGAGAATTAAATGAATACCTGTAGAGTACTTAAAACAACACCTGGCACTTAAGGAGCCAATATTTCCCTTATCCCCACCTCCTCCCCTTCCCCCTCTCCTTCCTCCTCCTCCTCCCCCTTTCCATGTTTCCAACTCATCTCTTATCTCTCCCCCCTCAGTCACTGGGCTCCTATCCTAGGCGCCCCCATTTTGTTCCGCAACCCCCAGCGAGCTCCATACCACCTACGGGCCTCTGCCACAGGTATTCCTCATCCCTGGAACATCCTCCCTCACACAGTCACCTCCTCGCTCTTCCTGGATCCCCTCCTCTCTGTCTGTGGGAGCTCCCTGACAACCGGAACTACATCTATTTGTAGAGCTCTGTCCCCAAAGCCTGCAAAAATGCCTGACCAAATACGTGTTGCTCTATGAACCAGAGCCAATGGATACCAACGCTTGAAGTATGTCCAGTTCCAATGCACATAAACATAAAATAATTCCGACAGATAGAGGTGTTTTGTCTTAACCAGCACAAGAGATATGAAGGCTCCTCAAGCTCTCGTGACTACTCTGCTGCGTCTCTGACTCCCTGCAGGTGGGAATTTCCCATTTTCACCTCAGTAGTTCCTCAGTTCTCATGAGAAAGTTCATCAGAAGAAAGAAAGAAAGAAGGAAGGAAGGAAGGAAGGAAGGAAGGAAGGAAGGAAGGAAGGAAGGAAAGAAAGAAAGAAAGAAAGAAAGAAAGAAAGAAAGAAAGAAAGAAAGAAAGAAAGAAAGAAAGAAAGAAAAAGAAAGAAAGAGAAAGAAAATATAACATCCTATGGACTTGAAAAAGTCTCTAGCACCTACGTCCTACTTCCCCAATTGTAACTCTGATTTTCTTTCTTGGGTTTTCTCCTGTCATCACATGCTCTCCCTCTCAGACTCTTCAGGGTGGCTTTTTCTACACCTTCCCCAGAGGTCACTCACGTGTTTGGGGAGTTTGTCGGGTCAAATTTTGGCTCTCACTTTACTGGCACATTTGCCTCTTAGTGCACACCTCGAGCAGCGTCACCAGGGCACCCAGCGAGGGATGGTGCCCCACCTGGGGGTTTCCTGAAATGTTCCAGCTTTGTCATCGGTCCAGAGAAACAGGCGTGACTGCCACTTCTTCTTTCTAAAAAATACTCTATTAAAATAGCTAAGCAGAGCAATGTTGCACCAACCCAAAAATTCCAAAATATATTTAGCATAAAGAAGGTCCTGTCAGATGCATAAGAAACAGTTCACGGCCCTAGGGTTGAGGAAACAGGAATGTTTGGGGATGAGATGGAAGGGGGAATTTTCACCATATATTTTTTATACTTTTTGGAGTTTGAATCACTGAATGTATAAGTATTTCAAAAATGAAATAGATTGAATAGTTTTAAAGCTTAAGCAGTATCTTAATGTGACAATATATACGTTTTTTTAATGTGTTTATTTATTTTTGAGAGAAAGCACGAGCAGGGGTGGGGCAGAGAGAGAGAGGGAAGCAGAGGATCTGAAGCAGACTCTATGCTGACAGCAGAGAACCCAATGGAGGGCTTGAACTCATGAACCATGAGACCATGACCTGAGCCTAAGTCGAATATTTAACCAATTAAGCCATCCAGGTGCCCCAATGTGACAGTATTTTCTTAATTACTAGGCACAATCTAACATTGTTTTCTTCTTAAAAGTAACTCATCAATGTGAGCACACTTGGTCTAATGCTCTTTCTGCCTGAATGGATCATGCACTTGAATGGATCGTGCGCTTGAACTCTGACACGTCCTTCCTTAGGACCGTCATAGGGCTCTTCTGCCTTCAGTGGTTCAAGACCTCTTCCTAGAGGAGAAAATAGTCTCCTGATGCATGAATTAAAGGCAAGCTTTTATCTGCCTGCTTCAAGAGAGCTGTTCTCTACTGCTCTGTCAAAAGGGAAAAGTCATGGGGGAAACTAGGGGTGAGGAGAAGCAAAGCCAGAAATTCCTCTCTGCTCTCCCATTCCTTAAGCCCCATCCTCAAAACCCAGATAGAAAAGAGACGAAGGGATCACAAGCCCTCATGTGATCATCCAATACATGGTCACATGATTTCTGTCATGTAATCACGTGCCACACCTATCCACAATGCAGTACTGTAACCAGCTTTTCCCCAGAGAGGAGGTGTTCCCCAACTCCAAGGCAGTTGGGCATCTTAACCGTCTTCGGGGTTGTGTGTGTGTGTGTGTGTGTGTGTGTGTGTGTGTAAGGCTTTTTGCTCTTAACCTTCCCTAATTTCTTCAAGTCAATTCTACCAGGCATGGTGGAAATTTTCTTTATTTACTTATTTTTTTATTACAACAATCACACAGAAGAGCAAGTATACCTCCTTTCTGACACATCTTGAGGATACACAAATGACAAATTATACCAGGATTTCTTTTCATAGGTCTCCTGGATAACAGGGAAAATGCACGCCTATCTTTCCAGGGCTTAAGCTTCTCCTGACACCTGGGCACACAATGTCCACCTTGTCTTCTTTGATGCCTGCAAGCAGCAAGTGGGGTTCATCATTACAAGGCATTAGGAACTAGACAACAAAAATATGAAGAAGGGAAAGACAAAGTTTTATAATGTGCTACGGTAGCAGGGGTTGACCCTTAGAATACTAGAGGGTTTGAGCCCCAGGTTGGGCATAGAGATGACTTAAGAAAAAAAAAAAGAAATAGGGCATCAGAAGGCTCAGTTGAATTTCCTTTCCCCCGGCACCATGCCCCCTCCCCAGGATGTCCAGTTCTGTTTGTGATGCCAAAAAAGTCTCTTAGCAGTCGAAGCTCCAGTGTCCTCATTACACAAAGGAAAGGCTTCCTATGTCACTGTGTTGTTGAGGGGAGGGGGTTCAATGAGAAACTGCTGTAACTGTGTGCTCAGAACCACAGCAGACTCATAGGATGAATGAGATAAAAGGAATGCGTCATCATTCTCCTGAAGCTCTTCTCTCCTCCTAACAAGACCACTTGGAACAGTGCGTGATTGCTTGATTCAAAAAGTCACGAATTCATAATAGCCAACTGTAGAAACAACCCACGTGTCCATCAGCGGATGGGTGGATACACATAATCAGTATATCCAGACAGTGGAATATTATTCAGCCTGAAAAAGGAAGGAAATCCCATCATGTGCTCTAATGCAGATAAACCTTGAGCACAATACGCCAATATATCAACCAGTCACCAAAGACAAGTACTGTCAGATTTCACTTATACGAGGTAGCTAGGATAGTCAGATTCATAGAGATGGTAAGTAGAATGGAGGTCACGGGGAGCTGGGAGGAGTGGGGAACAGTTAGCATTGGAGGGGGACAGAGTTTTGGTTGAGCTGACAAAGAAGTTTTGGCTATAGATGGTCGTGATGGTTCTACAAGAATGTGAATATACTTAGTGCCCTCAAAGTGTAAACTTAAAAATGGTTAAAATGATAAAAATGCTTATGTCTATTTCTCCATGGTGAAAGACAGTAATTTAAAAAAGTCACTTACGGCTTGTAGACAAAGCAGAATGGCAATTTGTTCATTTATGCTGAGTTCCTTCCTCCTCTGGGCACCAAACTCACCGATCACTCTTATTATGTTGACTTACCTACGGATTCCCCTCATCTACCACCCAGTCTACTTCTCCACCCATAGGAGACATGTCTTATCTGTCCTTCCACGGATCTGCCCTCAGGTGCCTCGTTCCCTGCCCATCTGCTTCAATGCTTCTCCTTCCCTGGTCCCAGGAGGCATGCTGACTCCTTCTTTTCCATCTGTGCTGACCCCTCTGGAGAACGTGACCCAGCTTTTGGATTGGCCTCTTGGCTTGGCACTGGGCCCCTCAGCTTCCTGTATCTGGTCCCTGTCAACTCTCAGTCTGCCAAGCAGCTGAGGTCATTTTCTGCTTGTCACCACATACGGGGATGGACAGCAAAGCCATCATCACCTGATCTGGAAACTTTAGCATCATCCACTTCTGCTTCTCACTCCCTGCCCCACCATGTAATTTGTTAATTCCTACACCTCATTACCTTGAGTGTACATTTCCTTCTGAACTCACCCTTCCATGCTGCCTGAGATCAGGGTCCTGTCATTCCCTGAGGAGCCACGGCACCAACCTCCTGTCTGGCTTCTCTTTAGTCCATGTCCCTCCAGTTCTTTTTCACATGCCTGGCAGAACTATTGTCCCCAGATGCAAATCTGATCATGGTACTCTCCTGCAGAGAAAGTTCCACAGGTAACGGTTGCTGGAGGACTGAGGTGATGTTCTTTGTTCACCAGAATAGGTCTCTCACACTGGAACCCTCCCCCTCCACTCCAGCCACAGCCCATCCTCCAACTGTGCCACACTCCTTACTCCAACACACCAGAGTGCTGGCCTTTCTGGGGGGGGGACTTCTACCATCTTCTGCCTTCTCCCACATCTCTCCTTCTTCCAAGACTGACCACACGGCTTGGTTTGCCCAGAATAGTCTCTGTTTACACCCGTAATTCAGCATAATTATTAATAGCCTCCCTTTCATTCTCCAAATGTCCTGGTTTGGACAACAGATTAGGTGGCCACCCTGCACTTGCCCTCATTCTTCACTTGAAAAATCTCTGTTCATCTTCTAAGATCTGCTCCACGGTCTGGAAGAAGTGCTGGGAAGCCTTGTCTGAGTTCTCTGGAGGAAGTTGGCTGCTTCTTCCTTGCCCCTCCAACCTTTACATGTAATTTATGACTGTGCTTGCCATGATATATTATTAGAGACCTCTGTATATGTCTGTCTTCCTTACTAGACCTCTTGAGTCTTGTGTATTTTTGCATTCCCAGCACTCAGAAGAGTCTCTGATGTGTACTAGGTGTTCATTTAAAGTTTGCTGAAGAGGAATGAAGAAACGAATTCATCCAATGTGTTAAGAATTAGGTGCCGGGCACTGTTCTACGTTCTCAGCCAGACAGATGAACATCCACATACTCGCAGAGTTTACGTTTAATTGGAGGAAAAAGACCCAAGTTAATTTCTGAACACATTACTGGTAAGAGTGTAGGCATGGGGTTTGCTTTAACTAAGCAGGCTCGCTCCCAGAGCTGGGGGGTGGGAGTCTGCTTCCCTTGAGGCTGTGGGCTGTCTGAGGGATGGGGGCCCCCCTGGCCAAATAGAAGTATTCAGTACGAAGGGAAGAGGCAAAGAACAGATGTCAGGTAAATGGTGTCCATTGGGGACAGGATTGGAAGAACAATTCACTTCCAGGCCACAGCTGCCTCTGGTAATATCTTCTTCCAATCCTGTCAGGGTATCTCTGGGACAGTATGTTTAATCTCATTTGAATATAATCCAGAACATTATTGTGAAGCCTTGGATAGGTGGCCCCCATAGCACGCATGACGTTTAAAGCCTGTTCAGTTTTGTTCGCAGTTGAGATATGTCAACCTTGTCACAAAAATGTTCCCTGACCACTGCATCAATCGTGTTTTCAGTCACCATCATATCAAATCTGCAGAAAAACATACCCACAGAAATTGCTCCCATTCAAATATTAAAATGAAAATAGATCCATAGACCTGAAAATGACAATATGAGCTACGCCATGGACATAGCTCTGATGGAAGCAAGGCACCCAGGGACACTAATCTCCAAGAGAGATCTCTTTGGGATTTGGCCCCAGTCTGGAAAGCCCTAAATACCTTTCCTCCTGGGTCCATAGTTATGGTCTGAGAAAGTCTTCATCCTACCAAAAGCACATCAAAGAAACTTTCTTCAAATCGTTTCTTCCTTATGAGATGATGGAGTCACAGTGTATTGAGGAGAATATCAAGTAGGCACTTTGATGATGTTGGTAATGAAATCTATTGGAGAACATAGGAACCGGATCAGAAAATACTAAATGAATCCTTCTGTGTTTTTTCCTTTTAATGCCTGGGCCAAAGCCACCCATGCTATTTTCTGCAATACTGCACTAGTGTTCCAACGTGGCAGAACCCCGCTCAATCCCAGTGATCTGTTAACTGCTGAGTTAATAGAGAGTTAACGGTGTCAACTCTCCCTCCATCCCCTTTTATTCCATGCCACAACTTCAATTTAAATCATTTTCCCGCTCCTATTCCTGCCGTAGGTTTCTTCCTCTCTTTTCCCCCCTTTCTTTCTACTTTTTACTATGAAGTGTTCAAACATATTTTAGAAAGTAGACGGAATAATGGGATGAACCCAACTTAACCATCACCTAGTTTTTCTACATAAAACTTACATATAATAAAATGCATACGTTTTAAGTGCACAACATGTTTTGACAAATGTATGTACCTGTTTCACTACCACCCCCAACCAATATATAGAACATTTCCATTGCCCCCGAAAGCCACTTTGCCACCCCCTAATTTTAGTAGCTATCAACACATAACATGCTTGGTTCATCGGTTTCCCTACCCCACGACTCCCAGGATAATGTTGAAGCAAACCCAGACATTGTATTATTTTACCTGTAAATATTTCCTTATGTTTCTCTAAAAAATAACCAAAATAATACTCACAGTTAAATGAACAATAAGTTCTTTTAAAAAAAATTTTTTTTAATGTTTTATTTATTTTTGAGACAGAGAGAGACGGAGCATGAGTTGGAAGGGGCAGAGAGAGAGGGAGACACAAAATCAGAAGCAGGCTCCAGGCTCTGAGCTGTCAGCACAGAGCCCGAAGCAGGGCTCGAACCCACAAATTTGAGATCATGACCTGAGCCAAAGTCAGAGGCTTAACTGACTGAGCCACCCAGGCACCTTGAACAAGAATTTCTTAACATTATCAAAGATACAGTCTATGTCCACATCTCCTCAATTCTCTTTTAATAGATTTATAATTGGCTGCTTTACTTTTGCTCTATCTCGCTGGTGTTAAGAAAGCACCCCAGATGAGTATTTCCAATCCATTGTCAGGATTATCTACTGAGTACTCCTCAGTCTAGTAGAACCTGGATTCAGTACATAACTTTCCAATTTCAGTTTCCAATTTTCCTCTTCATGCAGCTTAGCCTTCAGCAAAAGTAAGCTAGTTTTCATCTGAAAAAACCTGGCGTCCACGACTCTTGCATTTGATCATGGTTCTCTTCTCTTCACCTGCACGCAAACGGTCATTATATAAATCTTTTCTGAACACCTACCAGGCATCAGGGACCAATTAGTGGGTAGAGAATCGAGCAGTAAACAAGATAAGTACAAATCCCGCCCCCCCCCACCCCAGGAAGATTATGGGAGCTCTTTTGTCTACTTACTGAAATCCTTCTTATTGAAGGTGAAGTCCAAATGTCAGTTCTGTGCAAAGTCTGCCCTGATCACTTTAGGCAGAAATATTCTCACTCCTCTTAAACTCCTGCTTTGGTTCATTTAAACTGCTCCTAGAGTGTATACCACAAAAGGAGTCTGAACAGAAGACATGTAGAGAGAAGTCCTTCATTTTTGTAAGACCTTCAACATCCAATGGGAACATAACGAATGACTCAATGAATATGTTAAGAACAGTTACAAAACACACATACAAACACACATGCACAGCTCTGAGCTTGTCCTCTCCGCTCAGCCGACAGTGTGTCAAACTCATCCCATGAAGGCCGTGAGTTCAATCCTTGAATCCTTCCTTAGCAATTGGTCTGGCCTAACATTATGTTGGCAAAAAGAAAGGGTATATCAGGTGCACTAAGAAAAAAACCAAAGAAACACCCACCCACCCACCCACCCACACACACACACACACACACACACCCCACCCACTGACTGCTGAACTTGAACCAACTGTTTTAAGAAAATGTATTATTGAGACATTCTCAACTCGGTCCAGGGGATCCCCCTGCTTTAAGGACACTTCCGGGGAAAAGTCCACATATAAAAGCAACTGAGAATTGACCTGGAGATGAAGTGGAGATACCTCAAAGTCTTTTCCATCTTTTAGTTACCTCATTCCATGAGGCTTTGCTTCTGAACGTGGCGCACGAAATTAAAAAAACTGATTTGGAGCTATCAGAAATCCTTAAAAATGCTTCTTGGTCATAAATATTTGAAAACATAAAAAGACATAAAGAAGAATAATAGAATTCCCCATAATCCACCAATCAGACAAAAATCGTTCTTAACATTTTGGTGTGTTTCTTTCTGGTCTTTTTTCACTGTGAGGAGAAAAAGGTTGCTTTGGAGCGCTGGATTTCACCCTGGTGCTGAGGATGGTGGACTTTCCCAAGGAAAGCGTTTTGTTTTTCATATAAAACAGTGTGGATGTTGTTCTGCTTTTCCTCAGTCAGGGCAATCTTTTTTCCCTACCTTTTGTTCTCACCCTTTGCCCACCAAACCCAGAGTTCTGATCTGTGACCCTAACTGGAGTCTTGACTCCAATCTCTGGTCTCAACACCATGTCCCAGATCAGGATCTCAGAGTCCTATCACTTTGTAGCCATTCACCTCACTGCCTTGACTCAAAACCACATTCCTGGGCCACATCTGACCTTCATTATAATTTTTTTTCACTTATCAGCCTTTCCCCATGACATTAAAGAGCCTTGGTTACATATTATTCTCATCTTCAACATTCTCCTCATCTTGACCTGACGTTAGTTTCAATGTGTCAGTATTATGAATAACTTTGTAATGAATATGTTTGTAAAGAATCTTTAACCACATATCAGATTACTCTCTCTCTTTTTTAATCTTTTTAAGTTTATTTATTTATTTTGAGAGAGAGAGAGCACAAGTGGGTGAAGGGCAGAGAGAAGAAGAGAAGGAATCCCAAGCAGGCTCCATGCCATCAATGCAGAGCCAAAGGTGGGGCTCGAACTCACAAACTGTGAGATCATGACCTGAGCTTTTCCTGAGTTGAGATCAAGAGTCGGCCGCTTAACCGACTATGCAACCCAGGTGCCCCAATCAGATTACTTTCTTAAGTCAGATACATAGATGTAAATGTATTAACATAAAATATGGCCTAAAAATATTTGATACATACTGCTAACATGATTTCCAGAGGCAAGGTAATTTCTGCTAACTTACCCACCCACAGCACAGTGTACTGGGTCTGTCTTGTTCATTGTTGCCAACATGGTGCTATCGTTAACACAGAGGACAAAAAGGAAGTGAGGAATTTAAAAAAACTCTCAATGTAATCAAGAGCATCTATGAAAAATGTGCAGTTAGCATCATACTTAACAATGACAGTCCAAATGCTTTTCCCCCAGGATCAGGAACAGAGCAAGGATGCCCGCTCCTACCACTTTTACTCTACAGTGTATTATTTTTAATATTTACTAATAGGGGATATTTAAAACCACTGTACTTTCAAATTTGCCTTTCTTTGCGAGACTAACTTGTTTATTAGCAATTTGCGTTTTCACTTTTGTGAAGTATGTTGTCTGTCGTCTCTGCCCATTGGTATCCTAGGGCTTCTTAAGTTATTTCTGTAGGCTGCCTGTATTTTTGTCTCAAATATTTATTTCTACACATGTTGCTTGCTTTTTTTGTGAATGCCATATTTTTGCTGTAGAGAAGTTTATTTCATTTTGTTTTATTTTTTGTGAGCAAAACTATGGAGTCTATCTCGTTTTAAATTGCATTTATGCTTAACCATTTCTTCTTTCTGTTGTTAATAAGTTAACACATTTATTACAGGCTAGCCAGGTAGCAAATGGTGGAGCTTTGACCGTTCTGGAAATCCCTTTCATGTTTTACTTTTGAAAAATTTTTTATTTTAGAGAGAGAGAGCTTGCGAGAGGGGCAGAGGGGAAGAATATGAAGTGGGCTTCATGCTCACATGAGCCCCGTATGGAGCTCGATCCCATGACCCTGAGATCATAACTGGAGCTGAAATCAAGAGTCAGACTCTCAACCGACTGGGCCACCCAGGTGCCCCTAGTCTTCAACTTATTTTAAAATTTTACGTAGGCCCCGTACCCAACATGGAGCTTGAACTAATGACCCTGAGATTAAGAGTCGCATGCTCTACTGACTGAGCCAACCAGGTGCCCCTCAATTCCTTCAGTCTTCTGATGGCTGACTTTACAGTGGTGGCAGAAGTGGTGTCGAGTGTCCAGGCACCACCGGCTACTGTCTTTATGAAGGAACCACAACCCCACAGTGTATCCCTGCATTTGGTTTTGTCACAGAAAGAGCAAGTGTATTTGGCCTGCTGACTTCTTTCCATTTTCGTCACCATTTTCCTGAGGGAGGCACCATCACAGGGTGAGGGGGATCTTGTCTTTACCGATGATTCCTAAGTTCTTGGTGTGTTTTACCAAGTCGCTGCAAACTAGGTCCCAGCCCAGAGAGTAACCTTTTTTTTTTTTTTTAACAGAAATTACATTGTCTCTATGTTCAAGAACATAGTACACAGCCCTATGATTTCAACAACCAATTTTGCTACGAAAAGTAGTTCTTACATCTTGCACCTGGTATTATTTGTGTCATTATGGTGCATCAACAGGGGAAAAAAATGACTCAGAGAATCCAATTTGCAATAGTGGCTCAAAGTTACAATGTGCAGGGTTAATACTCAGTCCTGGGTCATGTGTTCATCTACGAGACTCAATTAAAAGGATAATGAGGTTCATTCCAAGAATCATATGGAAGTGAAAGAGCATCATTTCATCTTGTCTGAGCCAATGCAATAGAGCCGAAATCTTTAAACAATTATATAGGAGCATAAAATTTTATGATAGAACTTGACAGGGAAAAATTCTTTCATTTGGATCGAAATTTCCCCTTACTAAATGATTCAAAATGGAAGTGGAGAAGTGTTTCCCTCCTATTCAAGAGTAGCTATGGAGTAAGGAGAACAAATAAGTTATTTTCATGTACCATCCATCAATCAGTTGAGTCTTCTGAGTGTACTGAGTATTGAATTTTCCAAAGGTTGTTACTCTAAAAAGAGATAATTATTTAAATGTGAGTCTGTTTGTACAAGTGACACTAAAAAATCTTTTACTTTATTTCTGGCTTAACTCCTATAGAATATCTCCACGTTAATACCTTCCAAATTACTGTATTTTTACTGTACCTTATATTCTTCTGCTTGATAATGATTTGGATAAGAGTCAAGAAGACAAGATGCACCTCATAGTAATTATTTTCCAGAACTATTATAAGCCTATGATGAATAAGATGTTTATGATTACCAACGTTCTCAACATGAAACAAAGGGAAAGTTCAGATGAAGCCATTTAGAAGAATAATTTAGACCAAAGGACAAAAAGGAGTCCTGGATGACTGAACTTCAAAAAGAATTCATCAATCACAATTTCAAAACCCATCAGTGGAAAGAGAAGAAAATTGCACTAAACAGCACAGCTGAAAGGTTTCTCTGAACATGTAAAGGACCCAGGCTGCTTGGCTGACTGCTGCCCCCATGTTCAGTATAGTTTGGCCTTTCTAGAATGTGCTTTCTGTACCAGCACCATGCCTGCTCCTAGCAGGTGCTAAGTGAATGACAGCTCTGATGAACACCTGTTGGTAGGTCCTTGGAGAACGAACGGAATTCACATAAAAAATATGTGGGCTCTGGGGCCAGGCTGTCCAGATGCAAATTCCAGATCTATAATTGACCAACTGTGTGACCTTGAACACCATTACCCAACTTCTGAGTGTCAGTTTACTCTCACTGGAAATGAAAATAATCAAAGCATCATATGCTTTGTGTCACGATTAAATGAGACAACGTATAAAAAGTAACTGGTGTACAGTATGCATCTGGTATACTTGAACTATTGATACACAGAGGAAGGAAAAGTATAACCTGCTAGATATTTCCTATCTGTATCGGCTCTGCAAGTAAAACAAAGCAAAACAAAAGATATATAAACACATTCTTGGGGTTATTTAATCCATCAGGATTGGGATTTGCTGCATATATATTCAAACCAGCAGTTTAGAAAAATAGAAATTAATAGAAATTAGTTTCTCTCATGCATAGAATGAACAGGAAGTAGGGCTTTCTACTGGAAAGCCCAGGGCTGCTCTAATGGATTCACCATTAGCTGGATCCAAGTTCCTTTTCTTGAACTGCTTCTACCTTCTTAGTGAGCTGCCTCATGGTTCTGGAAGGTAGCTTGACCACTTGATCTCTTCGTCCAAGCAGTGGAAAGGAGAAGAGGGTGGGGATGAGCCTGCCCTAACCCTTTAGGAATATGTGCCAATGGCTGCATCCAACACTTCATGAGCATTCCACTGGCCAGAACTTGGTCTCAGAGTTGCACCCAGCTATAAGGAAGGCCAGGAATGCAGCGCCCTAGTGGCTCAGTCGGTTAAGCATCCAACTTCAGCTCAGGTCATGACCTCCCAGTTCGTGTGTTCGAGCCCTGCATCGGGCTCTGTGCTGACAGCTCAGAGCCTGGAGCCTGCTTCAGATTTTGTGTCTCCCTCTCTCTCTGCCCCTCCTCTACTCACACTCTGTCTCTCAAAGTTGAATAAATGTTAAAGAAAAAAAATTTTTTAAAAAGGAAGGCTTGGAAGTAGTCTTTACTCTGAGTGGTCTGTGCCCAGCCAATAAATAGGGGTCCTAGTACAACAAAGGAAAGAATTAACATTAGGGAGGAAAATAGGGCTCCTTACCACAGTTTGGTAGATAACTGGCTCTGAGAGAGAAACATAATGATACTCAAGAGAAATAAAGGCAGCCCTAAGATTCCAGTATTTGCTTGCTTATCTGCTAGGATGTAACTGTCAATGGTTTGTCTTAGTGCACTTTATGCCTCGTCTTCTCAGCCCTCCTAGAAATGCTCACCAGCGTATCTTCCCCACTCCGTTCTCCTTGGCTCAAAAGAGAAGGAAAGCTCTTGGGAGGATTTCAAAGAAAAGCCATCAAAATGACTAACAGCTCCAAACAGTAAGACCTAGGATGGACTTTCAGGAATGGGAGTGAGTCAGCCGGAGAAAGAAATGGCTAGAAGGTGACCACATAAGGATGTTCTGCTACAGAAAGAGTCTGACGCAGAGGAGAAGGAGGAGAGGGAGGAGGTCAAGGAGAAGTCCAGCCGTTCACTTCCGCCAAGGACCCAGGAAGGAGAAGGGAGGCTGAAGTGACTTTGGGTGACATGTAAGGAGAAACACGCTGACAGGGGTTATACAGTGAACTCTCTGAACCCTGAGATGTGCTCCTCTTAAGGCCGGGGACTGGGGACTGGAGGGCAGGGCATAAGCAGAGGGCCAGTGAGCGACTTGAACACCTACAGTTTTTCTCTCCCATGCCTCAGTTTCCCTCATGGAATATTCTGGTTTGGAGCTCAGAAAACAAATGCTACATTGACTTGAAAGTCAAGTTCTGGTTTTGCATATGTACTAAAGAATAATAACTATGCAAATATCGGTATGCGGCAGGATAATCCAAGCAGGAGAAAGGAATGGATTTTCTGTTTTCAGATACCATTTGTTTAATTATACCAGGAATGCAATGGCTGTCCAGTCAACATGGTACAGTAAGATGCGTTTCACCCACTGCAAACATTAAGCGATGCCAAACAAAATATACAAAGAGAAAAGAAAGGAGATAGGGCTCATGGCTCAGAAACCAGCTAATTACTTCGGAGGGCCAGAAACAGAGAGGTGCTGAAGAGCCAAGGGAGGCTGAATCTGGGCTCTGGGTCTCAACACAGGCTGTGGGAGATGAGAATCTGGCTCCTCTCAAGGGGTCTACTTGAGAGTGCAGACCAAATCCACACTCCCTGCTGACACCAGAGGCTGGGACCCAAAACCTTCCTCTTCTTCTCTCTCTTCTCCAACCCCCACTTCCCAGGGGTGACTCCTTTCTCTTTTGAGCATTCCTGATGGCAACGCAGTAAATCAGGCCCCCTCAGTATCTGCAGGCCCTCCTGCCTCTGTCCCCTCCCCCTATTTCTGTTCGAGTCTGCCATTATTCTAACACTTTCACTCTGTTCTAGAACTCCAATGAAGTCTTCTGCACTCTTGATCCACATTCACTGCAAAAAACAAATCATGTGACTGAACCCATAGAAAAGGAAACATTTTGGGGCGCATAAGGGGCTCGGTCTGTTGAACGTCCAACTTCGGCTCAGGTCATGATCTCGCAGTTTGTGGGTTCAGGCCTCGCATCAGGCTCTGTGCTGACAGCTCAGAGCCTAGAGCCTGCTTCTGATTCTGTATCTCCCTCTCTCTCTGCCCCTCCCCTGCTCACCCTGTCTCACTCTGTCTCTCAAAAATTAAAAAAAAATTATAAATTTAAAAAACTTATTTTCAAGAGAGAGAGCACGAGTAGGGGAGGAGCAGAGAGAGAGGGAGACACAGAATCTGAAGCAGGCTCCAGGCTCCAAGCCGTCAGCACAGAGCCTGAAATGAGGCTTCAACCCACAGACCATGAGCTCATGACCTGAGCCAAAGCCAATGCTCAACCGACTGAGCCCCCCAGGCACCCCGAAAAGGAAACCTTAAAATTTTGTCATGATTAAACAGAAATTTTTCTAAATTCTACATATAGCTCAGAATCATGTCCTATTTTAGTTGGCTTCCTATTTAGATCATAACTTTCTTACAGAGCATTTGTTTCCCTCAAGGGAAGTTGAGGGTAACTCCTGTGTGTGTGTGTGTGTGTGTGTGTGTGTGTGTGTGTGTGTGTGTAAGTAGTTATTGAAATGCCTTCACTTTATCGTTGAGAACTTCCAGGTTCCTCAGTATTCCGTGTGTGAAATGAAATCTATTTTGTTTTTAAGGTTATTCTTTGTAGAGCCTTTTCACTTCCTCTAAGTTGAACTGATAAGCTCTTTCGGTTTCTTTTCAATGATTTCCTGAGCTGGTTCCCTGGATTCTTGGATTCATGCTTCCCTTTTGGATTCCTTCTCAGCTCGAGAGGAATACATCCTCAATTAATCGTTTTTTTCTTTTTTCCAGAAAGGGAATGTGTAGAGAGAACCTTTGTAAGTGCTTACCATTTTTGTGTTAGCCTCACCTAACTTGTTTGACCGGATATGGAATTCTTGGTTGAAGTCACTTTTCCTTGTAAATTCAGAGGCACTGTCCTCTAGCACACAACATTGCGTTACATATGGCTGGGGCCAGTGTCATCCTTATTGCCACCTGAGAAATTTATTCTCTTTCCTTTATGCAGAATGTTAGTATTTTTTAAAGGTGGCATTCTAGGGGCACCTGGCAGGGGGACTCAGTCTGTTAAACTTCAGAGTCTTGATTTGGGCTCAGGTCATGATCTGACGTTTCATGAGATCGAGGCCTGAATCAAACTCGGTGCTGACAGCGCTGGTCCCTGCTTGAGATTCTCTCTCTCTCTTTCTCTGTCAAAATAAATAATGTTGAAAAAAATAAAGTTGGCATTCTGAACTTTCCCCTGAATACATCTAAATGTTGATTAGACCGCCCTCCATCCTCCCCAGAATGGGAGGTGGACACAAAGTTTCTTTCAATCCAAACACTGGAGTTTTTCTACCAGCTCAGGGGAATTATCTGCTGCTATGTCTTTATTTTTTTTATGTTTTTTTCTTCATTTATTTTTGAGGGAGAAACAGAGCAAGTGGGAGAGGGACAGAAAGAGAGAGGGAGGGAGACACAGAATCCAAAGCAGGCTCCAGGCTCTGAGCTGTCAGCACAGAGTCCAATGCGGGGCTCGAACTCACAAACTGTGAGGTCATGACCTGAGCCGAAGTCAGATACTCAACCGATTGAGCCACCTAGGCGCTCCAATTGCTGCAACGTCTTTAAACGCTTGCTCCTCATCAATTCCTCTCTTCCTAGAGCTCCTCACAGATAGATGTCCGTCCCACATTTCTTAACCTTCCGTCATCAATGCTCCGTATTTTGGAACACCTCTCTGACCACCTCTTCCAGACCACGTTTGATCATTTGCTTCATTCAGTTCTCTGATTCGGGGTTTTCATTTTAGTGATCCAGCGTTTTAATTTTCAAGAGTTTTTCATTTTCTGAGTGTTTTTTTTCATGGCCATCTGTTTCTATTCTTTTCCTCAATAGATAGTATGTCTTTTTGGAGCTTAGATTAGAAAGTGTTCTCAAGTCCTATTTCTTGCCATTAACTGTCTCCCACTCTCTGAAACGACGTGTTCTGTTTGTGCAAATCGGTCTTTCACAGCATGAATTTCATCCAAATGCCTCATGATTTTGATTGATGTGGCTGATGGATGGTGAAATATATTGACTTTTCTGACCAACGCACCTGAGTTTGCTTCACAGATGGGCAGCCCTGTTCACCCCAATGGCCTCTCCTTCACCCACTCCAACCCCCCACCCCCAATGGCACAGGAGGATAGTGGGAAGATGCTGGGTAAATGGGTGTTTCCCTCCCCCCAACAGGATTCTCAGAATTGTCAGAATAAGGAGGAATCTCTCCTGAAAGTGGAGTCTCCTGCCGGTGGCTTTCTGTGGGGGTCCTGACTCTCAGGGGGCCACCTGCTCTGCCCCCATCCACAGC
>NC_043703.1:72058680-72064920 GCF_006229205.1 Suricata suricatta | reverse complement strand
GGGGGGGGGGGGGGGGGGGGGGGGGGGGGACAGAGAACCTGAAGCAGGCTCTGCACTCACAGTAGAGAGCCCAATGTGGGGCTGGACCTCACCAACTGCACAAGATCATGACCTGAGCCAAGGCTGGATACGTATCCAACTGAGCCACCCAGATAACCCCCGGCATCTACTTTCTATCCTCTATGAACTTGCGAATGTCTTGTCTGTCTTGTTTGCAAGGTTCCCGTTGTCATGCCACTGGTTTTCTGTCTCCTTTCCCATTTCAATGGGATTCGCTCATCTCCGGGGTTACAATTGGGAAGAAGGCAGACACAGTCCTTTCTCCCATGGAGTTTATGTTCTTGAGCAGTAAGTAGTAGAAAGTAAGCAATTACAGTTGATCAGACCAATCTGGCAGGAATACAGCAAGCGCTGAAGGAGGGATTCCCTACCCAGATTTACGGGTATGAAAAGGCCCGGAAAGGAAAGGGTTCCCAGCTGAGACCTGAAGAATGGACAGGTATGATAGCAAAGGGAATCAGCACGTAGAAACGGCTTCTGCTGAAGGTATTTATGCACCACCTCTAATTCTCTCAGTGATCCAGTGAGCCAGTCATCGATTCTAGTTGAGAAGTAAGGAAACTGAGGATCCGGTTAAGTAACTTGCCCAAATCACACAGCCAGTCAGCGGTCATGCTGGGATTTTAATCAACTGGGACATCTCTAAAATCGACAGGCTTTTCTACATGAGGTGCCAACTTTTGTTTTCAACATGAAATTCACCACCTTCACCATTTTTCAGCGCACAGCTCCGTAACAGCGAGGTCGCTCCCCCCCGGGTGCGGCTACTGCTGCCCTCCATCTGCGGCACTCTTCTCATCTTGCAAAACCAAAAACTTGCAAAATTGAAACTCTCTCTCTAGTAAACAACAACTCCCCACTCTCCCTCCTTCTAGCCCTGGCACCCACCATTCTAGCTTCTGTCTCTAGGAGTTTGACGACTCTAGCTAAGTACTTCATACCATCAGAACTGTGCGGTGTTTGTCTTTTTGTGACTGGCTTATTTCACTCAGCATAATATCCTCAAGGTTTTTCCAAGATGCCACTATCTTTTTAACACCCTGTGCCTCCTGATAATCTCTAAAAGGAAGACTGTGTGCCAGCCTGAGCTGAAAAGGGGAGGATTTGGTTGTGATAAAACTCGATATTATTAGGAATACAGCTGAAACTATGAAGAATGAGCAGAGGACCCTAGAATGTTCAAAACCTCAGATCCTACCCTAACTAGTGCGTACGACCTGTCTCCATCGTGTACTAACTAGTCAGAAAGCACATCATGTCCTGGCTGTAGAGCTTGAATCGATGTGACCCAGAGAGCCTCCTGCCTAGTCTGAGCAAGGAACCTTCTTTTAACACTGGATCAGGTCCATTTATCCATTTGTATACAAGTGTGCCGTACATCATGTGTCAGCATGGTGAATGGTTGTCACAGGCAACCCCAGACCCCATCTCCACCTTTTCCAGTCTGCCTTGTGTCCTACAGGCTGACCCGTCAGGTTGGATTTCAGTTGGATTTGGTTAATTGGAGGCACTAGCAGGAGACTGGGGAGTGGTTGGCATATGTATTACCTCGGCTTTCTCTCAGCAGGGTTGCCGTGCGTTGCTTCTCCAAAGACAACACTCTCTGGCACCTGGTATGCAGCTAATGACCTAGAAAATGCTTTCACTACTCCCCTTCTCTATCAGCAAAAATAATTAAAAGTGTTGTGCCTTCCTACGTCAGGGACAGCACTGTATCTTAACTGTCTTGTCTCGGGGCGAAATCAAGTCTTGCTGTCATAATTTAATCTGAAGGGACTTGTTTGTCTTGATATTCTACAAAACATCACACTGGTCCATTACACTGATGGCATTATACTAATTGGATCCAAGAAGCAGGAGGCAATAAGCACCTTAGACACGTTGATAAAAACGCATGCATGCCAAGTGGGTGGGAGATAAGCCCCCCAGAAGTCCAGGGGCTGTGTCAGTGAGGTTTGTAGGGATCCAGTGGCCCGGAGCATGTTGGGATACCACATTGTTCTACAGGTGAGGCACAGTTGCTGCGCCTTGTTCTAAATACTACATAAGAGATACAACGCTTCATGGCTTTCTTTGGATTTTAGAGGCAACTTAAACCATAGTTTCATGTGCTGCTCTAACCTAATTATTGGGCAGCTTACAACACTACCAGTTGTGAGTGGGCACAGGGTAGGAAGAGGTTCTGAAACAAGTCCAGTCTTCCTTACAGGCAGTCTGACCAGCCACCCAATAGAGTGGAAAAATCTGGGGCAAACAGAGATGCTGTAGGTAGCCCCTGTAAGGACCCACTAAGACCCGAGTAAAGTCAACTGCTGGCAACTATTTTCACTTGAAAAGCAGTTCTTGTATTGCCTGAGGTTCCCAAGAGAGACGGAACATCGGACCCTGGGTCACAAACGACTTTGTGAGTTAAATCGCCCATAGTGACCTGGGCATGCTCAGCAGGATTCATCCTAAAGTGTAAATGATACATGTGAGACAGATCTCCGGCAGATCTGGGAACCACAGACTTCAGGACCGGGTGGCTTAGGCTCCCATGGTGCCTCTTCTACCGCTATGCTGCCCCTCTCTCAACATATACCAGTGGCCTTTCTGGAGAGTTCCCGATAGCCACTTACAGAGGACAAAGAAGTGAGGGCCAAACGTATGAATGGGTGTACATGGTATGATGGAACCAGACGGAAGTGATGAGCTGCCCGACTCTAGTCCCACGCAGGGATGGCCTGATAGAAATGAGTGAAAGGTCATCTTCCCAGTAGGCAGAGTTGCAGGCATTACATCTGGTTTATTTGTATGGAAGGCAAGGTGGCCTGAGGAAGGCGCCATCTGACTCCTGGGCGGTGGTTGACAGGTTCACCAGGTTGTTCGGGGACTTGGAAAAAATAAATTGCCTGTTTGTTGAGATGGCTGGGGCAGAGGTTCGTGGATAGATTTTCGGAATGTGCGCGGAGTGTGAAGATAGGCACATCCCATGTAAAGGCCCACCAGAGCATCCACCGTGGAGGAGGCTCTCCATAACCATCATCGCAGGCTTCCTAACAACATTTCACAGACCGAGTGGCTTAAACAACAGACATTTACTTTTCACAGTTGTGAAAGCTGAAAGTCCAAGATTGAGTTGCCATCAGGGTTGGTTTCTGGTGAGACCTCTCTTCCTGTAGAATGCTGCTGCCTTCTCTCAGGTCCTCCCATGGCTTTTTCCTCACGCATGCAAGTAGGAAGAGCTCTCTGACATCTCTTCCTCTTTTGGTTTTTCCCATCATTCCACTTATTTGTTTCTTCATTTATTTCTGTATTTCTTAATAACCTTTCCCCCAGCTTTATTATTATATAATTGACATAGACTCTTCCTCTTTTTGAAAGGAGAACAGCCCTATTGGTTTAGAGCCCCACTCTTATGGCCTCATGTAACCTTATTTCCTCCTTATGGCTGTATCTCTAAATACAGAAACCCTAAGGGTTAGGGTTTCAACCTATAAGAAAAATTATAGGACAACTGGAGGAATGTGATCAGTAACTGAATATTGATGCTAGTCAATTGCTAGTTGTTGTTATTTGTCATAATGGTATTAGGGTTAAGTCTTTCAGAGATGTACATTGAAATATTTATAGATGAAATGAGCTAATGATTGGATTTTCTTTAGAACAGTTTAGAAGAGCAGGAAGTGGGTGCTGACATTGATGAAACTGGATTAGCCATGAGTTGGTGATTATTGATGTTGGGTCAGTAGTGTATGTTTCATTATACTAGACTATTTTATGTACGTTTATAGTTGTCTATAATAAAAAAATTTTATTGTTAAGAGTCGGTGTAAAAATATGTAGCACTGAGGCTTGAAGTGGGGTGCAAAGGAAAATCATCTGGGATGGGGGGGGTGAGGATGTTGGAACAGATGGACAGGATGATTACTACCTCACATTTTGCTCAAGGTTAGACTGGAGATACTGACTTTTTCCCACTGGGAGGCAGAATGTACATTATTTCTTTATTTTGTAAAAGTGAGATCTAACTGATGTTATGTTAGTCTCAAGTTAACACTATAAAGATTTGCCACAAGAAATCTAGTTAATGTCTATCACTGCATATAGTCACAATTTTTCTCTTGTGATAGGAACTTTTAAGATTTACTCTCTTAGGAATTTTTAAATACACGATATAGTATGGGTATCATTACCATGCTGTGCATGACGTCCCCAGGGACTTATTTACTTTATAACTGGACGTGTGTACCTTTTGGCCTCCTACACCCATTTCTCCCACCCCCTAACCCCCACCTCTGGCAATCACCCATCTGTTCTTTGTAATTGGGGTTTGTTTTTGTTCTCATATTTTTAGATTCTACATATAAAGTGAAGTCATCTGTAGGGAGCTGCCAAGTTCGGCCGCCTCAGGCAAGGAAGTGTCGCTCCCTGAGGGGAGCTGCCTGAATTATAAAGATCGGCTAGGGAAGTGCTATTCCCAATTCAGGGACTGGAGTCAGACTGGAGAAGCCAGTAGAACAAAAGATCAACCGCATTTAGGCCTAAGTGGTGTCAATCGCTCCCCTGCCCAGCCCAGCGTTGCAGTCTGCAAGTCTGGGCTTTCTTACCGATCCTTTAGATGCTGTGTTTGAAATTGCAGTTTCAGTTTCCCCTTTTTCCTAGCCTTTTCCTAAAATCACTTGATCCTGTTTCCTAGCAACCAACCTAGGTCAGCTTCCCACCCTGAACCCTATATAGGTGTGGGTAATTTCTCAATAAACTGGAGGCTTGATCAGAAACACTTGTCTTGCCTTCACTCTCTGTGCTCCCTGCCCTGTCCTGTTCTTACTCCCTCCCTCAGGAACTCATGACAATCAATTGACTGCCCTGCCGGCCTGGATGGAACAGACAGTCATCTACTATGTGTCTTTCTCTGTCTGGCTTATTTCACTTAGCATAATGCCCTCAAGAACCCTCCATGTTGTCACCAATGGCATGATTTTTTTCTGTCATTTGCTGAATTTATATATGTTTTCTTTATCCATCCATCCATTGGTGGACATTTAGGTTGTTTTTGTATTGTGGCTGTTGTGAATAATGTCACAGTGAACATGGGGTGCACATATTTTTCAAGTTAGTGTTTCATTTCCTTCAACTAAATACCCAGAAGTGAAATTGCTACATTATATGGTAGTTCTATTTTCTTTACTTTTTTTTTTTTTTTTTTGAGGAACCTCGGTACTCTTTTCCACAGTGGTCACACCAATTTACATTCTCACCAACAGTGCATGAGGGTTACCTCTTCTCCACAGTCTTGCCAATACTTGTTATTTCTTCTTTTAGATATTAGCCATTCTGACTGGTATAAGGTGATATTTCACTGCAGTTTTGGTTGCATTTCTCTGATGATGAGTGGTGTTGAACACTTTTCATGTACTTGTTTCTCCGACTATTTCTTTATGATCAGATTTACCAAAGCGGTGATTTTAGCCACCTCCAGATTAAAGTGGGAACAAGAATCTTTTTTTTTTAATTTATCTTAATGTTTATTTTTGACACACAGAGGGAAAGACAAAATGTGAGTTGGGGAGAGTCGGAGAGCAAGGGAGACACAGAATCTGAAGCAGGCTCCAGGCTCTGAGCTGTCAGTACACAGCCTAATGTGGGGCTCAAACCCACAAATTTGAGATCATGACCTGAGCCGAAGTCAGATGCTTATCTGACTGAGCCACCCAGGTGCCCAGGAACAAAAATCTTAAAAAGAAAGACCTGTCCCCAATCTTTCCCCAATCTCTTGATCAGAGGTGTGACAAAATGGCATGCAGGAAGGAAAGCAGCGTGACTACCCAGAGCTACTCAAACTTTATGTTATACTGCACCTGGGGACTTAGTCAAACCGTGGACTCTGATTCAGTAGGTCTGGGTCAGGGCCAAGATTCTAAATTCTAACGACATCCCAGAAGATGTAGTCTTTGGATCTCATCTGGAGTACAGGCCATGGCTCTGTGATTCATGAAGCTGGTGCAGTTTAGAAAGACCTGGGACCTTCTACAAAATACTAAGGACTAAGTCCTTATACACAAAAATAAACTCAAAATGGCTGAAGGACCTGAATGTGAGACAGGAAACCATCAAAACCCTGGAGGAGAAAGTAGGAAAAAACCTCCTAGACCTCCACCGCAGCAATCTCCTACTAGACACATCCTCCAAGGCAAGGGA
>NC_043703.1:72031503-72058580 GCF_006229205.1 Suricata suricatta | reverse complement strand
AGGCAGAGAAAGACAGAAACCATGTTTGCACTCATAGGTCTAGCAGGAAAACATGAGAGACCTAATGGAGAACCAGGGGGAGCAGAGGAGGGAGAGAGAGTTGGGGAGAGAGAGGGATACAAAACTTGAGAGACTATTGAATGCTGAAAATGAACTGAGAGTTGAAGGGGCAGGGGGAGGGGGGAAAAGGGGTGGTGGTGATGGTGGAGGGCACTTGTGGGGAAGAGCACTGGGTGTTGTATGGAAAACAACTTGACAATAAAATATTGAGAAAAAAAAAAAGAAATACTAATGGTTAAGAATCTTTAGAGATTCCGATTCAATTTAATTGGGGCTTGGGTATTTTTTTTTAAGTTTCCCATATAATCCTAATGATTCCTTAGAGGAATATTTTTAGGACCAAGCGACATAGTCTATTATTTCCAATTCACTAATGATGCATTTTGAATCAACCATTCATTCAATCACCCTTTCATTTATTCAATTTCCAACTCTAATGATTCAATGTTCTATTTTAGAGAAATTATGTCTCTGAATTCTTCATTTTTCAAAAAGTTTTTAGCATCTTCTAGAATATCTACATTCCTTCTACTGGATTTTGACTGGGTTACTCCATAATGAAATTAAACTCTGAATAGCATCCTTCTCACAAATCTCACACTAAGTGGCTGCTTTTGGAACAAGACAATGGCACAGGAGAACAAAATAGTCTAGACAAGGAAGAAGAAACATCTATTTTCAGTTGCCATTTTATTGGAGGTGACTTGTCAGATGGATGATATTTAAAAATATCCAGAATAAAAAAAGAACGAGTAGTTTTATGAACATCTCCTTTGTTCATCCTTAAGCACTTCCCTCAAGGAATTATGCAGAACGAAACTTCTAGGTGATGCAGACCTCTGCATTTATCGAATGCTTTCAGAAAGTAAGGTAGAAGTGTGAAGTTTTACTCTTGCTGTGACTTATGGATGTCTCCTGAGGCACACGCGCAAAAGACGTGATGGTGTAGACACAGGCGGAATTGTTGGGTTATGGGGCATATGAATGTTCAACCACCAAGATATGACCAAATTGTGTTCAAAGTGCTTGTGTATATTTATTGTCCTACCAGCGGTATATAAGAGTTTCTATTCATCTCTAAGACTTGTGATTATATGACTTCTTAATTTTAGCCACTTTAGTGGGTTTTATGTATTATATCATTATAGTCTTTTTTAAATTTTCTTTAGAGAGAGTGTGTGTGTGTGTGTGTGCACAAGTGAAGGAGGAGCAGAGAGAGAATCCCAAGCAGGCTCCACACTGTCAGCACAGAGCCCAAGGTGGGTCTCGAACTCAGGAACCCTGAACCCTGTGAGATCATGACCTGAGTCAAAATCAATAGTCAGACACATTGAGTGCCTGAATGGTTCAGTCGGTTAACCGTCCAACTCTTGATTTTGGCTCAGGTCATGATCTTTCAGTTCAAGGGATGAAGCCCAGCATCAGGCTCTGTACTGACAATGCGGAGCCTACCTGGCATTCTCTCTCTCCCTTTCTCTCTGCACCTCCCCCACTCTCTCTCTGTCTCTTTTAAAGAAGTTGGGCAATTTTTCATGTTTATTCACCTTTTGTGTTTCTTCTTCCTATCTGGATGGCTTTTCCATTGGTTGTTTGTCTTTTTCTGTTTGTTTTGTAGTACTGATCTTAATACTGCCTTCTTTGTCAGTTACAGGTGTTGCAAGACATCTTCCCCCAGTTCAAAGATTGCTATTCCTGTATATACAGATCTAAATGTCAAAATGTGGATGAGAGGGGCACCTGGGTGGCTAAGTTGGCTGAGCAGCCAACTTCGGCTCAGGTCATGATTCCACGGTGTGTAGGTTAGAGCCCCATGTGGGGATCTTATGCTGACAGCTCAGAACCTGGACCCTGCTTTCGGATTCTCTCTCTCTCTCTCTCTCTTCCCCTCCCTCCTTGCTCATACTCTCTCTTTCCCTAAAAAAAATAAATTAACATTAAAATAAATTTTATAATATGGGCAGATGTATCAATCTTTCTGATTTGAGCTTTTTGTGTCTTAAGCACTTTTTCCTTACACAAACATAAAAAAGATAGTCTTCTATTTCTAAATGTTTAAAGTTTTTACTATTATACATTTACATGTTTAATTGTTCTGGAATTAAGTATCAAAAGCCCACTCTTAAAAAAAATTTTTTTTAATGTTTGTTTATTTTTGAGAGAGACATGGAGTATGAGTGGCAGAGGGGGAGAAGTGAGGGGGAGTCACAGGATCCAAAACAGACTCCAGGCTCTGAGCTGTTAGCACAGAGCTTGCCATGGGGCTCGAGCTCACTAACCTCAAGCTCATGATCTGACCCAAAGTTGGACGCTTAACCCACTGAGCCACCCAGGTGTCCCATCAAGAGCCCACTCTTCAGGGCTGATTCACAGGTGGAAAAGGTATCCGTAAACTCCTCCCAGGAAAACTTGCCTTTTATCTGTTCTACTATTACAAGCCAATTCTGCAAACAAATCCACATCTTAATGGCAGGAACTTGACTGAAGGAGGGATGTAGGAAGCCAACACTGACACATGACTCTATTTCCAACATGACTGAGCACGTCATAGACAGCAATCTGGAAAAAAGTAAAGTACTTTTTTTTAATGTTTTATTTTATTTTTGAGAGAAATAGAGCATGAGTAAGGAGGGGCAGAGAGAGGGGGAAACACAGAATCCGAAGCAGGCTCCAGGCTCTGGGCTGGCAGCACAGAGCCTGATGCGGGGCTCAAACCCATGAACTGTGAGATCATGATCTGAGTTGAAGTCAGACACGTAAGTGACTGAGCCACCCGGGCACCCCAAAAATAAAGAAAGCACTTTTGCAAGTTGAGATAAATTTAAAATAACAAGGCCACCCCCAATGGCTTGGGCTCCAAGCTATTAAAATACTGAATATCTTATAAACCTGGTTTCCAAACAAAAGCAGTTCTGCTCCTGATTTTGTTATGCTGATGTCCGAGAATGCCTGAGACTGCATCTTGGTCTTTAGGACTATAAAGTCGTATAAGGAAGTGGTCTGTTGCCAACATAACACACTAATGTAAACCTGGAAACCTTGATTACTTGGTTTCTTGAGTCAAATGCTTACCAGGTTCTCTACGGGTGGGGGGCAGATGCTTCTGAAATCCGACTTCCTTATTCTCTTTACAAATACTTTCTCGTCTACGATCTTCTGGCTTGGAGGCCTCCTTTGCTGTGTTCAGCTGGACGCTTCATTTCCTTACCGGTCATCGTTCTTGCTCCGCACTTGAGGCTTTCAATGTGATGACATTTTCTTTGCTCACAGCTCACCCACACACCTCGTGTTTTGACTGGGAGTATTTCCATTGGCATTTTACACAGATTCCTCCTGGACACTGTCCACAAACTAGCTCCTGGTTTCTTCCAAAAGCAGCAATTCATGGCTCTGTTCTCTCAGAAACGTGTAAGAGGGAACAAAAGCACACTCGTAGTCCTACCTCTTTGGTTTGTTGCGACTCTACCTACGCAAATCCTAGCAGTAGGAGGTTAGCCAGACATTAAATCAATGACTTCTTGGGGCATCTGAGTGGCTCCATCAGTTAAGCATCCGACTTCAGCTCAGGTCATGATCTCATGGTTCATGGGTTCAAGCCCCACATTGGGCTCTGTGCTGACAGCTCAGAGCCTGGAGCCTGCTTCGGATCCTTTGTCTTCTTCTCTCTCTGCCCCTCCCCTGCTCACACACTGTGTCTCTGTCTATGTCTCTGTCTCTCTCTCAAAATTAAATATTAAAAAATTTAAATTAATGACTTCTTTTAGCAATATTTTATCATAAGCCTTCCTTATCAGGAGAAAAAAACCTCAGTATTCTCAACTTTATAACCCCTGTAATAATAAAAGATCTTGGTCCTATAGGAGTCAGCGGTTTTTCTGCCACTTGCTCTTTATTTTGGACAGAGTTTACATGTCTTCTTGGGGTGACTGTGGCCAAATTGCAATATGAGTGGCTCCCTTGGGACAGATCTTCCCATTCTTACCTGAGCCCAGGATCCTAAAAAGAGGGTTGATGCAAAGGCCCTGAGGTAGACACACTTTTCAGTGTGTGGAAACCATCAGAGGCATCATAAAAGAAGCTGGCTTCTTGGTCAAACCAGGAAGATGCTCGCCCTCTGTAACTCTAGGTGCCCGTGAAGCATGGTCCTGGGTTCAGACGACGTGACTTCACACCCTCCTGTGAGGCTCACCACTGTCAGAATCCAAGCTCTGAGGACACCAGGAATGTTCCTGGATGACGTGCAGACTTGAGGCAAACACCTAAGTCCCATTTCTCCCTCTCTCCCACTTCCAGCTTCTAATAGTTGTGGCCAGAAGTGAAGTGGAGGGGCCAGGTCACCAGCAGCAGAGAGGAACGCCCCAGGAGTCTCTAGCGACTCCACCAGACATGCCCACCCGACACCCTGCATGCCTCAGAGAATATGAGGCGGGTGCTGGTGGTCAGTGAATCCAAGTTCACAGTCACGTAAAATCTGAGCACCCTGCAGTACATGCTTACCACAGGTACCAGCACCCTCGTCTCAGCCACCGTCCCAAGCACCGTGTTCATCTGGGTCTTCGGTATCTGAGAAATGTCAGGAGGCTGGCGAGGAATGAACAGCCCATCTGGTCCTTTCTCACCAAATGCTGAAGGCAGGGGAGGCCTGAGTTGCCTGCAAGATGTCAAGCAGAGGTCTTCCGAATACTTCAGGCCGAAGGAAGAGATGGAGACTTTTGAGTTTTCTGTCATGGTCACATAGAAGTTGGCCAACCTAAGGCCCATGTTGAGGTGGGCACGTTACGGAACCGGGTTTCTCAGAGTAGACCCCACACAAGCGGCAGGTCGGTGATTCCCAGGGTTCTGCCACAAGCCTCCTCAGGCATCCAACTCTGCAGAGTCACAGATACATCTGAAGAGACCCTGACGGGATGCTGCCATTTTATGGGAATCAGTAACACCACACCCACATCACCCGTTCCCTCCACTGGACAGACATCTGTGAAAACAGCAGAGTAGACAATCCAAACCTTCATCCCTTCCTGAAAGCAGTGAACAAGCTGGCTAACATTGTCATGACAAACTGTTTCAGAACTCTAGAATCTCATAAAAGAAACGTTCAGCCACCAGAAGAAAACTCACTGAATTAAAAAAAAAAAGGCTGAATTTTGGTAAGAGAGCATTTTATCTTACATTGTGACCATCCCCAGTGCAGCCACAGGCTTGAAGACAGAAGGCCATTTTCCTGGTGCAGGTTACTGGTACCGAAGGGACCAATACCAGTCTTCTCTCATCTCCAAGAATTGTGGACTCATGCTTTGACCTGAAGTCGCTCCCTGAAGGATCTGCTCAAGGACTTGCCTTTGTTTCACCTGCCTCAACTCCAAGGCAGCTTCCTGGGTGACATCTGCCAAAAACATTTAAAGGCAAATGTATAAGCTGTGGCCGTCTGTGGCGAAGGACAACACTTAGGGCGAGCAGTAGAGAAGCCAAAATACCAGGAAGAAAGAGGCCAGGTAAGGGCATATTTCAGGGAATAAGGGCTTTGAAAAGCTCCCATTTAATCCAGAGAATCCAGACAACTGCACACATGCCTGGACTGGACACATGCTCAGAAAAGACCTGAGAAGATTCAAAGATCTCATCACTGACCGACCTTCAGACTCCACACGAGCAGGAAATGAGTGGCCGGGCCAAGTACTAAAGGGGCGTCACAACCAGAGCCCATCTGAAAAGATTGAAGAGAGGTGTTTCTTTTTTTAATTTTTTAACATTTATTTATTATTGAGAAACATAGAGAGACAGAGCATGAGCACGGGAGGGGCACAGAGAGGGGGAAACACAGAATCTGAAGCAGGCTCCAGGTCCTGAGCTATCAGCATAAAGCCCGATGCCGGGCTCGAACCCATGAACAGTGAGATCACGACCAGAGCAGAAGTCAGCTGCTTAACCGACTGAGCCACCCACAAGCCCCTGAAGAGAGTTTTTAGTAGGCTTTTTTTTCCCCCTTCACTCCAGGGATTAAAAGAACTCTCTGCCTAACCACTAGCTGACTCTACTAATGAAGTAGAAACTTAAGTGACCATGACAAAAATATTCTTCAAAAATTAGTTTGGAAAAGTCATTTAAAAAACAAGCCAACAGCTACAACAAACGGCAACATATCACAGAGAGAGAGGGAAAAACGCAATTTCCAAGGTTGCCACATTATAATATTCAAAATACAAAGTTTTCAATAAAAGATTACAAAATTACATGCGAAAGAAAGAAAAGGAAAGACCCATTCATAGGAAAGAAGGAATTAATTGTTTTTGAGGAAGCCCAAACATTGGACTTAACAGACGAAAGTTTATCTTTTTAATGTTTATTTGAGAGAGAGAGAGACAGAATGGAAGCAGGGGAGGGGCGGAGAGAGGGAGACACAGAATCTGAAGCAGGCGCCACACTCTCAATGCAGAGCCAGAAGCGGGGCTCCAACCCACCAACCATGAGATGGTGACCTAAGCTGAAGTCGGACGCTTAATCAACAAAGCCACCCAGGCATCTCGAGAACCACTTTTTAGAGAACATTTATACACTCATCACCTAGTTTTAATATTAACATCTTGCCATTTCTGTTTCATCTGTTTGTTTTCTACTGAAGTATTTGAAAGTCAATGAGATGTAACATCAGTCAACATTTGGGTTCTGTCTCAGGTTTGTCTTTGCTAAAGTTTCTCATGAGTGTTTTCCTTACTTTCTCAGGGAAATCTCCTGACCTTTTCTCCCTTTACCTCACATGAAACGTCCAACATGAGTTCCTTATTCCTCATTTAGTCCTGTTCTCTCACACTTCTTCCCAAGAATACTGTGGTAGGCTCATTTGTAATTGTTTTCTCAGAATGTTTGTTCTATCCAAATCGTTCTCTCAGGAGCTCCAGTTATGATACAATGTAACACACACATCTCTCCTCTCACCTCAGTAGCTTTGTCTAGAAATCGTGTGGCCCAGTGAGGGTTTTCACACTAGCCTTGGACTTGGGGCGCAGAGAGTTGAGGTGTTTTCTCTGCAGAGGGCCAGCGTGGTCCACTGAGAAGCTCAGGAGCCGTCAGAGGTCAAGTTTCTGTTATGTGTTGAACGATGGCTTGCAGTGACAGAAAAGAACAAGGATGACACTCAGAACAAGTAAACCAAGCATCCTCTAGTGTTACAAAATTGACTTGTCTACACTCATTTATATTGGGATTCTGTGGGTGCCGGGGTGTCTCTGTTATGCCCAGATCACAATATCGTCCCCAAAAGCAGAGACCACCAGGGAGACCGAGTCACGCATGCAAAAGCAAAGGGCATTTATTATTGTGGGCTTAAGCTCAGGCTCACAGACTTCACCAGCACAGTGGATCTGTGCTGAGAGCCCCAAACAAAGGCTGAGCAGGGTTTTTATGGGGTTTGGGATGGGCGAGTTACAAGAAATTGTGACAGTACAGTGATCCAACCATTATCACATAACATCATTGGCAGCAACTTTAACCATACATTTTCTTTAGAGGTTCGTTACTTTTGGCGGGACCCAATCACAATATTTAGAGTATCTTTGAAAATAACCAATTACAGGGTGGGCCAAGGACCCCCACGTAGGGTGTAACTAGCCTTAAGTAATAAGTGATTATCTACAGCTTCTATCTCTAGGTCTGCCCTTAGGAATGTTAAGCATTTTAGCTGGCCTCTTCTGACTGGGTGTTACTAGGGTCGTCCCTGGTTGAGCAATCTGTGTCCTTTCATCTCAGTCAGTTAAGCACCCAAATCTTGATACCAGCTCAGCTCATGCATGATCTCACGGTTCATGCATTTGAGCCCCACATCAGTCTCTGGGCTGACAGCGTGGAGCCTGCTTGGGATTCTTACTCTCCTTCTCTCTTTCTGCTCTTCCCCCACTTGCTCTCTCTCTTTCTCTCTCTCAAAATAAATAATCTTTTAAAACAAACAAACAAAACAAATTGGCCTGCAGCCAAAAGAGCATGTCTGTGTGACTTGGCCTGGGGGATACAACAGGGAGAACTGGGTAAAACCTTTAGGCCACCCCCACGTAAAAGTTATAAAGGCCACTCTAAGCAATTCACGCAACCCCAAATTCAAATGACTTGAAGAGAAACCGTAGTTCTGGGTATGTTTTCAAGGCCAAATATAAATACATAAACCTATAAAACCTAAAAAGAAAAGAAAAGAAGGCAGGGAGTTCACCAATCTGTGTAGGGCTTAGGATTTCAGATTGTTACTTCTGTACATTACTCATTCATTCAAAAATCAACAAAATTTTATTTTGTACCTACTTTTTGTAGAAACTGCCTAAGAAAGTATAGTGTGTTTGGTGTTGAACAGGAAAATATATTTTCTTTAGTTTGTGGTTCTGTATTTTATTCTAAACATGATCAAATACCCCTCGACATACACACAAGAAATAGGAATATGTATACATTTTATGAATTGTTAAACATACCAACAAATAATAAAAAACCATTCACAAACTAGAACAATATAGCAAACTGAAAAATTCAACATTTGTTATTTGTATAGAAAATTCTTCTTAAAAATCGACATAGCCATAGAAATGTGTGGGTCTTTTTCCTAGACCACATATTATTGAGCCAAAATAATTATTCAGTTTTGTATCCTATGATAAAATGTATACTTCTAAAGGGCACAGATACAATCGTATAAAACAGGTAACAAATCACAATGTGTTGAGTACGTGTGCCGACACCATTCTGTCCCCTCCTCCAGCAAGTCTTTCCTGATCTCCTGGATAAGGATCATGCTCTTGATGCTCTCATAGTCTCAGTTCGTCCTTCATGGCACATATAAAAATAATTCTTAAATAATCTCATTACTAGTTTAGTATCATCTCCCTAGAAAATATATAATTTCCCTAAAGACACAGATTTTGTTCCCCTCTCAGGGTCCCAGCATCAAGCAGGCACATAATGAAATGCTTAGTAAAAGATTAATGAATAGGGGCGCCTGGGTGGCTCAGTTGACTGTGTCTCACTTCAGCTCAGGTCATGATCTCACAGTCCATTGGTTCGAGCCCTGTGTGGGGGCTCTGTGCTGACAGCTCAGAGCCTGGAGCCTGTTTCACATTCTGTGTCTCCCTCTCTCTCTGCCCCTCCCGCACTCACACTCTTGTCTGTCTCAACAATAAACATTTTTAAAAATTAAAAAAAAAGATTAATGAACCAATATGTCACACCACAGAGAACTTTATAAAGAAAGAACTCCATAATTTTGTTGGTTGTCTTATTTCTGGTTTGTATAGAGAACAAGAACGGAGAAAGGAGTGCTCACTATTGAGGAAGACATGAGTGCATGTGAGGCTCTGGCATTTGAGGGCTTTTCTCCCTGCTTCCTGTCAGCTGTCAATCAGAGCAAGGTTTGCTTTGTATTACGTATGCAATAGTATCATAGTAGTTTCCCATTTCGGTGTCCTGTGTTTCAAAATCTTTTTAACTGCATGGTGATAGATGTTAACTAGACTTACGGTGATCATTCCACAACTTGTACAAATATTGAATCATTATGTTGTACACGTGAAACTATATAACAGTACAAGTCAATCATATGTCAATAACATATTTTATTTTACTTTTTATTTTAGAGAGCGAGCAAGTGGGGCAGAGGGGCAGATGAAGAGAGAGAATCTTAAGCAGGCTCCATGCTCAGCGTGGAGACTGGGACTTGATCCCACAACACTGGGATCAGGACCTGAGCTTAAATCAATAATTTGTTGCCACCCAGGCACCCCTTTATCAATAATTTTTTTTAATTTAAGCTATAAATTTCCCTGTAAGAACTGCTTTCATTGTACCTCATAAATTTTGTTATATTTCATTTTCATTTATTTCCAAGTATTTTCGAATTTCTATTGTGATTTCTTCTTTGACCACATTGGTAACTTACCATGTGTCACTTAATTTCCACATATTTATGATTTCTCGAGTTTTCCTTAGGTTCCCCTGTGGCCTGAAAACATACTTTGTATAATTTCAATTATTTTAAATTTTTTGAGACTTGTTTTATGGCCTCGTATATGATCTATCCTGGAGAATGTTCCATGTACCCTTGAGAAGATGTCTATTTTGCTATTATTTTTTGAATGTTCTACAGATGTCAGCTAGGTCATGTTGCTTGACAGTATTAAGTGTTCTAGACACCTGTTAATTTTATTTGGTTGTTGTCTCCAACTATTATTTTTGAATTGTCTGTTTATCCTTTCTTTTACCCTCTGTTCAAACACCCCTAACCCAATGTCAGTTAAACATGCCTGATACTCTGTCCACAGGACCTTTTCACTTGCTGTTCTCTTTGCCTGATGTGCTCTTTTCTCAGGTACCTGAATGGCTTCCTTCCTCATTTTCTTCAGATCCTTGATCAAATACCCTTCTCAGTGAGGTCTTCTCTGATCACTCTATTTTGCTTTTATTTTTCATTTGAGAGAGAGTGTGTGCACAAGTAGGGGATGGGACAAGAAGAGTAGAGGGGGGTGAGAGAGAGAGAAAGAGACAGAATCTTAGGCAGGCTCCATGCCTAGGGTGGCTTGATCCCACCACCCTGGGATTATGGCTTGAGCTGAAATCAAGAGTCTGATGCTCAACCGACTGAGCCCCCCAGGTGCCCCGATCGCTGTATTTTAAATTGTAATATCTCATTTCCCCTTTCCTGCTTCATTTTTCTCTATGGTACTTGTCTCCAGCAGTCAGAATGTATATACTGTAACACAGTAGTGTAAATAGTGAACTATTTATTATCTGTCATTCCCCCACTAGAATGCAAATGTCAAGAGCACAGGGATCTTTGTTTTATTCCCCTGTATCTCTCACCCTAGATTGACGTCTGCCATGTAGTAGGTGCTCAGTGCATGTATGCTCCGTGAATGACTGAGTGAATGAATGCTCTGAGCGCAGCTTGAGGAAACCAGACAGCTGGGCAGCAGACTAAGCTGGATTAACTGTCAATCTAAGATGGGTCCTAAATGTCAAATCATTCTGTTACAAAAGACTCTGCAACTGTGAATGATCATTTTCTTCAAACTCCATTCGCACTATTAAAATTACCCATATAAACACTGATTCAGTTGGGTCAGCTTGTTGCTCCCTTTTTTCCCCCCATCTTTTCCATCTCTGTTTCCAAATATTGTTAAGCCTTTACTGTACTGCACACTAAGCAATGGATACAACATGACAAGCCTAGAGTGACCAAGTCCTTACCTTTGTGAAACTTACATTATAGTTTTCTGAAATTCACTGTGCTAAAGTTGCCAGACTCTACCTCTCCCCATTTTCAAGTATCTTCTCTTAGATCAACTAAAATGAAGTGGAATTCTAGCAGATGATTTAAACTGAACCTTGTCGATTTCATGCACATAAATCAGCTGTCAAATACCCCAGAAACGCTTTAGGCACCACAGATATCTGAAGACTGGTCTGAACACATGGTACTGGGACTGCATCTATATAATTTGAAAGCCGACTGCAAATTAGCATTAAACTGATGTCTGACAAACTGTTACGCTTCAGCTATAAATCCCAGCGCTAAAACCATTAAAAGCATTTGTATCAATTATTTTGCAGAAAAATTTTGATGTCATTGTGGTTCATTAGAATGGTTACAGTTATTGTCAGTTTTCAAAAAAAAAAGCTTATTTCAATAATTCCTGGCATATATGAAACTGTAGCCAGAGTAATTTTTCTAATGGCTAAAAAGGTTTTAGTCTTTTGTCAGCAAGGACGGTAGTTAAAATGTTTCAACCGCAGAGTCTTATTCCATCAGAGGAAAGCCAAGTACCTGAGTAATAGCTCAGAGGTAGAGACAGGACTGTTGGCCACTCAGCAGAAAATTCTGAATCTATCACAGGACAGAAACCTAATTGCTAATTGCTTGCCTATTTCATTGGACAACCAGAATGGCTGTTTTGAGAAAACTTATGTGGGTTTCTTTTTAAAGTGTTTCCAAGATTGATTTTGACAAGCACACCCAAGCGCCACTTCCCTATCTGATTGTCCCACAGAATTTGACCTGATTGACTTAATAGGCAGTTGAACTGGAAATCTAGGGACATGATAGAGAAACTGTGAAGCAAAATCAGTTTAGTTACAGGATAAATTAAAAATTGAAGACCGTCAGCTCAAGGCAGGTCTGCAAAATTCTACCGTAGCTTATTGGGAATCCACAGGGCAAAATGGAAAATAATCCCATGTGGCCATGTTTCTGAATAACTTTGCAGGAGCAAGACTACCATGGGAATGTGCCTGTTTTGACCTGGGCCTCACCTTAATAGTGTTAAATAGTCAAAGTTTGCTACAAATATGGATTACTTCCAGAATTTGCAGGGACATTCCTGGCTCTCCTCTGTGGGGGGCTCAGAGCACACTCAGAAGTAGGGGACTAGCACAGGGTTCTTAAACATTTTGATCTCAGGACCCTTTTACCTCTTAAAAATTACTGGGGAGGGGTCCCTGGGTGGCTCATCGGTTAGGCATTCACTCAGGTCATGAGCTTGCATTTGTGAGTTCAAGCCCCACACTGGCTTGAGCTCAGAGCCTGAAGCTTGCTTGGAATTCTGTGTCTGCCTCTCTCTCTGCCCCTGTCCCTCTCTCTCTCTCTCTCTTCCTCTCCCTCTCTCTCAAAAGTAAATAAATATTAAAAAAATTACTGAGACCAATCAGAACTTTCATTTATGTGGATTTTTTTTATCTATCAATACTTATCATATTAGAAGTTAAAACGAAGAATTTCTAGAAATATTCATTAATTTATGTACAAGTAATTGAAACCTCATGCATGGTCACATAAAGATTTTTATGGCAAGTGACCAATTTTCCACAACAAGTTCTTTTTCACTGCGTTTCTTTTTTGCTGCACCATTTGGCGAGAAGTGTGGCACTGTTTTACCTGTCTGTGACATCGTTGAGTGCTCAGTCGAGAACAACTGGACACTCACATCTGCCTTGGCATTGAATCCACTGCCAGATGCATCTGGTTGAAGGATATGAAGGAAATTCAGTCTCGTACAAGTATGCTGGAAAGGGGACCAGTATTTTAATAACTTTTTCAGGTAATGGTGGCTAATCTAATTTGGTATTACACCAACTCTCAATGAGTGACAGATTTTTCTAAAAGAGTAGTTGCAATGTGCAATCTGAAATGGTATCAGTGACATTTTCATACTGTGTACATTAATTCTATTGGCCTATTGTGGGGTGCCCAGGTGGCTCAGTCGTTTGAGTGTCTGACTTTGGCTCAGGTCATGATCTCGCAGTTGATGAATTCGAGCCCCGTGTCAGGCTCTGTGCCAACAGCTCAGAGTGTGGGGCCTGCTTTGGATTCTGTGTCTCCCTCTCTCTCTGCCCCTCCCCTGCTCATGCTCTGTTTCTCTTTCTCCCTCTCTCTCTCTCTCAGAAATAAACATTAAAAAGAATTTTTTAAAATTCTATTGGCCTATCTTACAATTCAAATGATCTTTTCCCATTTATTACTTTGTAATGTTATATATTGGTCATTTGAAAATATGGTTCACTCAGTTATGCAGATAATCCAAATGCTGAAACATTTAATTACAAAAACAAACTGCATTTGTTCCTGTCACCAATGATCTTAACAGAAAAGTATCTCAGTTGTAGGAAGCCATTAGGCTTACAGTGGTGGACACAAGTTTTCCAAACTGTAACTTTTAATGAAAAGTTCACATTTTCATAGGCGACACCTTCAGCTGTTTCCCTTGAGGTAGCAGTAGCCTGGTTTAGTTATCAGAAGATGTCAGCCAAATACTCAACTCTGAATAACCCAAGTGTGACTGTTCTTTCAGGTAAAAATAGTGTTCGGTGGGAAAAGGTGGTGTTAGTTCAGCTTTCAAGTTAGACAACAGAACAGGCGCTTTTCCTCTAGACGGTCATTGTACTGACTATATAGCACAGATGTCTTATGCATCGTTCCCCTTTTGTCACACATAGTTTATTAAAAAGATGTGTACTCGGGGATGGAGATCAAATAAAATTAATGGCCTTTTACTGCCCTTATCAATTATTATGTGAACTGGTTTTATTTTTTTGTCTTAAGACTGGTGCATGGTAGTGGAAAGTACAATAATGACCAGGGCCCCTGCCTTGCTTCGTGGTAAAGCACTAGGTTGTTTTTCCCATTTTACCGTTTTCATCGCCAGAAAAACGCCAATGCAGTAAAAGAGGCAAATAATGTCTTAAGAGGATTCTGAAAATATTTCTGACCTCACACATCCCTTACAAAGACCCCAGAGACACCCAGGGGCCCACAGCCCAGACTCTAAAGGAGAGAAAGGGAGAGAACATGCTTTGGGCTTACCGGGTGCCAGTGCTATACAAAATGGGAAAGATGTTCTACATTCCTCTTCGCAGGCAGGCCTATAAGTCCCAGGTCCTCTTCAACAAGTATCTATCTGTGCTTCCACTTTAAGGATAAAGAAACAGGCTTTAGGAAGTGACAGAACATTGAATCTGGTCTGTCGGGCTCCAAAACGCATGTTTTTCCTCCACAGTGGGGAAAGATACCTTCTCTCTAGCTTTGATTTAGGGACCCTCTGTGACAAGCCACACCCCCACACTACCGTCTAGCCTGTTTCTGTGTCTGGGCAAGCCTTTGTGTCTACCAGTAAAACTACTTCTCTTATACCAGTTATCTAAGCCAGAAGTGAGAAGCATAAGGCATAAAAGGTATTTTCCCCCTTCAATTAGCCCCCCTGGGCATTAATAATCTTTACTTTTCAGTAAGCCTGGAATTGACCTCAGAAACTTCTTAGCTCAGGTCCAGGTAGCCATAATCAATCAATCAATCAATCAATCAACCAGAGCTAACAACAGACTTGACATTTATTTGTCAGCACTCATGTCTAAAATATTATGAATGCAGGAACAGAGCATGAAACTCTTTCTTTGTTACCAGGCTTGGCAGGAAGAGACATGGACAGCTCCACGTGATGGAATCAGCTAGGAAAAAAAAATACTACCATAATCATTAAGAGTAAGGACTGTTGACCCCAACTGATCAATCTGTCTCCCTGAATTTATTACGAGTCCAACAGTCCACCAGACGTTTCCTACCTACTACAAACCTCCACATTGCTATCTTTTCCCACTTTTGCAAATCATGCTTGTCAGTCTAAAGGTAACCAGGCTTCCATAAATCACTGCGATGGCTTCCCTACTCTCACTGCAACACTTTTTCTGTCTGAACACTTCTGATATTTGACTAGGTTCTTCCTCATGTGGCACTGGCCTTAAAGTCTAAGGCAGTTGAAGATATTTTGGAAGCTGGAGCAAAAAACAGGATTTGGGAACAGAAAAATCTGGATACAGACAATGAAGACGTGGGTTAGAAGACTGAGATTCAATCTGAATGTCCAGTTACATGGTCACAAGCCTGGTTATGCAGCACTGTTTTCAGGTAGAAAAATCCTGGAAGGGTGCAATCCTTGCCTCCTGGATTAAAAAACAGATTTTAGGGGCACCTGGGTGGCTCAGTCAGTTAAGCGTCTGACTTTGGCTCAGGTCATGAATTTATGGTTCCTGAGTTCGGGCCCTGTGTTGGGCTCTGTGCTGACAGCTCAGAGCCTGGAGCCTGCTTCGGCTGTGTCTCCCCCTCTCTCTGCCCCTCCCATGCTCATGCTCTGCCTCTCAATAATAAATAAACATTAAGAAAATAGATTTTTATCTTGTTCATTTCCAACCCACCCTCCCTCCCCAGTTCTCAGGATCTCAAATGAAAATTTTTATGGAAAAGAATGATTCTTTACATAATTATTCTTCACTATATGTTTTTCAATTATTCATAGTATTTTAGTTCCCATGACTTCAGTTATCATTAGTGAATTTTCCCTGGAGACAAGAATTCTCATTAAACACTTTCTATACTAGAAATTCCTAATCAGTTCACATTTGAAATTGTTCTCCTGCCAATCTACCAAGACAAAGGGCAAATCAAAAGGAGTGGATTGATACTCATGGAGTTCCCAGCTTGAGCATCACACTGAACACGGACCCAGGTCTCCTCCTAGCTTGTCCTGCTGGAGGTAAACTCCCAATGTCTTCTGAACACCAAAATAAAAGAAAACATATACTGCGCTTTACTAAAATTCCTTCACAGGAGAAAACATGAAAATGGACACAAATGATGGGTTTTGTTTCGTATTATTCAAGCCTGGTGCAAAATTAATTTCCCTCATTTTAATAAGTCACATATTCCTATTCTTTTGTTGACCTTATTTTCTGAAGCTGGTGGATGACATTCACTTCTCTGAGTTCTGAAAGTTGTTCATCATCTCTGGGCTTTTACAAAAGTTAAAATACCTTGGGGTGCCTGGGGGCCTCAGTCAGTTAAGTGTTGAACTCTCGATTTTGTCTCAGGATATGGTCTCGGGGTTTGTGGGTTCAAGTCCCACTTTGGGCTCCGCTCTGGTGGCAGAGCCTGCTTGGGATTCTCTCTCTCCCTCTCTCCCTGCCCCTCCCCTGCTTGCACTCTTTTTCTCCTATTCTCTCCCTCTCTCAGGATAAATAAACTTTAAAAAAAAAAAGATGTCAAAATACCTTCTCCCTAAAATACCTTTACTACTTGTTCTATGGTCAAAGTGTTACTGTTTCAAGTCCAATGTCCTCTGTGCCGCTTCCTCTCTGTCCAGGGGCATGCCCCCCCAACCCCCGCTCCTTCCTGGCACATCCATGCATGGCGCTCATCCACGTAACACCTGTACCCCACACACCCAGTGTCCTCTGTTACACCACTTAGAATCCTGGGATGCACTCACTTTTTCTTCCAGCAAATCTCTGTGGAGCCCGTGAGGGCGGGGGTCATGTTTTATTCATGTTTATAGTCTTATCACTCAGCACAGCACCTGATTTAATCTAGATGCTAATCAATATTGAATGAATTTTGAGTTTTCCTTCTTTCCACGTTTAATTACTTCACATTTCTTTTTAAGTTTCAAAGCTTTTCTCATTCTCTTTACATTAATGATCTCAAAGCAGAGACAAATTGACTATTAGAGGTTCAGAAAACCACTTTGGTTTTCAGACGTGTATGACAGAGCTATTGACACGAACCTATTTTTAAAATGCCTGCAGTAAAAATAAATGCCTGACTCTCTTCGGAGGAAACGCTAAATAAATTAAATGGGGTTCACTTTGAAAAACCATTTGACAATTTTTTATGAAGTTGGATATACACCTACCTTATGATCAAGCAATGTTAGATCTAGGTATTTTCCCCAAAGAAATTAAAACCTATTCACAAAATGCTTATGACAGTTTTATTCATTGTAACAAAAAAAAATTGCAAGCAACCTGATTTTCACCTAGAAAAGAATGTATAAATAATTAGTGGTATATTCACATAGTGGAATAGTACTTAGCAATGAAAAAGGGATTGAACTGTTGGTCCATATGACATGATGGAATCTCAAAGACATTGAGTTGAACAAAAAAGCCAGATAAAAAAAAGTACCTACTGTATGGTGCCATTTATATGAGATTTCAGAATAGGCAAAACTAATATGTAATTACAGAAATCAGAATATCGGATGGTTCTGGTTGGGGGTGGGTGCGGGGGAGGATTGGCTGGAAAGGGCCTCCAGAGAATTTTCCACAGGGGTGGCAATGTCCTATATCTTTGTTGGAAATACTGGTTATAAGGTTATAAAAGTCAGTCAAAAATCATCCACTTGTACATGTAGATCCATGCATTTTAGTGTATATATTTAAAAAACATCTCTCTCGTTCTCTCTGATGTACACACACACACACACATTATACTAAGTCTCAATTATTTATTTATTTACTTATTATTCAAGTAGGTCAAGAACAATGAACAAAGCCTGAAATGGTGGGCTGCAGCAAGAACACATTTAATTCTGGATTTGTTGTCCTATTATTTTTGTAACTGTGATTTTCTTAAACTAAAAGTAATTTGATTTTGGTTACACTTAGCCTGGACCAACTGATGAGTGAGGTTAATAACAGACTATGCAAAAAAAAAAAAAAAATGAAACAAACAACTGCTGACTTAGAATTACATTTTTTTCCTATGGCAAATAAAGAATTTTAAAGAGTTACCTAAAATAGAAGTACAGTAATTGCCAATACTTTGGTCACAGACATTTAGATTTGCTCTATAATTCAAACACCTTACTAAATTCCTAACTATGCACATATATATATAAAGTAAAGTGCTCTGTTAATGCTTAGGAAGCAAAACAGGAGGAAGAAATGAGGCATCTGAAAGGCAAAGGGGAAGTGCGAGCATGAAACCCTGAGGCTAGAAAGCCCTAGCCTGGGTTAGGAACCACGAGGCAGCCAGAACTACAAATGACCTGGGGCGAAAACCAAGTGACCCTGGGAAGACAATTGGTTCCGACAAGGCCTTGTAAACGAAGTTACGGAGTTTAGATTTTATTCTAAGAGTAACAGAAAGCCTTTGGAGGACTCTGAAGCAAGGTTATGATACAATCGAGTTTACATTTCTAACATCATTCTGGCTACTACGTAGAAGATGGACAGAGCAGAAGCAAGAGAGACAAGAGTGACCTTACTGGGGCCATTGCTAGTTTGGGGGAGAGATTCCAGTGGTGGCAGTGGAGATGGAAGGAGGCAGGCCACCCGCAGACACATTTTGCAGGTAGAAGTGGGACAAAATAGGCCTATGGGTTGGAAATGGTGGGGTGGGGCAGGAAAGGAAAACTTAAAAAATGAAACGGAAGCTTCTGGCTTATGCCACCCACTGACATGGGAAATACTGCACTGAAAACAGGTCTGGGGTGGAAAGGGAAGTTTTATTTTGGACACATTAAGTTTGAAATGCTGAAGGGTATCCAAGAAAAGATGTCAGGCTGAATAGTTTTGAGAAGCATCTTGAATTCACTACTGCGGTAGTAAGCAGGAGAGAGATGAAATGTTAAATGACAGGTATACAGGGAATTCCCCAGGAAGAGGGTGTAGAAAGAGAAGAGAAAGGAGCCAGTTCCAAGTCCTGAAGAACTCTTTTAGAGGACAGGAAGGAAAAGAAAACCAGCAGAGTTGGGCTGTGGATTAGTCAGAAAGGGTAGTGTTTCAAGGACGGAACGGCCAAAGCTTCTCAGAGATGAAGAAAGACACGGACATAGAATATCTTTTGGTTTTGGCAACATGGGGGCAGTCTGAATGGCATTATTGTGGCAGAAGTCAGATTAAACTGGAAACAGAATGGAAAATAAGGAAGAGATCACAATGATCATGTGTTAGGTTAAATCACAGAACATTGCTGAACTCTGACAGTTTTTGGTGTACAAAAATAGTAAGTTCATGATTCTTTTATAAAGAGCTTGATGGAAGAAAATATGGAGTAGTAGAGAAAGGAAGACGAGGTCATTCAGGCCATGAAGGAGAAGGGAAAGACCAAAGCCTGTTTGTACACTGAAAAAATGAAGCAACTATCAGCTGAAAAAGGGCTAAGAAGAGGGATGGAAGATTTGGTTATTGAAGAAAAAAAACAAAAAACAATCTTTAGAGAGAGTAGGTGTGTGAACTAACTGGAAATGCAGTGGGGATATGAGGCATTACTTGAGAATCACTGATCATCAATTGATGGCAGAGGCTAAAGGCTCAAATGCCTACAGGGGCCAAGCCAAGTAAACCTGAAGCAGGCTAAGTGGACGTGAAACTCAGCAGTATATATCCAATTTAAAGGGGTGGCCACTGGATTCCTGCCACCAACACTGTCAATCCTATGTTGCCACATCCTGATTTTTCTTTTTTTTTTATGTATTAAAATTTTTTTTAATGTTTATTTATTTTTGGGAGAGAGAGAGAAACAAAGTGCGAGCAGGGGAGGGGTAGAGAGAGGGGGAGACACAGAATCTGAAGCAGGCTCCAGGCTCTGAGCTGTCATCACAGAGCCTGACGTGGGGCTCGAACTCACGAACCTCGAGATCATGACCTGAGCCGAAGTCAGACACTCAACCGACTGAACCCCCCAGGCATATCCTGATTTTTCAAGAGGAGCCGGAAATCTTGATTTTTATGGAATGTACCTTAATTTAAAGAGCACTATGTGTGGGGTGCCTGGATAACTCAGTCAGTTAAGCATCTGACTTAGGCTCAGGTCATGATCTCACAGTTCTGGTGAGCTCAAGTTCCGCTTCTGGCTCCACACTCTCAAGTGCGTGGGAGTCTTTCTCTCCTGCTCTCTCGGCCCGTTGCTCACTCATGCCCTCTCTCTTTAAAAAACAAAACAACAAAACACTCTGTGTGTTGAAGAACACAGGTTGCATTTATCCAAGGTTGTACATTTGCCACGAGAGTGATAGGGAAGACTGATTTGAGTTAGTTGAGATGGAGGGACTGTAACAATGAACTACTGAAAATTAGGCTGGATAAAGAAGAAAATAAACACCAAAAGAGGGGCTAATAGTTACAGTGAAGGCAGAGGACCAATTTTGCACATGGTTTAGTTCTGGGGGTGGGGGGGAGGGTTTTTTATTTTAGAGAAAGAGAGCGTGAGCAGGCGAGGGGGCAGAGGGAGAGAATCTTAAGCAAGCTCCCCGACACAGGGCTCGATCCCATGACCCTGGGATCATGACCTGGGCCGAAATCAAGAGTCGGATGCTCAACCAACTAAGCCACTCCGGTGTCCCAAATTTTGTACATTGTTGTTAACTAAATGCCATAGTTTATTCAGACTTCCTTAATTTTTACCTAATATTTTCCTGTTAGGATCCCACCCAGGATACCACATTACACCTAAGTATCATGTCTCCTATACTGCGGCAGTTTTTCAGACTCTCCTTGTTTTTTTTTATGAGCTTGACAGTTTGAGGAGTACTGCTCAGATATTTTGTTGGATGTCTCAATACTGGAAATTGATTCTTTTCTCATGATTGTATTATTGGTATGATGTATATTCTAAAAGTAACCAGAGCAACAAAAATCTTAACCTGTCTGAACTTAAATAACGTTATCCCGTTGACTTTGAAACATGACTTACTACCCTGATGCATCTGGAATTTGTCATTTTTAAAACTTGCATAGGCTTCAAAATTTTGAATTTAGTATTCTGTGGTTTCTAGCCTTGAGCTCACTTGCGCAAGAACTTAAGGAGTCAGGCGACAGTCTTAATCGAATCCTTCCTTAAAAATTTTTTAAATGTTTATTTAATTTTGAGAGAGAGAGAGAGAGAGAGAGAGAGAGAGAGAGAGCGCGAGCGGGTGAGGGGCATTGAGAGAGGGGGAGAGAATCTCAAGCAGGCTCCAGGCTCCCAGCTGTCAGCACAGAGCCGGAGGCAGGGCCTCAAACCCATTAACTAAAGATCAAGGCCTGAGTCAAGTCAGATGCTTAACCAACAGAGCCACCCAGGCGCCTGCCAAACCCTTTCTTGTACTACTTTACAGTTCTTTCCCTACTGGACATGAATTAGATTTCTAAATTAGATTTTTATCCCCTTTTATTTTTTCCACTGCATATGCACATAAATCTAAGCAACATACGGTAGTTTTACATGTTTTAAGATTATATGCATGTAGATTACCATGCTATGTAAATTCTACACCTTCTCCTTCGGGCTTCACATTTCTGGGCTTAGTATTGATTTACTGGCACATACTATTCCATCATAAGAGCATTTCATTAGTGTATTCCTTACCAGGGGATGTTTCTAATTTTTTACTTGTCTCAACGCACATTCTTGTCTACACATCAAAGTTTCTATAAGATATACCCTTAGAAGAAGAATGCAAGGATGTAGTATTTGAAAATTTGCAGTTTTCCTTTATCCTGCCAAGGTGCTTCCCAAAACGGATGTAACATTTACGCACCTACCAGCAAGAACGTGGTTATGCGTGACTCGTAGAGGAAAAAAAACTTTTGAAGACACACAAACTGGATGATATGCTTGCCTCATGGGAATCTGCCCTCTGTGCGCCCATAACCATTTCCGCAAGCAGACACACAACTACTACGAGCCTCGCAGAAGGTCTCAAACTCTGTAAGGCCAGCCTCTCCCGGGCGCCCGGAGACGCCAACACACGCCCACTTCCGGCGTAAGCTCCACGCAAAGGCGAACGTCGGCACGCTTGGGACGTCGGCGTCCTGTTTGTCGTCCATGAAGGCCCCTTCTGGGCCGTCTGGAAAGATCCAAGTGTCCGCGTGTGCAGGTCTGTTGCCTCTTTTTCACAAAAAAATAAAAATACTCAGACGGGCTCCCTGGCTCTCTGAGAAAACTCCTTTCCCCGGAAGAGTCGCTTTCGTCTGGCGTTTCTTTCAGGCAGTGCCGCGGGCAGCCCGAAGGCCCTTGTAAGGCGCGCGCCGCAGCCCTGCCTCCTTCTTTTCAGCCGGAACCGCCATCTTCCAGGTAGGGCCTACGCGTGGCTCCCGGTGCCGCTTGCCCCACGGGTTTGAGTCCTGCCCCCGTGAGCGCTCCGTCCGTGCGTGGAGCCCCTGAAGAGCCGCGGTAGACTGTTCGGGGCGCGCCGGCCCTGGGCGGTTGAGCTATGGCCAATCATACTGGGAGTGGCTTGCGCCGGGTCTGGGTCGGGGGCTGAGGACCAGACTGCGAGGCCGCGGCCCTGCTGGGGGAGAGGCTCCAGAGAAGCAAAGTCGAGTTACCGGGGCGAGGCGACCCGGGCCAGTCCAGAAAATTGTTTTTTTTTTCCTTGGGTCCCTCCGGCATTAACTTCGTATTCCGAGTACGTGCGTGGCCCAGGCAGGCCTCTCGAACTTCTCTAAGGGTGGGGTTTTGAGCCCTAATGTGCAATCTGAACTTGGAATACGGTTGGGCAGGGACTTACGGGGGTTGGAACGGGTCTGAAACGGGCTTTTAGCCTCCAGCGAGGCCGAGGTGTGTGTGAAAGCCCAGGCCCGTGGTCCGAGAAAAGAGTGGATGCCTCTTGAGTTGTGTTGCGTGTTTTGAACCCCACATTCCTCGGCGTTAGTGTGATCTTACCCCAGTTCTAAATTTTAGGCCCAGATTGCATTTGGACAAACGGAAAGTACTTAGTTCGATTGCCACGGGGTATTGTTTTGTTAACGCCGGGGCAGTAGGTGAAGGGATCCCCGAATCGTTATGCGTCTCATGTAAAATTTTAGGTGAAACGTTAGTGAATTACCACTTGATCTTAGTTTTTTCCTTTTTTGGGGGGGGGGGTGCTACTTAGCTCCCTGAGCTGAGCAAGCTGCCGGTTGCATGGTGTCGCGGGCCCTTGTTTGGTAGTTAGAGAATCTAAAGAAAGCATCGCTGTTTCCTACATCAAGTATCATTTTCAAGAAACACGTGTTGGGTGATGCCTTCTGAGGAAAATGGAGGTGGGGAAAGAACGGTTTCTGGAGTTAGAAATCATCATGCCCATTATGGAATCTCTCCTCGTGACTCCGTAAAGTGATTCGGACCCGCAGAGAGCATTGCTCCTGCTTATGAACCTCCCTTGTCCGAGCTTGATGGCAAATGTAAGGACTTTGAGTATTAAAGCAGAGTATTTGGCACCTAATAGATGCTCACTTAACCATTCTAACAATGATTTGGCTTTTGTGGGTTAGGTGAAACGTGTCTCCTTGCGTTTCAAGTTGGTACTTTGTGGAGTCACTTTCTTTAAGAAGCCTTAATAATAGAGTGATTTATGTTACAGCCCCTGGCTTCCTATGTTTTGCTTTGTGTTAGGAGAAATTCGCCGCGACGGGGGTTCTGCTCTTGAATGACCTGATGCAATAAAAACCATGGTTTTAACCTTTTGGGGAGCAGTGAAATGCAATTTGAAACGCCTATATGTGAATTCTTAGATAAGTTAACTACCACTTACCATGAAATACACTGGAAATTGCTCAGCGGGGGCACCTGGGTGGCTCATTCTGTTGGGTGTCTGACTCCAGCTCTGGTCACCACCTCACGGTTTGTGGGTTCGAGCCCTGGGTCATGCTCTGTGCTGTCAGCTCAGAACCTGGAGTCTGCTTTGGATTTTCTGTCACTCCCTCTGTCCCTCCCCCACTCATACAGGTGGGCTCCCTCTCCTGACAAAAGTAAATAAACATTAGAAAAAGTTGCTGAGTGGTTTGTAGGCGTGTAGAAACTCACTTAGTTATGAGTTTCAACCCCATTTTACAGATGAGGATCAGAGTTTAAATAATTATGATTCCCAGGAAGTGTCAGAATTTAAGTCAAAATTAGGTCAGTGGGTTATAAAGCCTGTGTTTCTTCCCTTCAGTTCTATATGCATTTACTAGTGAATGATTAAGAAAATAATCAGAAATATGAAGTGATTTGGAAATTTTTTGCAGGTAACAGATGCTGTGTAAGAGATAAAGACAGCATCACAAAAAATTACATCAATAGGAAGAGTTTAATACACTGTGTAAAAATGCAGGGCTGAACTGTCTTGCTCACCAACAATAAAGTGTCTAGTTAGTAATTTCAGTGGCCTCTGGGCTGGGTTCTGCAAAGACTGGTAGAAGTGTGCTGTGTTCTATGTTCTCCCAGGGAGAGTTTTGCTATGGGTTCTAAAATCCAGTTCCATTAGTAGCTTCGATGTTAATAGCACTTAAGCGGTTTTGGCAAAGATTCTAGATGCCAAAGTGGTGGCTTTTTACCCTTTATAGGAAATACTGGGGAGTCAGCCTCTTAAATTTTTTTTGCCACTCCTGTAAAGCAAGCATTTAATCAATTTTGCAGTTTTGTTTGACTTTTGTATTTGTTTTCAGTTAATTCGCCAAGATGACCAACACAAAGGGAAAGAGGAGAGGTACTCGCTACATGTTCTCTAGGCCTTTTAGGAAACATGGTAAGTAGATATTTCTTTCTTGAGAGCAAACATCGTATGTGTTCATCTAATGTATTTTTAATAAATGGCATTAATTAACCAGCATTTACCTAAATTGTTCTTTGTAATAATTAAAAAGCATAAATTTCATATAGTAGTTTTTTGTCAATAAGATTTTAAAAATACAACTGTCAAAGATAGAGTATGTTGATATTTCTTTTACTCCAGACTTTCTAATCTTGATACTAATTATACTGATTTTTTGGGGGAACAGGGGTCGTTCCTTTGGCAACGTACATGCGAATCTACAAGAAAGGTGATATTGTGGACATCAAGGTAAATTCTCAAATTGGATAAATACCTACCGAATAATAGAAACTGTAAAAGTTTAATATTGGAATTCAGATACTAGTGCATATTCTATTGTATCTGTTGGCCTTTTATGCTCCTAGATAGGAAAATATTTTTGGCCTAAATAAGAGCTCGAAAGTGCAGAATGGCTGATTCAACTTCCAGAAACAAGGGTTTTTAAAGTGCTGTTCTTGAATCTGAAAACCTTCTCATTTCTTGTTTGTTAACAGGTAGAGGGAAAATCAAGAAGAGTTTTTTGAGGAGGAAATAAATAATTCATTAGTACAAAATTTAATCGGTGGAGATTGCCATTTGTTAAAAACCCGTGAAAGTTTGATGTTCTTTTGTGACTGTAGTTAAATGAATCCTGGTGCTCTAGAGCTTAATGATGATTGTCTTTTTGATCGTTTAAAGCGATGTGAAAACCCCATTTCACCGGCTCTGAAAGCTCTCGAGTTGCCATGTAAAAGAAAATTCTAGGAGTATCTTAGTTACTTTAATAGGAGTCAGGATGTGAAAAGGAGGGCAAGTTGCTGGCCTCACTTTGGTCTCCTTTCTTGCCAGGGAATGGGCACTGTTCAGAAAGGGATGCCCCACAAGTGTTACCACGGCAAGACCGGGAGAGTGTACAACGTCACCCGGCACGCTGTGGGCATTGTCGTGAACAAGCAAGTCAAGTGAGTGACCCTGGGCCCCCCGGGCTGGTCGTTTTCCCTGCCCCTTCACTTTGCCAGTTGGACTTGTGTCCTGATTGGTCATTCAAGTGGGGCAAAGGAATCTCCTTTTCAAACTCAAGCAGACTGGGTGTTTGCCTTGTATCCTGTCAGAGGAAACAGATTCAACTCTACTTAATGGAAAGTGTTCTTAGGATTTGGTATTGAGCAGCTCTCCTGTTCAGAGTATGAAAGGGAGTGTCACATACTGTAAATCTTGTTAGGGATCTGATTTTGGTTATCTAGTATTTTAAGTTCTGTCACCTCATGAAAAGACAACTTACAAGTGGGGGGTGTTTGCCTCTAGGCCTCTTCTAGTACAATTAATTGATGATTGTAAGGTAGCTAACACTTTGCAGTTTACTTACTAATTTATTTTTAAATGGGTTGTGGGGGGTTTTGTTTTCAATAGAAAGCGCACATGAGAGCAGGGGAGGGCCAGAGAGCGGGCATGCTGTCAGCAGGGAGCCTGATGTGGGGCTTAGTCTCCCAAATCATGTCTGGAGCTCAAATCAAGAGTCGGACAATTAACTGACTGAACTGCCCAGGCACCCTTTATATGTTTGGGGTTTTTTGTTTGTTTCTTAATGAATGGAATTGCCAGAAGTGCTTTTGTACCTTGTTACATGTTTGCTGAAGCATTTACAGGAATTTCTGTTCTCTCCAGGGGAAAGATTCTTGCTAAGAGAATTAATGTCCGTATCGAGCATATTAAGCACTCAAAGAGCCGAGACAGCTTCCTGAAGCGTGTGAAGGAAAATGATCAGAAGAAGAAGGAAGCCAAGGAGAAGGGTACTTGGGTCCAACTGAAGCGCCAGGTGAGTGCTTGGCAGAGGGTTCTTGGTAGTGATTGATCTTGGGAATTTTAACGCTTACTCAGTAATAATTTTCTTCTTTATGGAAGGTGATGAATTGAGTATGTTACGATTTTTTTTTTTTTGGTTTTGAGAGCACTTTGAAATTGATTATTGTACTTTACATAATTGTTTCTTTGCCTTTTTTAATAGCCTGCCCCACCCAGGGAAGCACACTTTGTGAGAACCAATGGAAAGGAGCCTGAGCTGCTGGAGCCCATTCCCTATGAATTCATGGCATGATAAATGTAAAAAGAAATAAAAGACCTCAAGACTGTAAATGTTTTCATGTTTAATTGAGTAGCAGTGTGATGTCCTCTCCCCCAAAGAAATAAAGCAAACTTTAATTGTGTCTA
>NC_043703.1:72024280-72031403 GCF_006229205.1 Suricata suricatta | reverse complement strand
GGATGATTTCTTTTTTCCAGTTTTGTGGGTTTGGAGGCGCCAGGGTGACTCAGTTGGTTAAGTGTCCGACTTTGGCTCAGGCCATGATCTTGCAGTCCCTGAGTTTGAGTCCTGCATCAGGCTCTGTGCTGACAGCTCAGCCTGGAGCCTGCTTCAGGTTCCATGTCTCCCTCGCTCTCTGCCCCTCTCCCACTTGCATTCTCTCTCTCAAAAATAAATATTAAAAATTATATGGTGGGGTTTTTTTCTTGCTGAAAGATGTGAAATGGTTTATCGTACAACAGAATATGCTCAGTTGATTAGGAACTGCCAGGTAGTACTTATAAAATATTTAATAGGTTGAAAATACTCCCTCTGAATTGCTAAGGAAAAGGAATTTTAAAAATAGGTAAAAGGTTATCTGCTGTGATTGCACTTAAGCTCAGTTGAGTATTCCTAATTGTATTGAGTCTTAAATAGCTGGGGTTTTTTTTGTTTACATTTATTTTTGAAGAGAGAGACAGTGTGAGTGGGGGAGAAGGAGACACAATGCAAAGCAGGTTCCAGGCTCTGAGCAGTCAGCACAGAGCCTAACGTGGGGCTCGAACTCATAAACTTGGGAGACCATGACCTGAGCCGAAGTCGGACACTTACCCGACTGAGACACCCAGGCACCCCTTAAATACCTAATGTTTTTAAGATAACTTCCCTTCAAATTCTATTATTGAAAAACACTGTTTAAGACACTGTGATTCCTACTAAATTGTTTTCCCTGTTATTTCCTGTTAGTGTTTTTTGCATGGTGTTAGGAAAAATTGAAAATGCTCTCTATTGCCACAGGTCCTTTGCATTTGCCTTTGCCTAAAAATACCTACACTTTTCTAAAGTTGGTGAATTTATGATTGTCTTTTGTTCACTTTTCATATAAGTGAACCTTCCCTGATAAAAGCATTGTAAGAAGAGGAATGAAAGTGTTTGGAATCAGAGGAGAAAATCTGGTTTGGGATGATAGAATAAAATCCCTTAATGTCTGTTACCGTGACGGGTGTGTTTGCTTTTTTTATGATTTTTAAACTTGTCTCCCACTAGACCTGAGGTTAGAGACGGAGTCTTAGTAACTTGGCACTCCTAGGGCCTGGCACATAGTAAGCATTTAATAAATGCTCATGGAATTGATAAAGAAAGGACTCCTTTTTTTCTTTTTAATGTGCAGAATTTTCTAATCTTATTTTTCTGTGGACTTTATGATAAACTGTAATGTTTTTCTGGCTTTTGAGGGCTCGTAACCATTTTGTTCATGAGTTATTGGGGTTATTGAATCTCCCATATGCTGTGGAAACCTCAAGAAACCTCGACAGTTCTTGGTTCGTTTTCCAGCAATTTCGGTTAGCTTTACCTTCTGTTGCCCCCATAAGAGAAGGGTATTCCCTCCGTGTGCATAGGGATTGGACCCAGTGATGCCGAGAGGCCCTTTGTGCACTTGGGGCCTATGATTTCATGGTAAACCATGACCACCACGGCACACTTGTGAGAAAAGACCGTGTGGAGGATAAGATTACCTCGATTCAGGAGGGCTGGTGAAGCTGCAATGAGGAAAAGAAGGGCCGCAAGTAGAACCGGAGTAGGGCAGCTCGCCGGAACGTCTGGAGTCTTCCATTTGAGGGAGAGGGCAGTGGTTTTTCCCAAGTGCTGTCAATGGCAAAGCATTTTGGGCGTTTTGTATTAATCTTTCTCACACATCGTGGAGTTGAAAATGGGTTTTCCAAATTCTCAATTCATTTTGAGAATAAGTTGCATTCCTAATGGATGATACTAGTTTGTACTCCACGAATGGAAAAGTGCTGGTCTGCACACTTTTAATTCAGTCTCTGCTAATTTGATGGAAGTACCCCACTAACAATAACAATTGAGTTTGGCTTCACCTCCTGCAACAATTTTCCTGGTTTCCTTTTGCCTGTTAATGCAGTCTTTGCTCATCTTAACCATCTTTCTGACCTGCAGCTTCTGAAGGGCCTTACAAAAGCCCTCCATCATCTGGTCAGTGCCTACCTTTCTGACCTGCAACTTCAGCCCAAAGTCCAATTCAATTATGCTAGCTTTGCAGTGCCTCGAATACACACTTGCCTCAGCTCTTGTACTTGATGTTTTCTGTCTAGTAGTTATTTCCATTGTCCCCTTCCTTCAGTCTCCTCAAATTTTACCAAGACTCTCACTAAAAATAAGCAGACCGCTTCCCCTTTCTCCATCCCATCTGTGTACTTAACCACTGCCCTTCGTGTTTCATTTTGTTGGGATTCGTCAACGTAACATTCTTAGGGTAGAGAATACTTGCTACCTGCTCTGTCAGGGGAGCAGGGACAAATTAAAGATTACAAGAGGAGCAGTGAGACCCCAAGCTACAGAAAACAAAGCCAGGACATCATGGTGTGCCAAGGGACAGTGGAGGGGAGAGCGTTGGTGTTGACACGGCTCAGGCTTCTGCTCTCTTGTTTCGTTGATTATTCCTGGTCTCTTGTACCCGGGACCCTTTCCATATTTTTTTTCCTTGACTTCAGTCCTACTGACTTGTGAAAAACAGCAAATTAAATTAAGCCACGTTTCTTGTGCCTGCCTTGTCCCATTTGTAACTTCGTTTCCTAGTGTCCCAGTGCAAATCTGGCTTCTGCCCCCCCTCCATTCCTATGAAACTCCTCTCGATTTTATCTCCTTGGTGTCTGACAGTGCCACCAACTTGCTGTTCCAAAGACTGCCATCCTGCACCCAGGTTTTTCTACAGCTGTCTGACTCCACCCTGTTTTTCTGGCTTCTTGATGCTCCACATCTGTCTCTATTCTCTGTACTTTCTGAGTGACGTAAGCCATGGTTCCCCATCTGGCATCTACGTCTTTTGGAAACGTGTTAAAAATGTGGGCCTACTGAATCAAGAGTGTGGGGGTGGGCCCCACACTCTTCACAACCTCTCTGCGTGGTTGAGATGCTTGCTCAAGTTTGAGTCATCTCCACTACACTTGAGACTCAAATTTCAGAGCTCATTCTCTGAAGCTCTATTTCCAACTCCCTCTTCGGCAGTTTCCTCTGGATGTCCTGCAAATATTACACCGATCAGTTTGGAGAGGGCTTATTATTGGAGAAATAAATTACATCCAATTCTCTGAGCCTTGAGGAATGTTTGTGTGCGTTGGTAGATTGTGTACCTGCCTTGAAATGCAGGTCCTTTTAAAAAATGAGTAACTTACAGATTGTGAAATTGTAAATTTCTCTTTACCATGCAATTCCCTTTTCCTGCACTTGAAGAGAATGAAGAAAAATGTCCTAAAACTTTTCATCTTGTTCTTAAATTAGAGCATCACCATAAATGAATGTGCCTGGACCCTTGAACTTTTACTTATATCTTACCTGATCTGAACTTTTAAACTTTTACTTCTATCTTTCCTTCTGATTTCGTTCAGTTGAGCCCAATCCCAACGATTGACTAAAATAAGCCACACTCAGTGTGGTGGGGGGAAACCCACCATTTGATCTCTTAGTATTTTCAGTGGCATTTTTTGTGTACTATGGTGGGGGTAAAAATGGGGAAAACAAAACAATATTGCAAAAATGTAGCAATTCAAGTTGCTAAAACAAAGTAGGTCTATTTTTTTAGTGCAAGAGAAATAATGTAAAACAATTGGATTTGGAAGTCCATCCCCACTGAAAAGGAAAATGATTGGTATTGTTCTTGTTCGAACGAAACCCCCACAGAATGTGTTTGGCAAGTTACTTGTTACGAAGAACAGGCAGCATCTGCTGCTATTCTTGCTGAGGTGGAAAGTGTGCACAGACAGTGAATAAGCAGCCCAGAATTTCTGTATTGTGATTATTTTCAAACCGCCGAAGTGTGCGGTGAGGAGTAACTGACAGGCTAGCTCATGCAACCCCACACAGAAAAAGCACAGAAAATGCTCTTGTATGTACTTTGCTAGCAAGACTGGAATTTATCCAAATCACTTGATTTGGAAAAGAAAGGGCGGCACTCTCTTGTCTCTGAAACGACGTGATGGCTTAGCTCAAGTGAAGATGCGTTTAACTTTTCACTCCTGAGCAAAAAGGAGATCCAGAAGAATTGCTTATGGGAGATGAATAAGTAAATGACTTCAAAATCCTCCAGAGCAGAGATGATATGCTCCTGGCCCTGACAGTTACATATGGTTGAGGCCACCCTCCTCAAGGACAGTTCCATGGCTTTCCATAGGCTCCAGCTGGATGGTGGGGGAAGAGCTGGTCTTGAACTAGAGGAGTACCCTCAGCAAAGTGTTGCCTGAGGGCTAGAAATCCAGCTTGCATGGCTGGTAAAGGGTTAATAACTTCCTGAGGCCGTTATTGCAAATTACCAAATTCTGCCCTTCACAGGCATTCTAAACACCCTCAGGATTTGTGTATCCATATCTCTGCCTACGCATTTCCATTATCATTTTAAAACGGCTTCAGTATGCCTGTGTCATATTGGTTGCAGTATAATTTTACATAACTCTGGACACAAAGAAATCAAAATGAAATAGCACAAGCTGCAACAATTTAGGCAAGGCTATTTGTAATGTTCGGTAACAGTTTGGTAACATATTGTCTGTATTAAAAGGTCATGGATTATCCTGCCTATTTGCAAATGCAAAAAATAACATTTTGAGCTCTCAGAGTAAAGGTGCAAGCAATATGAACGCAAAACGGAACATAATCATCAGTAGACAGACACCAGTCTTAGGAATCATACTTATTGGGTGACCTTAAACTAAAATGATCTTATTCCTGACAGGGAATGTGACATGGGGAGTGAGGTGAAGAGGTAAGCCCAAGATTCGGCCACGAAAGTGCTCTTTTCCCTTGAGAGTTCTGCTGCATTTTAATGGGAAAGCAAAGGGTGTTTGTGGCAGATCCCATTGACCTTTGCTCAACAGTGACCCCCTCTTCTGTTTCTTGATGTTTAATGGGGGCGCACTGTGCCTGCGAGCTCCTGGGGAGGGACGGCAATTGCTCTAAGGCAGTGGCAACCCCAGCCTCCTTTGCCAGATACTCCGATAAACTCTTTCACCACTTCTCAGCTCATTTCTCAGGACATTTCCTGGAACACTTTCTCTTGAGAGAAGTTTGCCCTCAAAACCAAGGCATTGGGATGATGGCTCTACATAGGATTTCTGTCTTTTCCAGTTCACACAGGGAAGACCTCATTCATTCACTTATTCATTCAGAAAGTCGGTCAGTGAACAAAGGGCCTTCTAAGTCCCAACTGGCACACAATGGTAGTCTCTGCCCTCCTGCAGACAGGCAGGAAACAAATTCCACAGACAGTGACAGCTGAGATCCGTGCAGCCAAGGACGTCCTCAGAGAGAGGAGCTGGGAGATAGCAGTGGGGGTGGCAGCAGCGATCAAAGAAAACTTCCGAGAGAGGAGCAAGTAAGCAAGTCACTGTTCCTAGTCTCCTGCAGGAGTCCAGAAGAATTCGAGAAGTGAAGAGCGCAGTTGGGATGGAGAGGGGAGACACCAAGAGGTGTAGACCATAGCTATGGTGGAACTTGGAAGTGACAGTAGGTGGAGTCAAAGTCAAAGTCACAGGTCAATGTTGTGGACTAGTGGGTAGATGGAAGGGACATGCATTCGTGTGGCTGGTTGCAAATGTGGATCCCATTCTCTGCCCTTGGCTGCATCCCACTCAGCCCTTTCAAGTGTGCCTTCAGCTCCCTCCACTAAGGAGCGGAGTGTATCCTATCCCCCCTTGAATGTGGGCTGATGTTGTGTCTCGCTTTGGCCAACAGAATGCAGCAGAGGTGATGAGTTCCTCCTCCATGGAGCCTAGGGTTCAAGAGGCCTTTTTTTTTTTTAAATAATGTTTTTTATTTATTTTTGAGAGATAGAGACAGCATGAGCAGGGGAGGGTCAGAGAGAGGGAGATACAGAATCCAAAGCAGGCTCCAGACTCTGAGCTAGCTGTCAGCACAGAGCCTGACACGGGCTCGAACCCACGAACCGTGAGATCGTGACCTGAGCCAAAGCTGGACACTTAACCGAATGAGCCACCCAGGCACCCCTCAAGAGGCCTTTTCTACGTCCATTCCTGCTCAGCCACCACAGAAGCAAGCCCTGGCCAGCCTGCTGGGTGGGCAGAGACTTGTGACTCCGTCACTGCTCTTCCCCCATCACCCACCCTCTGCCAGCTCTCTACAGATACACGAAAGGGCCCCGCCTAGGTCCGCTGATTCTGGCCTAGATTGGGATAACCACTCCACCCACCTATAGACTTTCGAGCAACTATGGGGGACTCTTCTTTGAAGCCATGAAGTTTCATGCAGTTTGTCATGCAGCAAAAGCTAACTGATACAACCAAGAGAGAGAAAGGGGTGAGTATGGGTAGGGCCGGCCAGTAGGCAACTGGACATTTGAGGCTGGGATGCAGGAGGCCAGAAGCATGAAGTTCTAAACCACCAAAGATTAAATCCCAAGGCTTTCGCTTTACTATGATGGGCTCCCCAGACCCGAGACGAGGCCATCTCCTCTTTCATGTCCTCTTCTTCGGCTCCCCGTCCTCACTCTGAACTTCATTTTACACTTAGAAGTCAGTACTTGAATAATAAAGCAGATGCCTGACTCAAGTGCAGAGGACAGGGTTACCTATGGAGACTTAGTCCAGAGCCAGAGCCACCAGGGGATGGACTATGTATGGAGGGTGCACTAATGAGTGGATTCGGTCAAGGCCAGCAGCGAGGGTTGGGTGTGGACGCTGAATTGCAAACAATTACTGCCCAGAAGGGGCCTTCACGTATCTGGAGCAAAGTCACAGTGACTGAGTTCCCTTATACGGACGCTAATTCAGGACATTCTTCCCCCCGCCCCCCACCCCCATTAATGTCATCTCTTAGCACTTTTTGAAGATAAAAAGGGCAATTATACTCAACAGGAATGTATCCCACCTATTGTTGCAGAAACACCAACTCAGGGCACTGTTTCCTCTTCCTTTCCTCCCCCAGCTCAGCAGGGATCTCCGAGTCACCCACTGATCTAGTGACCCGGTTTTGTCTCTGCGGGAAGGAGGGGCCCCCAGCGCTACGCAGGTGCAGCCCGGACGAGGGTCTCCCCACGCGCTTGCGGGACGGTGGCGGGCCCGCTGGGGGCCGG
>NC_043703.1:71943753-72024180 GCF_006229205.1 Suricata suricatta | reverse complement strand
GGTCCTCTCCCTCGCGTCCCCTCCTGGCCGCCGCGGGAAGGGGCGGGACGAGGAGGAGCCGGAGGCGGCCGCCGCGCCCCCGCCCCGCGCGCCGAGCCCTTTAAAAGCCGCGAGGCCCCGCGCGCTCCGTCGACCCCGTGGTCTCCGCGCACCCGGGTCCCCGCGCCCCCCACTCGGGAGCCACTCCGCCGCGGCTGGGCTCGGGCAGGCTTGCGCTGCCATGTCTGGGCACTGCCTGCTCGCGCCCATCCCCGAGTCCTCGTCCGACGACCTCCTGCCCAAGGACATCAAGCTGGCCGTGCTGGGCGCCGGCCGCGTGGGCAAGAGCGGTGAGTGCCCGGCGCAGACGCCCGAACTCTGGAGCGGAGAGGGCGCGGGGGAAACGCAGGGAGGAGCCTGGAAGTTCCCGCGCCGGCCCGGCTCTCTCCGCTGCTTCCCCGGGGCGTCTACTCCTGGGTGCCCGCCTGGGTTTGCACCTGCTGGAGAATGGGGGGGGGGGGGGGGGGCGGATGCTGGTGCAGTGGGTCGAGCACCTTCAGCCACACCCGCCGCAGAACCTGAGGACCGCGCCCTTGGTTTTGCAGAGCCTTAGGCTTTGGGCAGTACCCGTTGTCCTCCTTTTCCTCGAGAGCGTCTCGGGTTGACTGTTCCGTCCCAGTCGTTTGGCTGATTTTCCCAGTCTTCCCTTTCAGCAATGATCGTGCGCTTCCTGACCAAGAGATTCATTGGCGATTATGAGCCGAATACAGGTTAGAATGATTTCGTGCTCTCTGCTCTCATGGCTGCGTGCTCCGACTTTCCTTCTGGTAGGAGTGCAGGAATTTAAAAGCAAACTCACCTTCATTCTCCAGGCAAGTTGTATTCACGGCTCGTGTACGTAGAGGGGGACCAGCTGTCTTTGCAGATTCAGGACACCCCCGGGGGCATCCAGGTAAGCACTGCCAGAAGCAACCTGCTCACCACCTTGTACACACCCGGGGGGCTGGCTCCGGGCTTGAGCAAGACGTTAAAAGACACCCGTTTTTGCGTTTAGATGCAGCAGCAGGCTGTCCCCAAGGGGGACCCCACAAGCCCCTCCTGGAGGGGGCAGGGAGGGTAGCTGGTTAGAGTTACTTGACCTTTCTTTAGGCATCACTACTTGTATGGATGGGTCTCACCACTTCATTCAGAGCTGGGCCATGCAACCCTTGACAAAATGATTGGGATGGGCTTCTGGAGGGGGTCTCCTCGCCTAGCAGGGACTGCCTCCGTCCATCTATTTCTCACTGTCCCCTCAAGTGAGTTAATTGCAAGCAGATAACCCTTGGCAAGCGGTCAGGAATTTACTTGATTAACAAGTTATTAATTGCTCTCCCTTCTAGGGAGGAAAGGTCTAGTGGAAGAACAGAAAGAAGGAATTTGCTTCTGGAACATTCTCAAAAAGGACAGGCTAAAAATATTTTTTTTATGGGCTTGGGAAAAGATATTTATCTTGGCTTATTTTCAAAGGTTTGTTTATCCCCAGTTTCCTAACGATTGCGCCATTTTTATTGGAAAGTTCTCATTAAAGTCATTCTTCAGTCAACCAGGGCTCACCCCAGAATCCCTACCGGGCAGGGGGCCAAAGGACCATGCATTGATGGCAGCCAATAAAATAACCCAGGCAGGGAGCTGGCCTGAGAATTTGCTATTCCCATATCCAGAGCCACCTTCCGCAGAAGCTAGGTTGAATCTGAAAACTGCGGTTATGATTTCCTTTTTGAACCTTGTTCCCCCTGAGGGTCACTGTGATCTTATTTTGAGTCCTCTCCCGCCTCGGGCTTCCTTGATCCAGACACGTTTTGATCTTTCTCAGGTCCACGACACCCTGGGCCAGGTAGTTGATCCACTGGCCAAGTGCGTTCAGTGGGCGGAGGGCTTCCTGCTGGTCTACTCCATCACAGACTACGACAGCTACCAGTCCATCCGCCCCCTGTACCAGCACATCCGGAAGGTCCACCCCGACTCCAGGGTCCCCGTCGTCATCGTGGGCAACAAGGGGGACCTGCTGTACGCCCGGCAGGTGCAAACGCATGACGGCGTGCAACTAGCTCACGAGCTGGGCAGCCTGTTCCTGGAAATCTCCACCAGCGAAAACTACGAGGACGTCTGTGATGTGTTCCAGCATCTCTGCAAGGAAGTCAGCAAACTGCACAGCGTCAGCGGGGAGAGGCGGAGAGCCTCCATCCTTCCCCGGCCGCGCTCCCCCAACATGCAGGACCTCAAGAGGCGCTTCAAGCAGGCTCTGTCTTCCAAAGTCAAAGCCCCCCCAGCGCTGGGGTGAACCCGGCTCAGCCAGACTCGCCTCCTTCATATGGTGCGTCTGTGCAGTGGAAAGACTGGGGGGAATCTCCCTTTTTAAACATACAAAGTTTATTTTTATATAAACTACTGGTTTTCAAGGGTATGTGTATTTCTGAAAGTGCAAACAGTGATTGCCTAAGAAGTTGGATAGTTCTTTTTTGATTAAATGGATTTTTTTTGTTTTGTTTTGTTTTGTTTTTTTACTGCATCTGCTAGCCACTTTTCCATTAAAGGCAAAATGGCAACATGGCTCCTTGTTTTTTAAAATGTCTTTTTATAGAAATCATACTTGCACCAGAGCCCAGAACGGCTCCACACTTGCCCTCTGTCTGAACTCCTTTTGGTGTCTTTCGGGAAGGGGATTGATGTGGAGCGAATCTGTTGTGGGAGAGAGGAAGGAATGTGGAGGAGGAGAGATTTGAGCAACAGCAGGATGTCTTTAATTAGGGCGCTTTGGCTCCGGCATGAAATTGACACCACGTGATTTTCAAGGAAAGGGGTTCATTGTACGCTGGTGCTGGAAAATAACAAACAGGAGTAACAGTTTTATGTATTGGTGCAAATGGAAGTTTATCCTCTCCACCCATTCTAGAACACAAAGATGCCCTCCATCAGGGGCGCCTGGGTGGCTCAGTCGGTTAAGCGTCCAGCTTCAGCTCAGGTCATGATCTAGTGGTTTGTGGGTTTGAGCCCCACATTGGGCTCTCTGCGGATGGCTCCAAGCCTGGAGCCTGCTTTGGATTCTGTGTCTCCCTCTCTCTCTCTCTCTGTCCCTCCCCTGCTTGTGCTCTGTCTCTCCCTCAAAAATAAACATTTAAAAAAATGTTTTAAAAACGCCTTACATCAGTAACTGCACCCTACCGAGAGTGGTAAAAAAATTCTTCCTGCTCTGTCTCCCGGAGCTTCACATCTAACGGGGAATCTGATCTGTCAATCCTCTCACCCCTTTTTCTCTAAAGCATCACTGCCATAATGTAGGCTTGTATGGGCGTCGCCCAGAGTGGCAGGCAAGGTGAGACTGCTTTCTTGGTTTCTGGAGTGACACCCCTCTCTTTATTCTTTCTTCACATTAGAACAACCGGACTCAAACCAACCCTAATCTCTTTATTTGCATGGTTGAAGAAACTCAGCTGTTCCCCCTTATCTACTGGGTAAAATATAAATGAGGCTTGACATCGAGATCATTTACCACCTCTCCAGGCTTTTCATCCCCTCCTTCAAATACACACACACACACACACACACACACACACACACACACACACACACGATAGACTGAAAGCCCATTCAACAGAATGGTATGCTGTTCTCAATACATACCAGGCTCTTTCATTCTTCCTGCCTTAACACGAACCATTCTCTGTGCCTTGAATACATTTTCCTCTTCTTCCCCTGAAAGATCACGGATTTATTTTTCAAGACCCACGTCCTGTGCTGTGCTCCAATCCGGGGGTGCCATCTTGGAGGCTTCCTGTAGCATTGTGTTACACCCAACCACACCACATAGCTACTTGTCACCCCGCCGGAACTGCATTTTAGGACTTCATATCCCAGCTTCTGGCCTAGTGCTTGCACACAGAGTGGTAGGTTTTCAATTAATATTTGAGGAATGAGATGAGCTGATTGCATTTATTTTGGTGCCAAGGGACAGTGATGGGAGATTACAATAAAACAACTAATTTTGGGTTCATCATGTTTGAGAAATAAGGCCTAATTCTCTTTGCTGATTTGTGAGGACAGAACGAAAGCAGTTCTTTCTACCATCAGCCACTCCTGCTTCTAACCACACACCTTCTCTGGGTAGGTCAGGACATGAAAACCACTGATTGTCCTTATTATCATGCTCACCTCCTGCCCAGACCTCCACTCGGGGCTGAGAGTCCTCTACCTCCAAGGAGCTGAGCGCATGCGTCCCACAGGAAAAGAACAATACAAGACATGTCCCATGGCTGGCTATGATGATGTTCCAAGCCAGCCAATGTTGAGGACAGGAAGTACCCTTGAGCTCTCCAGAGGGGAGCACAGTGTGGACCAGAGGGGTGGAAAGCTACGGGGCAGTTCCAAAGGGAGTAGCCGAGCCCTCAGGAGAGGGGGGCCAAGGAGAAAGCACTCCATGTGGTATTTGTCCTGTCCCCGGCATCACAAATAACTGCCCTGCACCTCAAAGCTTTTTTCATTTCTGGTCACCAGAACTGACCCAGCAGACGACCTGGCCACCTGGTCTCACAGGGACCTCAGTGCCCGTTCCCCAGACCTCCTGCTGAGGGGGACAAGGTGTGGGGGCGGGCAGATAGCAGCTGGTGGGGACACAGTCCTGGGGCACTGGGGAGAATGTAGGAGAGACGGGCAGGTGGGTAGGAGTATTGCTCCATCTTCATCACAGGTTTGCCGTACCTCGGAGGGGCATCCTCAGTGTCACCACCTCCATTCTCATCCTCCGTCTCCACTGACCCCACTCATCTCCCTTCTGGTCAAGGCTCTGCTCTAATTCTGCTCTGAAACTGCAGGATGATTTAATTAATGTGCCTATCAGTGTGGTCCTGAAGAAATGGAGGAAATCCAAATGGCTAAATTGTACATCCGGGAAGCATCTGTACTCCACATGCCACTCAATGGAAAGCCAGCTCGAATAATGGAAAACAAAATTCATTATAACCTAAGAAAATAATTGGTTTTGCCTGAGTTGAGGTGAAGGGCCCAGCGGAAGTTCTAAAGTTTATTAACATCTCCTTGGAGGAACGGATTAAGATAAATGCCCAGGGAAGGTGGCAGCAAACAGTGGAGCAGATGGAAAAGATGAGACGACCATTTAGTCATGGACTTGGGGCTCGAATAGCTTTTTTGTTCCACATGTGTGTTGTGATTTCAGCTCCCCGCCAATCCAAATTTACAGTGCGGTGGCATTTTGCATGATCAATCACTTATTCTTACCATTTGACCTGCCTCCAAAAGGTGGAATCTTTCTCAAGACTTTGCTAAAATTGGTCTTAAGCCACTTCGATGCCCAGTAAGAAAGGTTTGGTATATTAAAAAAACCCAACCACTATCAAGTCATCTAGGGCTCTAGGGAAAATGAACTGACGTAAGCACTGATTAGTTTGCAACAGCACCAACGGTTTTCCATATACAGAGCAGAAATTTGCCTATCCTGGGTCAGTCGGCTTTCCCGTTTGGATGTCCACAGGTACTTCTGCCCCAGGAGAAATGAGCTCCATGAGTGCTGGACTCACTTATCTTCAGCCACTGCACCTCCTCTGGTGTCCGGACAAGACAGCATCCTCAAAAACATTTGCTAAGGTGAAAACTTAGAAAACTTAAGGAGTGTCTCCAGGTACTTTAGAATAGCTGTGCGTGCAGGGGTGTGTCCCCATATTCTGGCTCCCCTCTGTCACAGGCCACAGTTGGCCATTCTCCACGGTGGGGCTACTCGAACAAAATAAGTATTACTGCTTTCGGATTTCCACCTGTCTTTCTGAAGACCACCACAAGTAGTGATCTGCATGGTTTCAGATCACATTTATGGAAAACCTGCTTCCTACAAAGTTCTGTGCCAAATGTCATGATCAAGACACTCTCTCTCTCTCCAGAAATTCAGTCCCGAGGGAGTTCCAGGGACTCAGTCTTGAGGGGAGGATTCTGGGATGAAAGGTGAAATAGGATTCTGATCCACATCTGAGGGTGTTAGGGTGCCTGGGTGGCTCAGTTGACTGACAGCTCAGATCCTGGAGCCTGCTTTGGATTCCTCTCCCTCTCTCTCTCTTTCAAAAATAAATAAACATTATTTATGCCTCTCCCTCTCTCTCTCTACTGTCCCCCCCCACCCCTCTCTCTTTCAAAAATAAACATTAAAAAAAAAAATCTGAGGATGTTGACAAAATCAGTGGAGGGTACAGATCACAGAGCGGAGCAGGGCATGGAAGCTAAATACTCCACACCGCGTGAAAGTGCCCTTCCAAAGAAAATGACATTTCTTACTTTGCAAATTGGAAAGCATTGTCTTTTTTGTTTTTTGTTTTGGAGCATTAATTGCTCAGATGAGGACTCGGGAGTTAAAATTGTAAAATATTTATTGCTATTTTTCATTAGAATTCTTTATTTATATTAGAACAGCGTTGTTAACAGCAAGGCTTACTTACATAAACAAAATTTGCCTAGAAATCCCAGCATGTGTTTATGATTGTGCAAAATCAGGGAAATTTTGGGAACTCCTGCTGAGGAGACAGTTATTCACCGACTTCATGAAGATAGCATAGTGTGGGTCCCAGACTGAGCTTAGGTTCAAATCCCACTTAGCCTGAGTCAAGGTGCAATATAGGTTTCCTTCTTTTTTTTTTTCACATTTATTTATTTTTGAGAGACAGAGAGAGACAAAGCATGAACAGGGGAGGGGCAGAGAGAGAAAGGGACACAGAATCTGAAGCAGGCTCCAGGCTCTGAGCTGTCGGCACAGAGCCCGACGCAGGGCTCGAACCCAAGAATTGTGAGATCATGACCTGAGCCGAAGCCAGACGCTTAACCAACTGAGCCACCCAGGCGCCCCAGTTCCCTTCTTTTAAAATGGACATAATACTCTCCCTCGTGCAGAATCATTGGCAGAGCTTGACACATAGAAGCTTTCAGGAAGTTGTAGTTTATTATTATTATTAATTATTATTATTATTAGTTTTAGATTTTTTTTATTTTTTAACAGTACATGATGAAGCTGTCTTTGGAAAAGAGTGCTTTTTGAGCTTGTTGTATCCTCGAAAAACTATAGCAGTTGCTCTGTAAGACGTGACTTTTCCATTTCTCATGTGGGAGAAAGTTTGCAGGGGGCAGTTTTTCCGTCAGTGATAATGCCTAACAATGACTGATCCTTTACTCTGCGCTGAGCACTTTTCTATTCTCTTTAATCCTTTGCGGTAGAGCTGTTATCACTCCCATCTCTCAGATGAGGAAACTGAGGCTCAGAGAGGTCATGCAATGGCCACAGGTCCTATAAACCCGGGAACCAGGAGGTCTGGCCCCGGGAAGGGGGAAAGGGCTCCCTTTTGCTCAGGACGGTTTCCCTGAGGTGGTGGGTCGGGACCCTGAGGCTGGCCTGGGGGCCGGGATGGGCTGCTCTGCTGAGTGTCTTCAGCACCACTGGTAGAGTGCTAGGAGGCTAGGAGGTGTCTCCCAGAGTCACCATTGTGAAGGCCATCTGGGGTGAGGGCCATGGGCACTAAGTCAGAGGCTCCCGGGAACCCCACCCCTGGCCATGCTCTCTCCTCACTCTTCTCTGACCAGGGGTCCTGAGAAGCAGTCTCCACAGTGGACCCCAGAGATTCAGGCATCTTCTTTTCTCCTGGAGCACCTGCCAGAGGAGAAGGAGGGTGGCCAAATGTCAGGGTCACAGGAAGCTGTGGGAGCATTGGTGTACTAGAGGGAGGGAAGGTACTATAAGTAGAAATGGCCAATGCACATGTGGGACCTAAAGACGCCCCCCCCAACTCAGCATGGTCCAGGACATCTCTAGGAATTGCGTGCCATGTGTGTGAGGGAGGTGGGGCGGGAAGGGAGAGGGAACAGACTCAGGGTTTAAAAAGAAAGGTCAGCGAATTTCTCCAGTTGGGGAAAGTCTGAGGCTGCTACGGCTACGTTTGAGGGGGGCCTTGCTGGGTGTGGGGGGCCATGTGCTGGAGTCGTCATTTATTTGTAGCATAGTAATAAAACTCACACAACAAATAGCTACTGTAATTACTGAATACACTCGAGTGTTCCATGTATTCCAGTGTATCAGGGTTCTCCAGAGAAATAGAACCAACAGAAGAAGAAGAATATATATATAGACATAAGGAACTGACTCACGTGATTATGGGGGTTGAGAAGTCCCAAGATCTGCAGTCCAGTGGCCCCGTCAAGTTGACAGGTCAAAGCAACCGTCACGTGCAGTTAAGAGTCTCAGGTGTATCATCTCATTTAATCCTCCCAAACAGGTCTAAGCCACTGAGGATGACCGTCGCCATCTGACAGACCAGGAAAACGAGGCTCTGAAAGGTTCAGCGACTCCTCATCCTCTCTCGGCGAGTAAGGGGCGCAGTTGAGATTTCAATTCACATCCTTCTGGTTTGGGAACCACCACACTGTATGGCTTCCCAGGCCAATTGTCCTACTCTACGCGCCCTCCCAGGGGCAAGTCATTCTCCTAATCAGCCATTTTGGCCTTGAAATGGATGTGGGGTATCGGTGCAGGCTATCCTTTGCAAGCAACCCGGGAAGACTCTGCCTGATCAATAAAAGGGGCTACTTGCTTGTAGTAGTTACAGCACCGCAGGGCGAGCTGGAGAGCCACAGCAGGGGCAGTGCAGCTCTGAGGGGGGCCGAGAAAGTAAGTGTTGTGCATTTTCAGCCTCTGTTGTGCAGATGGTCCCTGTCTCCCACCCAGAATCATAAGGTACAGGTTCGCCCCAGACCATGGAAAGGGGTTCGGAGAATGACAATCAGACAAGGAGGCAAAGGCTGCAACACGCATCTAGTGATTAGATGCTACAAAGGGGCTCCTGTCTGCAAATGTAGACGTGACACTGGCCTTGGCCGGACCCAACGCATGGCCTGGAGACTTCTTAAGCACTAGAGCTTGAGAATCAATATAAATCTGACACTGGGGAAACTGAGGTTCTAAGGCATTAGGTAAATGCCCACATTTTATTAGCAAAGCAAGTGTTATGGGTGGACTTGTGTTCCTCCAAAAACACATACTTCAGGCTCCCGGTACTTCAGAATCGGACCTTATTTGGAAATAGGGTCTTCATGGAGATAAGCATGTAACCCATGATCTCGGGTTTGTGAGTTCAAGCCCCAGGTTGGGCACAGAGTTTACTAAATAAATAAGTAAATAAATACATAATTTTAAGAGGAGGGGATATTTGGACACAGAGACAGACATCAACAGAGGGAAGGTGACGAGAAGAGACCCAGGGAGAAGGCCATGTGGAGATGAAGGCAGAGATTGGAGTGATGCGCCCACAAGCTGAGGGATTCCCAGAAGCTGGAGAGACGCCTGGAATGGATCCTTCCTTAGAATCAGAATTAGGTGTGGCCCTGCTGACAACTTGACCTTGGACGTCCAGCCTCCAGAAGCAGGACACAATATATTTCTGTAGCTTAAACCACCTGGTTGAAGTACTTTGTTATGGCAGCCAGAGCTAACTAGTGTATTTAACAGATGGCCAGGCCCATATTTGAGTCTGAACCTGAAGCTGACGCTCTGCCCACCGCACTCGTGCAGCCCAGAGAAGGAGGAGCTAGGACTCTGTACTCCATTCTCCAAGTCTGTATCAGGATTGGGGTTAGCTGGCCCTAAATCTAAATGGCCTGGCAAGAGAGAGCTTGTGTTGCCCACACACAGTTCAAGCTGGCTGAGTGGCCCTGCTCTGGCCCTCTGCCTGATGTCACCGCATTCCAAGGTCTCCGATGCCTCTCAGCCAGTCCGCAGCCAGAGAGCAGGAAGTGGCTGGGAAGCCCAAGACAGGAGGCTCTGTCTCTTTAAGGTGGAGACCCAAAAGTTGAGTCTCTCCCCTCTTCTCTCCTTCCCTGTGTGACTGACAGATGCAGTCTTCATCTGGACAGTTTGCTCCTGGCTAAAAATTCCACTGCCAGGGGCACCTGGGTGGCTCAGATCGTTAAGCATCTGACACTTGATTTTGGCTCAAGTCACGATCCCAGGGTTATGGGATTGAGTCCTGCATCAAGGTCTGCGCTGAGGGCGGAGCCTGTTTAGAATTCTCTCTCTGGCGCTCTCTCTCTCTCTCTCTCTCTCTCTCTCTCTCTCTTTCTGCTTCTCTACCCCATTCATGGTCTCTCTCTCTCTCTCAAATAAAATTTAAAACTTCTACTGCCATTTATTAAGGGACATGACAATGGATATTGGAGACAGCTAGTGGTCATCTGCTACAGAATCCATCTCGGGACAGATTCATTCTCTGGGTTTTCGCCGGTTAGGAGAGGACAAGGAAGATAAGGGAAGAGTTCCCTTCGGATCTGGCCAAGGAAGGAAGGGGAAGTTTGCCTCCAAATGGCTCTGCCCAGTGTCCTCTCAGTGCCTTGTCTGCTCCTGGTACCAGAGACACCGGAGACTCCAGGAGGCCCCCTCGGCTTCTCCCAGGCCACACACACTAATCGCAGCAAGGTCCTCTGCCTGGGAGGGACAGGGTCAGACGACGGGCAGTCTGATGGTCAAAGACACTTTTTTTTTTAAAGGTTTGTTTATTTTTGACAGAGAGACACAGAGCACAGAGAGAGAGGGAAACACAGAATCTGAAGCAGGCTCCAGGCTCTGAGCTGTCAGCCCAGAGTCCAATGCAGGGCTCAAACCCATCAACCGTGAGATCTTGACCTGAGCTGAAGTCCGACGCTTAGCAGACTGAGGCCCCCAGGCGCCCCAAGGATGTTCTTACTTATGAACTTGAGGAGCTTAGAATGGAGGAAATGAAGTAAGTGGTAATTCGTGGGGTTTTCTCCTCTAGCTGCAGATGGGAAAGTGGTTGGGCGTATCGACTAGAGCTGGACTTCCTGTCCAGGCCAGTGCTGTGGCCTCTGGTCCCCTCTGGGCCACCCTGGGTGGGGAAAGCATCTGAAACTCAAAAAAAGTTGGTCTTCTTGGGCCTGTTCAAGGCCCTGGGTAATGAAGGATAGACTAAATAGTGGCTTATGCAAGTCCTTGTGGGACCTGGGTGAGTCATTTCCCCTCGCTGGTCCCCCAGCTCCTCGTTTATGAAAAGAGGCTTGGATTTCGTTAGCGGTCCACAAATTCCAGGGTGCACTGGACTCACCTGGGGGTGCTTGCTTAGAATGCGGTCTCCTGGTCTCCCGGAGACTCTGATACAGACATTCTGGGTGGAAATTGCCCAACAAAAATATCTAAAACCCACTGAGTCCTTGTCACGTGCCAAACACTGTTCGTAAAAGGTTTTCATGGATTAACCTACTTTATCTTGCAACGATCCTGTGACACATACTATTATGAGTACATTAGTGCTAATTAGTATTATTAGTACACTATTAATAGCACAAACTGTCATTATCCCCTGTTACAGATGTGCAAATGGAGGTACACGGCAGCTGAGAGGCTTTCCCAGGCCATTGGGAGAGGCAGAGCTGTGATGCAGGCCTTGCTGAACTTGGCCATGGGTCCTCAGCTCTCGGCTACTGCTCTCCCAAGAAGCTGTCATCAGCCACGACCCACCCATTCTGCTGGCTGCTTAAATAAACAGTCACCCTGAAGGGACAACTTTAGTAAATAAGATAAGATAGACACGCAAGGGTACAGGGCAAACTCGGACAGAAGCAACCGGAAAGGGCTGAGCAGTGCACTCTGGGAGCAGAGTGGATGGTCAGCGAGGGGGCTCCAGTCTCTCTGACAGGAGGGATGCAAGTAGGCGTCAGAGAGAAGGAGGCATTTAGAGGGAGTTGGGTGTATGGGCCAAAATCAGTTAGTTGGACTACTCTGAGAAGTGCCTTCAAGAAGTGGTTGGTTTTCTTTTTCTTTTTTTTTTTTTAATGTTTATTTATTTTTGAGAGACAGACAAAGAACAAGCAGGGAGGGTCAGAGAGAGAGGGAGACACAGAATCTGAAGCAGGCTCCAGGCTCCGAGCTGTCAGCACAGAGCCTGACGCAGGGCTTGAACTCATAAGCCGTGAGATCATGACCTGAGCCGAAGTCAGACACTTAACTGACTGAGCCGTCTTTTACCTTTTTAAAAGTTTATTTTTGGGAGAGAAAGATAGTACGAGCAGGGGAGGACAGAAAGAGAGAGGGAGAGAGACAGAATCCCAAGAAGGCTTCGCACCAGCGGCACAGAGCCTGACATGGGGCTCAAATTCACCAACTGCGAGATCATGACCTGAGCCAAAATCGAGTCAGATGCTGAACCAACTAAGCCACTCAGGCGCCCCTCTTATACCCATTTATATTTGTTCTTACCTTTATTCAGCTGGAAATGATCAACGCATGACTGTCCAGGTCCTAGATTCTTAGCTGATGAAATGCTCTCTGCCACCCATAGTCTTGGCCAGTTTGTTTCATCATTCCAACGTGTGTACTTTCTGGGGTGTGATGTGGGGTGGGAGACTGGACGGCTCTGGACTGACGGAGCAAGGCAGCTCTGGGTCATGGACAGCTGCCCATGTGGGTGATCTCTAGCAGCAAAAGGAGTTTCACATCAGTTCCTGCCCTTTGCCGTGGTGTCGTTTCCTAGGGTGTCGTTTCCAAATGTTTTCCAGGGATAACCTCATTCGACCATCAAAGAAGCTCTGTGAATTAGGCAGAGGGAAGCTATTGTTTTCGGTTTTAGGAGGAAACTCAGCAAGACTAAGTGCTTTGTTCAGGGTGGCATAACTAGGATGTGGTAGCACAGGGACCAGAGTGTTCTTTCAATCACCACTCACCTGCTCCATCCATACCACCACAGTGCCCTGTACAGAAACTCAGAACTTTGTGTTGAGCTGTTCCATCAACCGTATTAAATCGGCTTATCTGGTGACATAAGATGCTGATTATACTCAGATGTGGGATACGCATGTGTTGTATAGAACTAGGCACTCTTTTAAGAAATGCTTTACACGGATTCACACTTCACACCCTTAGGAGTAGCTAAGTCTTATTATTGCCCCCATTTTACAGATGAGAAGACTGAGGTTCAAAGAAGTTAAATATCTTGCCCAAGGTTGCATGGCTGGTTAGAGGCAGACTCAGAATTGACACCTAGGCTGAACAGCTCTAGAATACTCCCTCAGCTGCCAAGCAAAGTCATCTCTTACAATTAGCCTTTGTCTGTGGTCAGGGACTTTGTCTGTGGTCAGAGACATACGCAGACCGGGAAGGTCACTGCTCGTCACCCCTTCCTCCTTGCTGGAGGGGCAGAGAGCTTCGAAGGGCATTGGGGAAGAAATGAGTGCTCTGTGTCCAGAATCAGACTCCACAACCTTGTAAGGTTGTGGTTTCATGTTCACAACCCAGTGGCCACGTGGTCAGCAAGAGCAAAAGCAAGTGGCCTGCATTTCCTGCTTCCCGTCGCTCCCAGAGTAATCCGGTCCAGTGCCGGGAACAGAATCTTCCTGTGCTGCCAAGAGCCACTGTTGACAAGAACTGTGATTCAGGCTGATTGTTTCGAGGTTGAGAACAGGCTGAGTGCATCCTAATGGTTCTCCTACTCCTTCTTGTTGTGCGTCCGGGACAGCTGAGCTGTTGAAGAGGCTTTATCAAGCTAGCAGAAACAGTTGTTGGTAGGTCTCTGGTTGCTAGCGGGTTTGCATTCAGCAGAGGGGACAGGTGTCTGTGCAGCTGGGGACCGGGCTCTTCAGAGGAGAGTGGGAAACCGGGGCATGCTGGGAAAGCATCTGTTCAAGAAATGGCTGGAGGGGGAGGTGAGAGCAGAGAGAAGGGGGTCGGATGTTGAGCTAACAGGCGAGTCTTACGTGTTTGGTCCTTGCCGGCTCTATGACCTTCGTCGAGAGCAATGACAATAGCATGTATGGACCACTCATTATACATCAGGCCCCATGCTAAGAATTTGACCCATATTTATCTCATTCAGTCTTCACAACAACCCTGAGTGAATGTCTCATTTTCCAGACGAGGACAGCAAGGCTTAGAGTCAGGGAAGCTGAGTCATTTTCCCCAGATCATAAGTTTAGTAAATAGCTGGGTTTTGAGTCAAGACTGTTTCCAGCTCTGTTCCTTTTCCTGGGCTCCCTACCCTCCTCTCCTTTCCTCCTTCTCTTCCTCCCAACACATTTGTGGCATCTGATAGGCGTTGGGGTGCTTTAGAAGCTTCTGGAGATGCACAGAATTCCGTTGACTCTTCCTGTCTCCCCAGTCAGGGAAGCCTGTCCCAGCATGGCCCCAAGTGGACAGCTGGCTCCGTGAAGTCCCCCAAAGTCTTCACTTGGCTTTTAGATGCATTTGGAAGTGGGCATGTTGAGTCTGAGAAGCCTGCAGGGCACGTGAGCTGAGCTTGTGGGGCCCTTGGGTCCATCTTTTGAAGCCTGGGGACAGATTTGGGAGTGGATCCCTGTATCCAGAACGAGGTGTGCCATGGGAGGATCACCGAGCACGGTTGTGGGCAGAGCTGTGGGAGTTAATGGTGAGAGAAGAAGAATGGCCCATGACATGACCAAGGAGGAACGTCAGAGAGGAGAGGGGAGAGTCAGAGGGGTGCACTGTCCAGGAAGTCAAGGAAGGCTGGAGCACCAAGTCATAGGTCTTGGTGTGGTCAATGGTGTCCCTGGTCTGTGACAGGTCAGCCATTCTTCAGCAACATTTCTTTTTTTTTTTATGGTTATTTATTTATTTTGAGAGAGAGAGAGGGAGAGAGAGAGAAAAAAATTCCAAGCAGTCTCCGTGCTATAAGTGTGGAGCCCAACACAGGGCTCAAACTCACAAAACCGTGAGATCATGACCTGAGCCAAGATTAAGAGTCAGATACTTAACCATCTGAACCATCTAAGCACCCCAATGACATTTCTTTTAGGTTGTCTGTTGTTGCTGATTGTTAGTTCCTCACAATGGTTTCCTTTGACATCATTTTTGTTTTAGATACGAAGTGAAGGATAAAGCTCCCTCCGGACTCTGACTCTGTAGCCACCGGGACCCATTCCCCTGAAGCCAACCAGTTCCTTGTCCGTCCTTCCAGAGATGTTCTCTCTGGTGCATTTCTTCAAAGAGCAATATGGTTAAGTTATGTGCCAATTTCCCTCTCTGCCACGATTGTGCTCAAATTCTGTTAACATGGAAATACCCCAGTTCTAGTTTTTGTGATTTTTTTGCATCTTTCTTCATGTACTATTTTAAACATTGCAAGTTTTGTACTATTTTCAACCTACGGTATGGTTGGGGGGTTGAAATAGTATGTTCCTTAACCACTTGTACTAGTTTTCAGTTATTTCAAATGTATTGCATTCAGATCATTCTTGATTTGAGTCCTGTTTTTTCCCTCCTGAACTATGGATTCATTTGACGATGTCAAATAGTTTAGGGAGGAACACATACTTATTAAAGCTAGCTTTTGGCTTTGAATTCAAACAAAAGATCTGATTGTAAACCCTGTGAGTAGAATGTTTTGTATAGTTATAGAATTGGGTTTTTCTTCTTACCTTGTTGGAAGAGCAATTCCCCCATGTCCAAATGTTTACAATGTCCAAACTGCCTTTGGAACAAATTACATTTGCCCAAGGAATAGTCATACCTCCTGAATCAGTACCTTGAGAACTCTGACCCCATAAATAATGTTCCCATTACAAGTTGTCTTTTGCCAAAGGGCATTTCACATTTGTTAGGAACCAAAAAAAGAGCAGAATGAAATATTGTGTGTGAGTTCCCAAGTGCTTTAAGTCAAGCGCCAAAGTCATAAGGTACACAGTGATATTAAAGGCTCATGGGCGAAACACCTTCCTCAGCCCCAGATCAACGCCTGCGGCAATATAATTTGATATAGGAGGCATTACTGTTGAGTTATTGGCTTTCTTTTTTTAAGTAAACATTTCAGGAGTCCTATATTTGAGTGAGTTTTGTCCTTCCAGAAGTAATTCTCAAAAAAGGATACATTTTCCCCAAAGATGCTTGAATTCTCTAAAGTGTGCTAAAACTTTTCTTTTATAGCTGCTCTCTGAGCCAGTTTACAAACTGTATAATAAAATCAGTCTCCTTATTTCATATTTATGCCAGATTTACAAATCAAAATGGCATTTCCTTACCTGGGAATAAAATATAGTTGTATTCTTGGTCATATCTTACACCAAAAGAAAAAACAAATGGGTAAAGCCTTAAGCATTAAAAAAAGAAACCATAGGGATGCCTGGGTGGCTCAGTCATTTGGGCATTGGGCTTCAGCTCAGGTCATGATTTCACGGTTCGTGGGTTCGAGCCCCATGTCAGGCTCTGTGCTGACAGCTAGCTCAGAGCCTGGAGCCTACCTTCAGATTATATGTCTCCCTCTCTCTCTGACCCTCCCCTGCTCACTCTGTCTATCTCTCTATCAAAAGTAAATAAAACATTAAAAAAAAGAAACCATAAAAAGGGTGAAAAAATTTATGGCAGAAAATTGTTTTAATTATCTCAGAATGGGGAAGGTCTAAGTATGACATGAAAGATATATTAGAGTTCTTTTGAGAAACACAACCAATAGAAAACACACACATATATGCATACACATTATAGATATTATATATATAATACATAATTATGTCTGTATATAGTGTGTGCATGTGCATGCATACTCTCCTGCCTTCATCATCTCCCAACGCCTCCCACTGTCGCCTACAGTGATGTGCACAGACCATCACCCTCACCCATCCTCACCCTGTGGGAGAGGTGAGCTGAGCTGCACACTCCCAGGCTGGCCTGAGAGAGGAGCAGGCTAACATCTGCAGGGCAGGCCCGCCGTCCAGAGCTGTGGGTACAGCCCACACGTCCCTCAGGAGGTGAGCGAACAACATTAAAGGAAGGCCCAAAATTAAAAACCGTGGTCCATCCAGACAGTAGAATACGATTCAGAAACGAGCTATGAAGCCACACAAAGACATGAATGAAACTGAGGGGCAAGGTGCTCAATGAAGAGAGACCTTCTGGAAAAGCTGAGTACTGTGTGGTTCCAAGCACATGGCATTCTGGAAAAGGCAGAACTATGGAGGCACTTCTGTGGTGGCCAGGGATTTCAGGGGAGGGACGGATGAACTGGGGAGCACAGGAGACTGAAACTATGCTGTTTGATATCATACTGGTGGACACCTGTCATTGTCATAGTCCCAACCTACAGCATGTACAACAGGGTGACCCCTAACAACGGACCTTAGTTAATAATAATGCATCAGTGTTGGTTCATTGATTGGTAACAAATGTACCACATTTGTGCAAGATGTTAATCATAGGGGAGATATAGGGAAGGGGGGAGGAGAAGAGGGTACTTCCCACTCAGGGTCTCTAGAGCATGTAGCCCTCATCCTCAAGGTCCCCTCATGGTCCAGGATGCTCGCTGGAGCACCAGCCATCTAAGTTCCAGGTGGCAGGAAGGAGCATCCCAGAGGACCTAGCCTTCATTAAGGAACATTTCTAGGAGTGCAACCCAGCTCATGTACTTATATCACATGGTCACTCACAGCTGCAGGGAAAGCCGGGAAATGTAGTCTCTTCTCTGGGTGTAGGGTCACACCTCATGGTCCTGGAGGTCTGTCACTAAGGGAGAACGAGAGGGTACTGGACAGCCACCTCAATGACCCAGCTTGAGGGACACTGCCTTCCCCAGCCCAGGGTAATTCCAGAAGGAATGCCTGGGTGGTGGGGAGGGATCGCCCTCCTACCAAGACAGCTGAGAAGGAAAGCTGCCTGCACCGTCCCCCTGAGGACAAAGACTCCCTGGGATCTCCTGCTGATGTCACTGTTTCCACACTCACAGTTAGGGGACAAGTGAGGCCTCCACACACTGACCTGTGTAGTAACGTCCAGGTGGTGCTGAATCATAGGCCTCCTCTTCTTTGTTTAATCTTTTTAGTGTTTATTTTTTAAATTTATATTTATATTTTATAAAAATATATATTATTATAATTTATATATTAAAAATTTTGTAATGTTTATTTTTTGAGAAAGAGTCAGGGAGGTGCAGAGAGAAAGAGGGAGACACAGAATCCGAAGCAGGCTCCAGGCTCTGAGCTAGCGGTCAGCACAGACTTGATGCAGGGCTCGAACCCACGAACCCCGAGATCAGGACCTGAGCTGAAGTCAGACACTTAATTGACTGACCCACCCAGGTGCCTGTATTTAGAATTTTTTTAATGTTTATTTTCTGAAAGAGAGAAAGACTGAACATGAGCAGGAGAGGGGCAAGATAGAGAGGGAGACACAGAATCTGAAGCTGTCAGCACAGAGCCCGACCTGGGGCTCAAACTCTCAGATGTGAGATCATGACTTCATCTAAGGCAGATGCTTAACTGACTCAGCCACCCAGGTGCCCCTAAAAAATTTTTTTTAACGTGTATCTTGCTGACAGCGCAGAGCCCGATGTGGGACTTGAACTCATCAACTGTGAGATCATGACCTGAGCCAAAATTAAGAGTTAGATGCTTAACTGACTGAGCCGCCCAGGCGCCCCCAGGCCTCCCGTTCTAAGGGAAGGGGAAATCTTGCCAATGTGCCAGGCAGGGCCTGAGCGACAACAGAATATGACCACTTGTTTTGTGCTCAGTGGGAAGCCCGAGCCTCTAAGGAGGCTTCCCTACAAGGACAGTGCCTCACAGGCCCGGGTGGGGAAGGATGGCGCAACAGATGGAGTTTCCATCTGACCACACTCACTGTGACCTTCTGGGTGCTCAGACGCTCGGCTAAGTGCTTTGAGTGGTCACACGGCACGGGAGGACAGGGGGCTGTGACGGGGGAAAGATGTCTCATGGAGACACCAAGACTTGGGCTTTCCATCTTCCCTTGAGCCTGTTCGTGGGATGATGACCTGTAGCTTATCCACACCAGCTTGTCAACGTGGGAGTGGGCGGGACCTCTGAAACGCCAGGTGGCCCAGGGGCATCCCTGGGTGCTTCGCACACAATTCAAGCAGAATTGTCCTATAAATGGGGTGCCTACTCTGCCCCAGCCCACTTTGCTAACCACACTATGGGAACCAGGGCCCAGATAAATAAGGTCAAGTGTCTCTTTCTCTGTATGCGTGTGAGGAAAGCACTCTGTTCTAAGACATCCACTTCAATATGAAGCTTGTAAATAGCTTAGGGCCAGAGCCTCTCGGAAGACTGCTCACAGCCACAGCCCAGGATGCGAAACCCACAGGAGAGCAGAGGATAATGGCTACGTGGACAAGTTTGTCTTTGTTAAGAGATCATCTGTGTTTATGGATCAGCAGAGAGGAAGACGTTTAAGGTCATCTGGTAGAGACTCATCCAGTATACAAAGTTACTGTTGTGATTCTCATCCTCCACTCATTTAAAACCCACTGAATAAGGATCTCCCTGTATGGGCCTTGGGCTGTTCTGCCCACAGGGGAGGGAGGACACAGGGGAGCTGTGGGCGGGGTTGTCTGATCACCAGTGACAAGTCCTGGCTGGTTACTGGTGAGATGTCATGGCGGTGGAAAGCAGGACTGCTGGGTCCCTGTGGTCTCATTTCCAGGCTGAGAATGGCCTCTTCCTGAAGATTGCCTGTGCCTGTAGTGATTCCCCTCGGGGTCCAACCACCTCCCCCAGGCACAGTCTGCAACACTACTCACCCTTCCTGCACCCACACCCACCCCGACTCCTCAAGTCAGAGGGACTCTTGCTCTAGTCTAAGAATAAAGGACAGTCAGTCCAATTCCTACCCTACCCTAACTTCCCCAAAAGATCATTTGTATTCCCCAAATCTTCTCCTCTTTATAAATACATAACCTCTATGCACCTGACTATGGCATTATAGCTATATACAGAATCATATAGTCGCCTTTAAAGGCTTGGTTTATGAATATGAATATGAAGCCAAGAGATTTGTGGGCTGTCTCTGCTTTCTGACCTGCTCTATCTCTTTTGGGGCAGATCACCTTACTTGGCTCACCAAATACCCATTCCAGCTTCCTTCTCATAAAGCTTGCAGGGTTGGAAGGGCTCTGCTTGCTATAAAAGCCCAAATAGGAAACCCCTAAACTGTTGTGAAGTGCCTGTGACATGATCAGACGTGCATTAACAAACTGACGTGATCAGCCAACAAACGTTGGCTGCAGTGGGATCCCCTGGTCAGGGAATTAACAAGATCTGGGGACAAGTTTTGGGCATTGGAAGATCCTAGACGACTCAGAAAGATCAGTTCTAGTCATTGATCAGGGGAAACCAGGCCTAGGCTAAGAAGATACTGATAAGAGTTGGAATTGATTATCAAATTACTTGTGAGAGTTTTGTTGTAGTTAGTTCTAAATCAGAAATAACTTTTAGGGTCACCTCTGTTGGTTGGGCGTCCAACTTCAGCTCAGGTCATGATCTTACAGATCGTGGGTTCGAGCCCCATGTTGGGCTCTGTGCTGACAGCTCAGAGCCTGGAGCCTGCTTCAGATTCTGTGTCTCCCTCTCTCTGCCCTGCCCCTGCTCATGCTCTGTCTCTGTGTCTCTCAAAAATGAATAAACATTAAAAAAAATTAAAAATATATCTTCAAAAACCTTTAAAGACATATCAAAACATCTATGCTTGCAGGTTGAGTAGAGGATTATATGTTTTGTTTAAAAAAAAAACTCCCAAAACAAAGGATGCTCCTCCGTCTCTCAGCTAACATGTTTACTGGGTGTTAGGAGGCCATGGGGGCAGGGGCAACAGTGGCCACCAGGTACCTGGCAGTGGTCACCACTCATGCAGAGGGCTAGCTTCAGGAGCTGCCAGAAAAGCAAGTAGTAGCCTCAAAACTCAAATCTAAAAGCAAAAAACCCGAACTCGAATACACGCTTTGACGGCCAATGTGAGGCCCTCTGTCCGCATTTCTTCCTTTGACAACTTCAGGCACGCGGGTATTTCTCTCTGGAACTTACTAAGCCTGGGTCCCCACCCTGACTGGTGTTCCTCTTTCCAGAGGCAGAGAAGACAGTTCCGAATAACAATGAGATGAAGTCTTTAGGTGGCACAAGTTTCATTTGGATGAAAGAACTCTTTGTTGCTATTGGAACTCTTGAAAACATCTTGCAGAGAGAGAGACAAAATTGTAAGAAGCTTTGAAGTGAATGAGAACTGAATCTCAAGATCACATAGCAAGAGTTCTTGCTGTCAGATCAGCCGCTCTGCCCAAGGTTTCCCTCAGCAAAATCATTTCCCGTTTTATTGTTCCAAATAAATATGTGAGGGATGTTGTCACGCATGTGCATAGCCAGGTTACCTTGAGGTTGGTGTTTTTCTTTTTTTTTTCTTTTTTCTCTTTGTCTCTTTTTTCCCCTTCTTTTTAGGGAGGGGACCCTATCATAATGTGTGTGCAGGTTTTTGTATGGACATGCGTTTTCAAGTCTTTTGGGTAAACACCAAAGGGTGCAATTGTTGGATCATATAGTACAGCATATTTCGTTTTATGAGAAATCTCCAAACTGTCTTCCAAAGTGGCAGTACCATTTGGCATTCCCGCCATTTTGTGATAGTGAGACTTGTGGTTGCTTCCTGTGCTCTCAGTATTTGGTGCTGTTGGTGGTTTGGATTTTAGTCATCCTAATAGTATGCAGTGATGCCTCATTGATTTCATTTGCAAGCTCCCTACTGACTTAGGATGTTGATTCTTTTTTTTCTTTTTCTTTTTTTGTGTGTGGGGGATAGAGCAAGTAGGGGAGGGGCAGAGAGAAGGGTACAGAGGATCTGAAGCAGGCTCTGCACTGACAAACTGACCGCAGTGAGCCTGATACAGGGCTCGAATCCACAAACCATGAGATCAGGACCTGAGCTGAGGTTGGGCGTGCAACCGACTGAAGGACCAGGTGCCCCCGATGTTGATTATTTTTTAATGTTTGTTTGTTATCATTATATCTTCTTTGGTGAGGTGTCTCTTCAGATCTTTTGCCCATTTTAAAACTGGGGTTTTTGTTTTCTTATGGTTGAGTTTTAAGAGTTCTTTGTCTTGTTAAGATATCAGTTTTGATCAGATATGTATTTTTCAATTATTTTCTCCAGGTTTATGACTTGTTTTCTCATTCTCTTGACAGTGTCGTTGATAGAACAGAAGTTTTTAATTTTAATGAAGGGTTCAACTTATAAATTGTTTTCACAGAGGTATTGTGTCTAAAATGAACAAAAAGTCATTGCCAAACCAAAGGTCATTAGATTCTCTCCTGTGTTGTCTTCTAGGAGTTTTATAGTTTTGCATTTTACATTTATGTACGATCCATTTTGAGTTAACTTTGGTGAAGGGTGTAAAGTCTGTGTTTAGATACTTTTTTTTTCTAGCATCATTTGTTGGAAAGACCGTCCTGTTTATGCTGAATTGCCTTTGCCCCCTTTTCAGAGGTCAGTTGACTATATTTGTGTGGCTGTTTCTGGGCTCTCCATTCTTTTTTTTTTTTTTTTTTTTTTTTGATAGAGTAAAGAGTGCACTTGGTGGAGGGGCAGAGAGAGAGGGAGACACAGAATCTGAAGCAGGCTCCAGGCTCTGAGCCATCAGCACAGAGCCCGATGTGAGCTTCAAACTCACAAACTGTGAGATCATGACCTGAGCCGAAGTTGACACTTAACTGACTGAGCCACCAGGGCACCCCTGGGCTGTCCACTCTACTTGTCTATTTGTCTATTCTTGCACCAATACCACATGATTTTGATTGCCAACCACAGTTAGTAGTTACTTACGGTAACTCTTGAAGCATGTAGTGTCAGTCCTCCAGACTTGTTCTCCTTCAGCATTGTGCTGCCTCTCCATATAAACTTTAGAATCAGCCTGTGATATCCACAAAATAACCTCCTGGAGTTTTGATTGAGATTGGACCGCATGTAATACGTATGCATTTTGGTTGCGTCTCTACCTAGTAGTAGAATTGCTGAATTGTAGAGTAAACATATGTGCAGCTTTGATTCAGTTTATGTTCAGTTTTCAAAAGTGATTTTGCAAATTTACACCCCCACCAGAAGTAGGTGGGTGTTGCAGTGGCTCCGAATCCTGGCAAGATTTGGAATTTCCCCTTGAGCTTTTCTGCCTGGTGTAAAATGGAGTCACATTATCGTTTCAATTTGCATTTTCCTGCTGACTAATGAGGTTGAGTACTTTTCATATGTTGATCAGCCATTTGGATATCCTCTGTTGTCAAATTTCTGTTCAAGCAGTTTGTTCATTTTCTTCTATTCTCTCTTTTCCGTATCACTTTGAAGGAGTTCTTTTTCTGTTCAAAATGTGAGTCCTTTGTTGAGCCTGTATTGCAAATCTCTTCCTCCAATATACAGATTCACTTTTTAATCTGTTAGTAGTGTCTTTTGATGATAGAATTTCCTTTCTTTCTTTTGTTCTCAGTGTTTTTGGTTTTAAAAAAAAATTATGTTTTTTTTTTTCAAAGAGGGAGTGAGAGAGAGCAAGCCAGGGAGAGGCAGAGAGAGAGAGGGAGAGAGAATCCCAAGCAGGCTCCACACTGTTGGCACAAAGCCCAATGCAGGGCTTGATCTCACAAACCAGGAGATCATAACCTGAGCCAAAACCAAGAAGCATGTCACTAACCAAGCTACCTGGACACCCCTGATGATGAATAGAATTCTTTATTTTCATGTAATATAACTCATATTTTTTCTTATAGTAACTTTTTGGGGGGCCCTGTTCTTAGCCTCCTTCAAAAAGCATGAAGATGTTCTCCTCTGAAAGTTTGTTTTTACCTTTCACAGTTGGATCTGGAATCCATTTGGAATTTCTGTTGTCATGTTATAGTGTGAAGTAGGGGTCAAGATCATTTTTTCCATAAAACCTAGCATCATTCGGTTAAAAAAAGAAAGCAATCTTCCTTGCTATAGAGGTCTTCATATGCTAATGTTTCTTTTCTTTTTTTCCCCAAGATTGCCTGACTATGTTCTTAAACAGAGCATGGGATAATCGAGCCATTCCTCCACTTTGACTCTGCCAAATGTCTCAGATGTCCAATTAATTTCAAAGTGTCTGGTTTGATCTGATCACACTGGTCCTAGTCCGAAACCTTTTCTCCACTTTCAAGATAGCTACTGTCAAAACGATCACACAGCTAACACTGGCAATGAGGTGAGCTTTGTGAGTTTCTGTATTTTATTGTAATAAAACATATGCAGGATAAGTGTAAATAATGTTAGCTGCTATTACTAACAATTGGTGATAAATGGGGCAATAGATTTCATGATCAGCTCACCCTCTCTCTGAAAAAAACTAGAATAGTTTTTAACCACTGTTAACAAAAATATTCCTCACGTATAGTGTCTAAGAGACAATAGCAAAAAGAAAAACATTTAGAGTTTGACTAATTGTAGCCCCAGACTATTACAAACCTGGGACTCTGGTGGAAAATGAGTTAGATGCATAGTTAAAAGCACATAAAATGGGGGCACCTGGGTGGCTCAGTCGGTTGAGCCTCCGATTCGGCTCAGGTCAGATCTCACGTTCGTGGGTTCGAGCCCCGCGTCAGGCTCTGTGCTGACAGCTAGCTCAGAGCCTGGAGCCTGCTTCCAGTTCTGTGTCTCCCCTCTCTGCTCCTCCCCCTCTCATGCTCTGTCTCTCTCTGTATCAAAAATAAATAAAACATTTAAAAAAAACTATTAAAAAAAAGCACATAAAATGATCAATTATTTCATGCAAACTTACCTAGAATGAGAAGCCTGAACTTCCTCATAGCTACTCAGCATAGAACCTTTAGGATTTTTTAATGTTTATTTCTTCCCCACATACATATACCCAGCCCAGGATGTCCAAGGTGTGGTTATAGAGAGATTACTTGGTGTTCTACTGTTTCTTGTGCATGTTCACATCTAAATTATTCTACCAAGTGTAGTGAGGCACTTAGGACAGATTATAAATACTGCAAGTAGTGAGACATCTCTGGGAGCAGGGCAATCATTTCCTAAAATCACGTCATATTGATAGAGCAGATGGAGCTCAGAGAAGAGTGATCAGCTGACTAAGAGAATTTAGAAATCATAGTAAATAAGAAATGACAAAAGAAGATGAAAATTGTGACCACGGAAAAGGGGAGAACTTGGGTTGAGGCCATATGGAGGGACAGGGAACAAAAGGCGCCCACTTGTACCTAATAGACATTTCAGAAGGTGCCATGAAAAGGCGATAGATATCTTGAGAGTCTCTCCAGAATGCAGACTAATCTTCCAAGGGTGGAAGGCACTGGGAGTGAGTTTCAGCTGAGTAGAAGGAAGAGCTTTCAAGGTAAAAACTACCAGTGGAGTGAGTGTGCTCCTTAATACTTGATGCATTCTAGCAGATGGCTGTCCCCATCTGCCGTGGGGATCTCACTGGATAGGTATTGAGTTCCATGATCTTTACAGTCCTTTCTTCTTTTAAAGGTACTTGACTGGGGCACCTGGTAGCTCAGTCAGTTGACCTATAGCTTCGGCTCGGGTCAGGATCTCATGGTTCGTGAGTTTGCAGCCCACAATGGGGCTCACTGATGTCAGCGCAGAGCCTACTTCAGACCCTCTGTCCCCATCTCTCTCTGCCCCTCCCCTGCTTGTGCTCTTTCAAAAATAAAAATTTAGGGACGCCTGGATGGCTCAGTCAGGTAAGTATCCGACTTCGGCTCAGGTCATCATCTCACAGTCCATGGGTTCAAGCCCTGTGTTGGGCTCTGTGCTAACAGCTCAGAGCCTGGAGCCTGATTCAGATTCTGTGTCTCCTTCTCTCTCTGCCCCTCCCCTGCTCGCTCTCTGTCTCTGTCTCTCAATTTTTCTTTTTCTTTTTCTTTTTAATGTTTTATTTATTTTTGATACAGAGGGAGACATAGCATGAGAGGGGGAGGGGCAGAGAGAGAAGGAGACACAGAACCAGAAGCAGGCTCCAGGCTCTGAGCTAGCTGTCAGCACAGAGCCTGAGGCGGGGCTTGAACCCACAGACGTGAGATCTGACCTGAGCCGAAGTCGGAGCCTTAACCAACTGAGCCATCCAGGCGCCCCTGTCTCTGTCTCTCAAAATAAAATAAAGACATTAAAATTTTTTAAAATAAAAATAAAAATTTAAAACACTAAAAAATGTAATTGACTATTTGATTAATTATAAAAAATTTCCCAAGTGTAATTTAGATTTAGATTTCCTAAGTGTAACTTATATTTGAAGTGAAATAACCCCCAGGGATTTATTACAGTGGACAGGAGCTGGTCAGATGCCAACTGAAGAACTGGGCTGCGCATGATGTAGAGGTTGTTTTAGGGCCAATGATTGGGAAAAACGAAATCATTTATAGAGAACCAAAACTGATGTTCAGAGCAAAATTCACTTGTCAAAAATGGGGCAGTGTGTGAGAATATATTTATTCATTCATGTATCCATTCACTCCATGAATATTGATTTTCTGAAATGTGTATGCAATGGCATTCTATACCCTACTTTAAAATAAATGAACTATAGCTATGTGCATTAATAAGGCTGTATCTCAAAAGCATAATGTTGAATGAGAAAAGCAAGTCATAGAAGAATAGAGAATATATGATTCCGGGAATATAAAGTAGAATAATACGCAAAGTTTAAAAAAAAAACCATGCTGGGTAGAAATGAATACAATTGCGGTAGCCCCTTTGAGAAAACAAGGGTATTATTGATTTAAAGTTCAGGAGTATGGATGCTCGTTGGAGGGAGAAGAGGGGTGTGATCCGGGAAAGCACAGAAGGGCCTCTGAGGTACAGGTGGCGGTTTACCTCTTAATTTGGTGGTAGATACACAGGTGCTTATTGCATTACTATACAGTCTAGGCACTCTTTTAAAAATTTTTTTAAATGTTTTTTTATTATTTATTTTTGAGAGAGAGAAAGCACGAGCAGGGGAGGGTCAGAGAGAGAGGGAGACACAGAATCTGAGGCTCCAGGCTCTGAGCTGTCAGCACAGAGCCCGACGCGGGGTTTGAACCCACAAACGTGACCTGAGCCAAAGTCGGATGCTTAACGGACTGAGCCACCCAGGCACCCCTAGGCACTCATGACTATAAGATATAGTCACAGCAATAAAAAATATAAAGAAAAGAAAAAGAAAATGTAAGCATTTAGATTGAAAGGTCATACCAGGTCTTAAGCAAAATAGATACAAATAAGTCAACACATGGATGAGGCAGAGAATAATGACAGAACACCAAAGGCACAGACAGAACCTTCAAAACCTCTAGAAAGACTGAAAAGCACAGATACTTTGATGGACAGCAGAGTTCTCAGCAATCATAGATGCCAGCAGGTACCAGAATGATACTTTTAAACTGCCGAGGGAAAGAAATGTATTCTCACCAGAATTTCTCACCTGTGAATTATGCCCAAGATTTAAGACGCAAGAAAAACATCTTCAGACACAGAGTCCTAGAGAGTTTCCTGTCCCAAAACCTCACCGGAAGAACCAGTAAAGGATGTTTTTCAGCACAAGAAAATTGGACCTGAAGGAACGCATGGGAAACAGAAAACTGGATGAGCAAAGGAGCTAGTCAATGTGTTGGGAAATCTAAATTAGCATTAGCTGTAAAACACACAAGAAAGTAGATCTGGGGGGGATTTTAATGACAAGTTGGAATGAAATAATAATGTACCTCATTAGCATGCCTGATGATGATTAGCCTGAGAGATTAATGAGGTTCTTGTCCTGTACTCGCGGAGAAAGGAGTAAGATACTTGCTTTAGACTTTTGCTAAGTTACACATGCTTAAAAGTTTTAAAGGTAACACTAAAGTTGTAGGAGTCGAGCATATATTTTTCAAACTGAAAAATGAAAATAAAAGAAAAAAGAAAGTATGTCAATAACTGGTAGGAAATGAGAAGGAAGAAACATGAAAAATGCGTGATAGAAAACTAAAAATCATATGGTAGAAATAAGGCCACCTGTATGAGCCATCATGATGAATGTGGACAGTCAAATCACGTACAAATGAGCAGAACTCAAATTAGATTAGGAAATTAACAAAATCTGGTTCTCTGCTGTTTTATTTTATTTTTAGTGCCGCGAAGAATGATTGGAGCATTTCTAGCAGGCGAATTACATGATGTGTCTGTAAAAGGATCCTCCTAGCTGCTGTGTGCAGAATGCATTATAAAGAGTGATGGAGAAGTAAGAGGGGAAGCAGGAAGGCCACGCAAGTGGCCAGTACAGTTGTTCATGTGAGAGGAGAGTGTGGCTTGATCCAGAGCGGCTGTAGTGGACCCACAGAGACAGAGATCAGCCGAAAATATGTTTTGGCAGTTGAGCCGATAGGACTTGTTGATTGAGTGGATACAGAGTCCAGGATGGGGAGGGATCAAGGCTGAGTCTCCACTTGATGGCTGGAGCATCTGGGAGGATGTCGGAGTCCTTCACTGAGACGGGGGCGGAGGGGGAGGGCCAGGAGGTGGAGGGGCAACCGCATGGGTGGGTGGGGTAGGGGTGCAAATCAACCCTTCAGTTTAGGTTTGAGATGACTGTCAGTTGCAAAAGTGGAATTATCAAGCAGGCAGACCAATGTTTCGGTGTGGAAGTGCGTGCACATTTCTGAATCGGAGCTATACATTTTAGAGTTGGCAGGATATAGGTTGGACTAGATAAACTCTCCGAAATAGTGAGAGTAGATAGAGAAGTGGTCCAGAGTGGAGACTTGAGGTAAGAGTTACTAGATTTAGCGAATAAAGATTCACATTTCCCAGTTGGATTCCAGATAAACAATAAATATATTTTTAGGATATATTCCAAGAAGCATTGGGAACATGCTTATGCTAAAAGAGTCACTTATTGTTTATCTGAAATTCACATGTAATTGGACATCCAGTAACTTACTTGACAACCCTACCTAAGCTTCTTCCATGGTTAGATGTCACATAGAGAAGGACGAGGAGGAAAGAAAATGCTTTGTTTAGTGTGACTAAGTAACCTATCTTCCCAGAATGCAATGTCATATAACAATCATTTGCTTGCTCATGAATTCTGTGGATCAGGGATTTGGACAGGGGATAGTGGGCATGACTTGCCTCTACTCTTTAATCCTGGGTTTCTTCCCACCATGCTAGCTGAGTCCTAAGGGTGAGAGAGAAAATATATGTGCATGCAGGAGAGAGAGAGAGAGAGAGAGAGGGATTGGGAGAGAGAGAGGGATTGGGAGAGCGAGAGAGACAGATATAGAGACTTTATAAGACTTCCTGATTCCAGGTAACTTGATCCATTCAACAAGGAAAATTTTAAAGGAGAAGCTCTTCTATGACCTGTCCTGTGCACAGTAGGGATAGGAAGAAAGCCGTTACTCATCTTCAAATAATTATGGACCAGCCCCGGTGCAGGGCTTAGCCGTAGCCCCTGCCCTCCAAGCACTTACAGTGTGGTTGGGTATGTACAGGTGGAGACAGACCTGTTGGGGGAATTGGGGTTGACAGCACCATCAAACCCGACCCTTGCTTTGGGGAAAGAGGATGCAAAAATGCAAACTACTTAAATAATCTAGAGGTGACTTAGGATGAGACAGGCTGAAACTGACAATGAGAGCAGGTGGAGTCTGGAAGAGGGATTAGATTAATTTGGACAGATTTTGTGCAAGAGAAGCGATTTGATCTAGACCTTCTGGGAAGAGGAGAATTTGAATAAAGATCACTTCCCTTAGCGAAAGTAGCATCACAGACATCACCGCATTAAAGAACTCTGACCTTCCACACACAGAACCCTAAGAACCACATTTAGTTGCCATTTAAGAAGAACGCCTCCCTTCAAAGTACCGTCGGACATATTGCATATGTTTCCATCCAACTTTAAGTGATTCATGGTTTTCTATCCTCTCTTTTCTAATGAGAAATTCCAGGAGTGAATTTATCTTTTCTTTTTAGTCTTATGGAAAAATATTGATAAGCAATTGGCAGTCATTCACCCCCATAGATTTTGATGGGGAGGAGTGAAGGATGGAGGGACGCACCCAAAGCCCTTCCAGGTCACAGAGTACTATATGAAAGGCTCACTGGGGATTAGCTAGAGTCCTCTCTCCTTCAGAAGAATCAATGGAGGGGCGCATGCCTGACTCAGTCGATTAAGTGTCTGACTCTTGGTTTTGGTTCAGGTCATGATCTCACGGTGCATGAGTTCGAGCCCTGCATTGGGCTCGGTGCTGGTGGTGCAGGGCTTGCTTGGCATTCTCTCTCTCCTTCTCTCTGCCCCCCACCCCAAAATAAGTAAGTAAACTTAAAAAAAGAAGAAGAAATAATGGAAAGGGGTGGATCCTTGACATAAAAAGTAATCTCACCAAAAGGCCAGGATTTCTGAACGCTGACCCCAAACCACATGAGCGACCACCACTCAGATGGCATTCACTATTTTCCATATTTCTATTATTAAAAATGTCAGAAGTACAAAATTGTTGAAAGCCTAGCATGTCAGTGAATTCTTTCTACACAATTAAACTGTTGATAACTTTTTGCTATATCTGCCTTATCTTTTTACATATTCATTTATATCTCTTAATATAGAAATTAAGCCACAGAGGCGCCTGGTTATGTCAGTTGGTTAAATGTCCAGCTCCTGATTTTGGCTCAGGTCCTGATCTAATGATTTGCGGGGTCAAGCCCCATGTCAGACTCTATGCTGACCATGCGGAGCCTGCTTGGTATTTTCTGTCTCCTCTGTCTTTTGCCCCTCTCCCCAACTTGTGTTCTCTCTCTCTCTCAAAATAAATAAATAAACTTTAAAATAATGAAGTTTACATACATCATGACATTTCTCTCCTAAATAATTCAACAAGCATCTTCTAACAATAAGAACACTGTCCTACCATAAACCAGAAGAAAAAATTTTTTAAATTTCTCAATACAATCTAGCATCTCATTTATGTTTCAGTTCCCCTTATTATTTCCAAAATACCTTTCTTGGTAGTCCCTTTTTTCCAAGCTTGATCTATGCTTATTATATCTGGTTATAAAGGCTATTGAGTCGATTTAAATACGGACCATTGGCCTCACTTATTTTGGTGTGACACTAATCACTTGCTTTTGTTTTAAAATCAACTGTATTATGGCAATGAGAAAGAATGAAATCTGGCCATTTGTAGAAACGTGGATGGAACTCTAGGGTGTTATGCTAAGTGAAATAAGTCAGGCAGAGAAAAACAGATATCATATGTTTTCACTCATAAGTAGAACAGGGGAAACTTAACATAGGACTATGGGGGAGGGGAAGGAGAAAAAATAGTTGGGGAGAGGGAGGGAGGTAAACCATGAGAGACTCTTGAATACTGAGAACACACTGAGGGCTGATGGGGGTGGGGGAGAGGGGAAGGGGGGTGATGGGCATGGAGGAGGGCACTTGTTGGGATGAGCACTGGGTGTTCTATGGAAACCAACTTGACAATAAACTATAGAAGAAAAAAATAAGAATAATAATTAAAAATAAACTCACTCCAGCTCAGTTAAAAGAAATAAACTAAAAAATCACCTGGAGAGCTCTGTTTTTGTCCTTCTGCAGCCATACCCTCCCTGCTCCCGGCTCCAGGCAAGCATTGATCTGCTTCCCATTATCATATTGATTTTCTGAAGAGACCAGGCCAGTGTGTCTTGTAAAATATCCCATGTGTCTAATTGTTTCCATGTAGTGTCTTTACCCCCATATTCTGGTTATTGAATTTCCCCGCACACTGGAGGTTAGGTCTAAAGACTTGGTGAAATGCAGATTAAACACATCTAGAAAAAAATACTGCATAAGTGATACTGGATGCATCCTGTTGCATCGTGTCAGGAGGCACAACACCAGCGTGGGCCATCGCTAGGGATGCTGAGTTTGCTCCAGTGGTGGAGCTGTTGACTGTCAGCACTTGCCTTTCTTTGTGAAAGTAAATTGTTTTGAAATTTGCAAGTCACCTCTGGGGTGACCAAAGACCCTGCTTCCCACAATCTTCTACTCAATGCTTGTAGCATTCATTGATCGCTCTTCCCCCAAATAAAGTATTTCATGGGGAGTTGCAAAATGGTGGTTTCCTAATTCTATCATTTCTTCTACCTTTGGAAGCTGGCATTTGTTGGTGAAGACTTTTCTTTCATGAACCGGGGACTGTATCTTCTAAACAAAAAGAGTAAAGGCTGGTTTCTTTTTCCTTTCCTTTTTTGTTTTGTTTTGTTTATTTAGAGAGAGAGAGAAAAAATGTGCATGCACGTGGTCATTCATAAGTGGGGAGGAGCAGAGAGAGGAGGAGAGAGAGAATCCCAAGCAGGCTCTGTGCTGTCAGTACAGAGCCTGACTTGGGCTCATTCTCATGAATCGTGAGATCATGACCTGAACCAAAATCAAGAGAAGGATGCTCAACCAACCCAGATGCCCCAGGCTGCATGTTATTTATTCTTCACTTAATGTGTAGATTTAAAGCTGGCACATACACACCACATTTCCCCTGTACTGACACTGGTGATGTGGGGGTGGGGGGGGTGGGGGGGAGTCCAGAAGGAGGATGTGGATTTTGGAATCAAATGGATCTGGACTGAATCTTAACTCTGCCACTTGCTTGCTGGGTGGCTTTAGGAAAGTATTTAACCCCTCTGAGCCTTACTTAGTTCTTTTCTCTGAAGGTAGAGCAGTGTTGGGGACAAACAGAGAGGTGCCTTATATGAAATGTCTGGCCCAGGGGGAGGGACTGATCGCCATCTTGGATGTCTCAGTTCTCTTGGAAGAGATGTGGGGCCACAGTAAGAGCTGCAGCCTGAACTTTCAGAGCAAACAGAGAATTGGGGCTGTTCACACACTTATAATTGTGCCCATGGGTGCAAAGTCATGGTTCGCTGCTGGCTTAGTCTTCCTTCACTTATCCAATGTCTGTTGAGTGGCGTCTTTCTTGAAGGCAGTGTGATGTAGGTTGTAAGTAAGGAGGCAACCCACGTGGGTATTGGTCCCCATAGTGCTAGCCCACCGCTGGACATGGGGGTTTCTCCTCTCCTGGGCCCCTGACGCCGATCCCGGTTCAGCCTCTCCCAGGACTTCTGAAGCCAAGGAAGGAAAGTAGTGGAGGGAGGGAAGGGGTGAGCGGGCTGGACTCCAACCGAGAGAACCAGGAGGGAAGGGAAGATTTGTTTGGTCATATCTTCTAGAAACCTCTCTAACCAGAATGACGTATCAAATGAATGAACGAAGCAGGAAATGTGTGCATTACATGATGCAGATCAGGACGAGAGTTAACATGAACAGACACGATTGTGTGGCCTGGCGAGCAGACAGCAGCCCAGCAGAGATGGGCTCTAAAGTCTCATTAGAAAAAGACACGTGCCCAAAGGATCACAGTTTTTCCTCAGTCTCAATTTCTGTCTCTCTCTCTTTTTTAGTTCCTGTCTTAATGAGAAGTTTGCAACTTTTCACTGTTATGGAGGAAATAATCTGTCTCCCACTACCAGAATTTACGTAGCTGATTTAATGTAGTTTGCCTCCAAAATACAGAGATTTAATACCATTATTAATCCAATGTTTGGAATTGTAAACTCATTAAATATATGGGCTCCTAAGTGGTGTAAAATGCAGATACTCTTTCAAATAATTAGGAGCCCCTTGATTTTTAAGGTACATAAGATCATTGATTTTAGAGGTTCTATAAGCAATAGGATTTCACAAATGTGTTGTGAAGCTATGGCTTGATAGGATTTTAAAAAAAGCAATAGCAGCCTAAGAAGATTTGAAATGGAATAATGTTGCAGAGATCGCATACCTATTAAAGAAAGACACAAGGTCGAGTGTTTTGGAGATTATTAAAAATATGTTTTTAACATTTATTTATTTTTGAGAGAGAGAGAGAAACAGACAGAGTGTGAGCTGGGGAGGGGTAGAGAAAGAGAGGGAGACACAGAATCTGAAGCAGGCTCCAGGCTCTGAGCTGTCAGCACAGACCCACAAACCATGAGAACATGACATGAGCAAAAGTTGGATGCTTAACTGACTGAGTCACCTAGGCGCCCTGTGTGTAGATTATTTTTTTTTAAGTACCTCATTAGGGGTACCTGGATAGCTCAGTCGGTTGAGCATCTGACTTCAGCTTAGGTCATGATCTCACAATTTGTGGGTTCAAGCCCTGCGTGGGGCTCGGTGCTGGCAGCTCAGAGCCTGGAGCTTGCTTCTGATTCTGTGTGTCCCTCTCTCTCTGCCCTCCCCTGCTCATGATCTGTCTCTCTCTGTCTCTCAAAAATAAATAAATGTTAAAAAAAATTTAAAGTACCTAATCAATATATTACAGGGATATTTATAGTAGAATTATAATCCACACTTACACTAGACATTCTATCCCTGAAATCTTGTCATTGACAGATGGACACCTGGACAATTAATGGAACCCCCTGAGCTGCCCAGATGGCCGTATCAAGCATGAGTAATTCCAGATGTACTGCCTCATGAAAATGGACCCTCGGCCTCAGCATTAACCCCCTTGTAACAGACCAGATAGGGCCAAGGATCAATAACATTTAGAGCTATAAAATTTTAGATGAAGTCACTAGACCCAGAAACAGCAGCTCTGCAAGGCATAGAGGAGGACTTTGGCACCGTTTGGAAGAAAAAAAAAACCCCAAATATATCTGAAGAACTTCAAATTTCCAAATTCTCTTTTCATGAAGACTTGATAAGTTCCAAGGAACTCATTGTCCCTAATCAGATTGGGGAATTGCTCAGGAATAATGTCATCAATTTCATAGGTGGGGGGAGTGGGGGGTACTTCCAAGGCGGCCTTCTGCTCAGCTGTGACTTAGAAATTCACTTCACAATCTTCTTGACATCAATGCAAAGCTGGTTGGGGGCTTTCACCTTGCTCTACTGGGTTATAACCCAGTCGCCTGACCAAAGGAACCCCCCCCACCAAATCCTCAGGCTCAGAGGGGTTACCCATCACAGGAGTGTGTGTGTGTGTGTGTGTGTGTGTGTGTGTGTGTGTGTACGCACGTGTGGGAGTATAAAGAAGGCATTGTGTCCATGGGGACTTATGAATCTGTGTGCATTAGCTCTAACACATTACTCAGTTTCCGGTTGTTATGAATTTTAGCCCCTCTGAGAATATCGGAGGGTCCAGACCTCCTCATTATATTAACATAAGTCACTAACAGGTGCTGTGAGCCCAAAAGGACAAACCAGACATAGACGCTCCCCTTGAGGGGTTGACAGAGTGAGACTGATTCTCAACTTTGGTCACACACAGAAATTGCCTGGGGGGCTTTAAAAAAGGCCGGAGCCAGTTTCTCTTAGAGAGATTCTGACTTAATTGGTCCAGGCTATGGTGTGGGCACTTCGATTTGAAAGCCCCTGATAACTCTAGCATTCATCTAAGGTTGAGAATCATGGCAGCCGTCCAAAGCCCAGAAGTGAAAGCTTAGTAAGAATTTTCAGCCCTCTAGGAGTGAGTACACCACTATATGAATTTTGGGGAGGTGTAATAAAGTTTAAACATACTGTTCACTTTTATATACATACATACTGATGTGTGCACGTATGTGTACATATGTAGATTACCTAAGTAATGCATTCTTGTAACAGATCTAGTGACATAGAAGTAATCAAAGTGAAACCTAAATCACTCCCCCCACTTTTTTTTTCAGCTTAAACAACAGAAATGTACTGTCTCACCTTCTGGAAACCGTAAGCCTGAGATCAAGGTGAGGACAGGATTGGTTCTGTGGGCTGTGAAGGAGAATCTACTCCATGCTTTCCTGGCATCTGGTGGCTTCAGGCATTCAGGTCTTGTAGGTGGGTCTCCCTGTGTCTGCGCATGGTCCTGCCTCTGTGTCTGTGTCCAAGTTTCCTCCTTTTTAAAATTATTTTTATAGGTTTTTAAAAATGTATTTATTTTGAGAGTAAGAAAGAGCATGGGAGGGGCAGAGAGAGAGGGAATCCCAACCCAGCTGTGAGGATGGAGCCCAAAGCAGGTCTCAAACCCACGAACCATGAGATCATGACCTAAGCTGAGATCAAGAGTCAGACGCTTAACTGACTGAGCCACCGAGGGGACCCAGATTTTTTTATTATTTTTTCCTGAAGTATGGTTGACACACATTGTTCATTAGTTTCAACACAGAGATTCAACAAGTCTGCATGTTACACTGTGCCCCCAACTGTAGCTGGTACCTGTCCCCATGCTGCACTTTTCATCATTCCGTAACTGGAAGCCTGTATCTTCCCACTCGCCTTTGCCCATTTTGTCCATACTTGGTCCCCCTTTCCTTGCAGGCAACCACAATCAGTGTGTTCTCTGTACTTTGGGGTGCTCTTTTTTGGTTTATTTACTTGCTTTGCTTGCTTCTACATATAAATGAAATCAGATGGTCTTTATCTTTGTCTGACTTAACTTCACTTAGCATAATGCCTTCTAGGTCCATCCATGTTGTCAGAAATGGCAAGATTTAATTTTATTTATGACTGATATATGCCACTTAATATGTCCCTCTTCTTTATCCATTTGGCTATCAGTGGACACTTAGGTGGCTTCCATATCTTGGCTATTGTAACTAATGCTGTAATAAACATGGGGGGCCACATATCTTTTTGAGTTAGTGTTTGTGTTTTCTCTAGGCAGATATCCTGTGGTGGAATTACTGGATCCTATGGTATTTTTATTTTTATTCTTTTGATGAACCCGACTCTTCTTTATTCCCCACCTCCACACTAGCTCCCACTGGCCTTTGCTCCTGAGCAACTCCCCAAGCCCCTTTTCTGTGCATTTTAAGCACAATTACATACCCATGACCTCCACACCTACAAGGGAGAGATCAGTTTATCTAATTTAATTTTTTAAATGTTTTTTATTTATTTTTTGAAGGAGTGCGAGCAGTGGAGGGACAGAGTGACAGGGAGAGACAGAATCCTATGATAGGCTCCAGGCTCTGAGCTAGCTGTCAGCACAGAGCCTGACATGGGGCTTGAACCCACGAACTGCAAGATCATGACCTGAGCCGAAGTCGGACACTCAACCAACTGAGCCACCCAGGTGCCGCTAATTTAATTTTTAATAAAAATTAAGCATTGTTTATAGCCACCCTTTGTAACGACTCTTCAGTGCTATCGGTGGTCTGGTTCAGATGCTCTCTGCCTGACTTGACTTACCCTCTCTGCTGCATGGACTTAGCCACTTCTGGTTGTCTTGTTTAAGCTGATGTAAAAACTCTCAGGGCAGTAACAAAGAACACAAGTAGTCAAAGAAACAAAGTTAAAGCTATGATTCAGAATCTCATTAAGATTTAGTGAAGAACTTAGCTTTGAATGTCCTTGAAAACCGGAAACCTTTGTTTTAAAACCTAGAGCCACTTCAGGCTTTAGTGCAAAACATTGGAGAGAGGTCGTCCTGGAAAACAAGTATGGTTTCTACTGAAACCATAAATAAACAACCCATAAGCATGAACATTTTTGAGTGGGAGGAAAAGAATGACAAACGATTCATTAGATTGAAGGGAAAGAAGGCAGAAGAGGCAGGGGAGCAGACACTGCACTACACTTCAGATTCTCTTTTTTATTTTATTTGGAGGGGAGGGTGGTCACATATACGTCAGTCACTTGGGGTGACTAAGCTGAAGGTGGGCTGGGAGGCGACAATGGTCCCTCCTCCGTCACCGGTCTGATGAGCAAGTGAGGATTAGGTGGGAATCTAATCAAGAGATGCAATTTCATGAAATCGCCACTGCTCTTATGGAAAGTGTCAGCTGCTTCCGGGAACCCCCAGGGGGCGGGGCGCTGAGCGGTAGGTTTCCCAGGACCGGATGCCCTTGTGTAAGCCCACGATCAGACGTTTGTCTCCTCGGAAATAAACCTACCGGTTCCCAGGCTCACACTCTGCGGCTGCCTCTAGCTGGGTGTGGGAGGGATTGGTGTAGAAGCCGATGAAGTGGAAACGCTGAGTTCCGGGAAGGTGACAGCAAACACAACACCGCAGATGTGATTCAAGAGGCTGGGGGAGAAATTCTCTGGCACCCGAAACTGGCACCCTGGCTGTCGCTAGCTAGTCAGGGTCTAAGACTTTAGTTTAGCTGGCTTATTCTGCTGGATGGGCTTGTTCCAAAATGTAGCTGGTTGGGGTTTATAAATGGATTAAAAAAAAAATTCTTTCTCCTGGGGCACCTGGATGGCTCCGTTGGTTAAGCATCTGACTTTTGATTTACGTTCAGGTCATGATCTCATGGTTCCTGAGATTAAGGCCTTCATTGGGCTCTGAGCTGAGTGTAGCATTCAAAGGTTGCTCCAAGCCTACATTTTAGGCCAGTTTTTTTTTAACTTTTATCTTTTTCTGAATGCTTAAGAGAAGTGCTTGTAGAAAACAAAATTATCTGGGGCTCCTGGGTGGCTCAGTCAGTTAAGCGTCCGACTTCGGCTCAGGTCATGATCTCATGGTTCGTGGGTTCTAGCCCCGCATCAGTCTCTGTGCTGACAGCTCAGAGCCTGGAGCCTCTTTCAGATTCTGTGTCTCCCTCTCTCTGCCCCTCCCTTGCTCACGCTCTGTCTCTCTCTCTCTCTTGAAAATAAATAGATATTTTAAAAACAGAAAGAAAATAAAATTGTCCTCTTCCTCCCTTCTAGAAAACATGCCTAGCAGCAGTGACAAGGTCCCAAGGGGGACAGGAGGCAGGGGTCAAAAGGCAAAATGCCTGTGTGGGTAACCTGTAAATTATCTGCATCCAGAATATCACAGCTTTGTTTTCATTTTTATTGTTATTATTTTAAATGTTTATTTATTTTTGCGAGAGCCCGCAAGCATGGAAGAAGCACAGAGAAGGGGACAGAGGATCCGAATCTGGTCCCATGCAGAGAGCCCGACATGGGGCTTGAACCATGAACGGTGAGATCATGGCCTGAGCCGAAGTTGGACACTTAACCGACTTGGCCACCCAGGCGCCCTACTGCCTTGTTTTATCCTGTCCTCTCCTTAACAGTCACACTGCCGCTGCTGGATCATGCCGCGCTCTGGGGGTGGAGTGATGGCAAGATGGTTGTGATGTGCCCATGTTGGCAGCTGGAGAACTGACCGACTGGTGAGGGCTTAGCGGTGTTCCAAAAAGGCCAGTCCTATCACAAGGGCCCATCCCATTAGCATTCATGTTCAGAGTATCAAGGGCTTCGGTGGAGATTTGTGACTCCGTTAGCATTGGGAATTCACTATGAATCACTGTTGAGGGCATATCAGTGGGCATCTGGCTAGTTGAATAGCAGCCAGGTGGACTTTCCTGGTCAATTATAACTGTTCTGAAACAGGCCGGTCTTGGGGTGGGCAACCCCTGGCCCAGAAGTAGCTCAGCATGCACACAGTTGGCCAACCCCTCTGGTATCTGCGGGACCACGGACGTTCCTAGGATCACCCAGCAAACAATGCAGAGCTGTCTTCCTGGGAGCCCCCGGCATTTGGAAGTACAGAGAGAGCACATACATCTAGAAGGTTCTGGTGGAGGCCACAGGAAGAAGCCCAAGAAGGGGATACTTTATCCTGGTCAGCAAGCTAGTGTCCCAATTGGAGAGCAAAGTAAAATCTGAGGTGGAGCAGTGAGGACATAGTAGGATCTCGGTCTCAGGAACAAAGGAGTCTGCTCTCTGGAGACTGTAACCTCCCTGAGAACAGATGCAGGTGTACTGTGCTCACAGCTCTACCCTCAACCCTTAGCCCGCTGCGGGTGCTCCATAAATATTTGTCGAATAAATCAAGAGATCAGAGAAAGACAAGAGCACTTCTGGGCTAGCATGCCGAATAGAGAGCATGGCACGTGTTCTCACAGAAGAAATGCCAGAATATAATGCTGCCTCAGATTTCCAACAAACTTCCCTTTCAAGAGAAGGTTGAAGAGGATGCTTATCCCAGGGGGGGTGGAAGTGGAGCCCTAGAGATGATAAGGCACATTTAGCAGTATGCACTGAAAGTCTGGTTGATGGCAATACAGTTGTCACCTGTTTGTCCTGAGGTCCTTCCCATGGACATCTCAGCTCTCGCTCCTGGACCATCTCCACGAGACAGAGGCTCTTTGATAACCTTACCCTCGGGGAGTCCTTGAGGTATGTTTAAAGACTTTGAGGTCTACACTCAAGGGGTTATGGCCCGGAGAGCCAGAATTGTCTCCCCTCCCTCCATGTTTTTTTCTCTTTCCACTGGAGATCTTGGGATTATCTCTTCTCTCCAGAGATGTTGACTTCCTGCCTTAAAGACATGGTCCTTCCCCGGGGCAGCAATAGGAGGGACATCCTAACTCAGCAGAGTGAGTGTGACAAGGGTCCCAGGGATGCCTGAGGACAACAGGAGGGGTCATTCAGGGGATGCAATCTGTCGAAATTAAGACAACACGGGGAGAAATCTCTTAAGCTCTTGACTGTCCAACTAGACTATCAACAGTGTGACTTTTATAACTTGAGGCACTATAAAATGGGACTGACTAGCCACTCCTCTGCTCGGATCACATCGGCATGTGCTTATCTGAAAGTAGAGGATGAACTAATTGCTCTTGTCCAGCTTCTGAGATTTCATGATTCCACAGCCCCTTGTTTATACGGCACCTTTCAAAATGTTATTGTGGCCCAGTTTCAAATCAGCCATTTGATAGTCTTATTTTATAGCTGAGGAATCTAGGCCACAGCATGTTGGACCATTTGTCCAAAGTTAAACGGAAAGCTAGCTTTTGTCAGCTCCCTGCTATCCTCTGAGGAGATTCCAAAATTGGCAATGTTCTGGTTTTGGGCTTATAATTAGCCCCCAGAAATGATAACAGATCATCCTGCTACATTAAAGTCCATCTCTTTTCCCTGCAACCTGAGACAAAGTTCCTAAACCAACAGCTATGGCCCAGTTCATTTTTCTCATGCATGGAGCTCTACCAGCTAACAGGCTATAGCTAACAGGTGCAGGGAGCCCCTGCCCCTTGCTTCTTTCCAAAGAACACAGTTTCCGGTAAAGGGCAGTGACCTTCCCCCTCTGGCCTCAGCTCTTGGAGGTCACCAGACGTCAGCGTGCATCCCTGAATTCTGCAGGAGTTCAGAATTCACACTGTGGATAGTTACTGGCTCCAAGTGGCTTAGAGAACCTGGTGGGTCCGTTTAGGGGCTTCTGGTGACTTCTCCCGATGTCTTGGGCATTCACCCTCACTGAAAAGTATTTAAGGCCATCTGATGGGCCTTGGATTTTCTGGGGGGACCATTGGATTCTGAGTTACCTGAAGTCCCATAATAGTCAAAATCACGATTACTCATTTTGGTCCCATTTCTGGTAGCCTCTCCTCACAACACACACACACACACACACACACACACACACACACACACACCCCATTTTCACACTCTCAAATTTTTATGAGATTTTTACAAAACCAACACAATGCCTTGACTTTTGGTGAGCTCTAGGTACCCTCCACTGTTTCCAGTGCCACTCTTTGTTAAAAGCAATAAACGGTGCCATCATTGTTGGTGTCTTGGCTAGAGGAAAGGAGGGTCCATTCTGAAGACATACTCTGATCAATGTATCTATTAATAAGAAAGTTATATATCTTTTTTTAAATCTTTTTTTTACATTTATTTATTTTTGAGAGACAGAGCATGAACAGGGGAGGGGCAGAGAGAGAGGGAGACACAGAATCCGAAGACATGCTCCAGACTCTGAGCTGTCAGTACAGAGCCCGATGCCAGGCTTGAACCTACAAACTATGAGATTATGACCTGAGCTGAAGTCGGAAGCTCAACTGACTGAGCCACCCAGGCACCCCAAAAGTTCTGTATCTTTAAAATACTGTGAATTCTGTTTTGGAGTATCTTTTCTTATCATACTTATTTAATATTATATCAAGATTCAGTAAAACAGAGAAGAAAGAGCACAACCCAGGCTTGAATCCTGGTTCTGCCATTTTCAAGCTGTGGACAACCTTGGACAAGTAACCTAAACTCCCTGGAACCTCATTTCTCTCATCTGCAAAAATGAAGATTCATCTCAAAGGATTATAGTGAGGGTAAGAGTTGGCAAATGTAGAGCATCTAGTTTTTCGTCTGGCCTGTGGTGGGTGCCCAGTGGTGTGGAAGTGGGGACTCAGGTTGTTTGATTCATGTCCTCCTCATGGCTCTACCTCTCCCAACTGATGAGGCTGTGCCCATTGTCAATTTTCTGTTGCACTGGGGCCCCCAACTTCTTCAGGAGCTCCAAGGATCTGAGGCCCAAGCTCACACTGGCACCTGAGCCCCTAAAGCTGCTGTCATAGTCCCTCCCATGATGTTGGAACCCAATCCCTTTGCTGGAGCCCAACCCTATGGGTGCGTCCCTTCTTGGCCCCCTGTCCATCAGGCCTTTCCCTGAAGGATGCAGAGAGAACAGGGACCTGATCTCGTTCCCTCTTCTTCTTCTTCTTCTTTTTTTTTGTTAATGTTTATTTATTTTTGAGAGAGAGAGAAAGAGCACGAACAGGGGAGGGGCAGAGAGACAGGGGGACAGAGGGTCTGGAGTGGCCTGTATGCTGAAAGCTATGTCTTGCTGAGTCTTCTGGCTGTTATCCGGTGCACCCCAACCAAGGTGAGGCTGGGCTTGCTGGTTCTCACCCTTGGCGGGTATGGTGGCATATTAGTAGTTGTAGCATTTCTAGTAACAGTAGCAGTCGCTAACTAGGTCTGAGGCTATGTAACCAAAATTTCGTCTCTTCCTATGGAATTGATAGATATCTTTAAAAGTGACCTGTAGGGGCACTTGGGTGGCTCAGGTGGTTAAGCGTCCAACTTGGGCTCAGGTCATGATCTCATGGTTTGTGGGTTTGAGCACCAGGTTGGGCTCTGTGCTGACACTTTGGAGCCTGGAGCCTGCTTCAGATTCTGTATCTCCTTCTCTCTCTGCCCCTCCCCCACTCATGCTCGCTCTCTCTCTCTCTCTCTCTCTCTCTCTTTCTCTCTTTTTCTCTCTCACTCTCTCTCTCTCAAAATGTAAATAAACATTAAAAAAAAATAAAAGTGACCTGTAAAGTGGATTTTGGAGTGTCATATCTTATTTTTGCATCGAATTGCATCATTAAATAGGAATGTCTTTCTTTAGAAAAAACTGGATTTCTAAAAATTCTATGAAGGAATACAGCAAATACATATTACTAAAGTATTTGTATAAAGTCCTAATAGTGATACTGAAAATCCATTACAAAATATAAGCAAAACCTTTGAGTGTTATTTTTATGTTTAACACAATTGCCTACTGTTCTACCAAAGGAACAACAATGACCATTGCAAAGAGCATTCTGGAACAGAAAGCCAGTTTTCAGAAACTCTTCTCTAAAACCATACAGCAGCATAAAGCGCTATCTTTCCCCCTCTGATGCTCAGATCTTGTATCTTAGGACTTTGAAATGCCAATCGGTGGCACAATTACCTTTGATTTTCTTAAAGCTTTGGGTTTGATGGACTCTGAAAGGGAAAACAAAACTACACATGTAACCAGAAGCGTTCTATCCGTTGGGATAGGCTAGGTTTTGCCGTGACCACAAACAGCTCCAACAAAAGTTTATTTCTGGCTCTCACTACATGTCTGTTGCGAGTTCCGTCTGGAACAGGGAGTTCTGTTCACTGGAAGCCATTCAGTAACCCAGGCTCACAAAGCTTCTCTTACCTCCCATGTTGCCTGTCATTAAAGAGGGAAAAAGAAACCTTGAAAGGCTCACAGTAGCAAGTAAGTGCTCAGCTCACAAGAAACAAGATTTCTGCTTGTCCCTCATTGCTATGACGAATCACATGGCCCCACCCATCTAAATGAAGTCAGATCCTGTACTTACGTGGGGAGAAAGTATTTGGGGAATAGCATTAATGCACACGGAAGACATCTGCGGATACAGAGTCGACCATAAAAGAGGCTGTGAGGAAGCAAAGAGCTGTAATTCATCCCCAAGGAAGATGAGCAAATGAAGGAGGCGAGGCTCCAGGAAATGTATATCGAATCAGTTCACTAATTTGTGAGGGGAAAAAAACCATCTTTTTCCAAACACAGAAACTGAGAAGGATCATCACCGAAAGATTCTCAATGAAGAAAATGATTTTCTTTATTTTTTGAATAAATTTATTTTTTTTAATGTTTATTTGAGAGAGAGAGAGAGAGAGAGAGAAAGAAAGAGTGTGTGTGTGTGTGTGTGTGTGTGTGTGTGTGTGTGTGTGTGTGTGTGAGAGAGCAGGGGAGGGACAGAGCGAGGGAGAGAGAGAGAAAGAATCCTAAGCAGGCTCCGAACTGTCAGCACAGAGCCTGAAGCAGGGCTTGAACCCATGAACCGTGAGATCATGACCTGAGCCAAAATCAAGAGTCGATGCTTAACTGACTGAGCCACGCAGGAGCCCCCAAAAGGAGTTACTTTAAAGCAGGCGAATGATCTCAGATGGAAGGTGTGAGATAACAGAGAAATGGTGAATGTGGGACACACTGGTTTCCTGTGGCTGCTGTCACAGACATGGTGGCTTAACATGACAAAACCTTATTCTCTTACAGCTCTGGAGACCGGAAGTCCAAAATGCATTTGCTTGGGCTAAAGTCAAGGCCTTTCGGAGGCTCTGAGGAAAGATGGGTTTCCTTGCCTCTCAATGTTTACTGACCCCCTGCATCCTCTGGCTTGTGGCCCCTTTGTCCATCCGCAAAGCGCCTTGTTCCATTCTCTGCCTCCCTCCTTCATCACACCACAGTCCCCTTGACTCCCTTTTTTATTCTGACCATTGTGATGACATCGGGCCCACCCAGATAATTCCCATGTCAGGACGCTTACCTTATTTGCAGCTGCAAAATCCCTTTTGCCACGAAAGGTATCAGATTCACTGCTTCCAGGAAAGGCCTTGTTTGAGAAGCAATGAAAGTGGACACTTGAACAAAGCCATGTGAAGACCAGGAGGAGAACAATTCTGCAGAGCGAATGGCAAGTGCAAAGGCCCTGTGGGGGGAACCAGCTTGGCACACTGGGGAACTGCAGTGTCAGTGTGAGCAGAGCAAATGAATGCAGGGGGATGGAAAGAGCTGTGTGGGCTGACCCCCCCCCACCCCGACCATGCGGGCTCTCGGCTTGCCGAAAGGAAAGGAGCTGGGATTTTGGGATTTTAACATAAGGGTGAGGGTGAGCGAAGGAGGGTTTTAGCCGGTAATTTGTGAAAATTGGTTTCTGGCACTACCTTTGGCAAAAACAGCGTGATTGGGCTTGAAGAAGAACTGAAAGACACAGATTTGGAGATGGAAATGTGGCTAGAAAGATGTCCCAAACCCACATGTGTAAGCATGGGTCGTGCATACACACATCTGCTGGTGCCTCGGGGGTGTTCACAAAGCCAACCAGACCCGAGTTCGTATTCTCGTTATTCACAGAGTGTGCAGGCAGGAAGAGGGTCGTGCTCCCGACCTGGGAAGTCAGCTCTTCCCCGTCTGTTATAGAAATGGCTGTTTGCAGATAACTTGCACAAATAGTGCAAACAGACGCGTCCCTGGGTAGGGAGAAGGCGGCGACACCGCCTGAGCCACGCAATGTGGCCACACTGGGAAGCGCCCTCTCCTTTTTCTCCTTTTTAAGGATTTTTTTTTTTTAGATTAAAAAAATTTTTTTAAGTAATCTCTATACCCAATCTGAGGCTCAAACTCACAACCCTGAGCTGAAGGGTTGCTGGCTCCTCCTGAAAAGCCAGTCAGGGGCCCAGCTCCGGCTCCCTTTTAACCTGGATCAAGCCAAAGAATGACACCCTCTCCCTTTGGCTACTCATCTATGCACCCAGGGGAGACCAGAGGGTGGGGGCCTGAGAGGAAGTGGGGGCCCCTCTCAGAGAGGCAGGCCAGCAGGGCAGCACAGGGCCACCCCGGAGAGGTCTGAGGCTCCTCCTCTGACTCCCCGCTCCCCCTCCCCAGAGGATGGACGCAACTCTGACCATCTGCCCAGCCAAGGGGGGTGGTGGTGGGAGGGGTGGGGGGTGGAGGGCAGGGGAGGCCTCGGAGAGGCCAGGCAACCTTCGGGGCCTGCTTTCTCTCTTCCTTTTAGAGCAGCCTGAATTAAAAGGACCCCCGGACAACAGCTTTGGATGCCCTCATTGGGTTTAATGTCTTTTCCTCGTGGGAAAGAGACCAGGTGATCGTTTAGCCAAATACAATTATAAGCCACCACACCAGGGAGCTTGCAGGCTGATGTGCACATGGAGACAATTAGCATGACAATCTGTGAGGGTTCGCAGGCCTCCAGAGCTAGTTGCCAAACTCTTGCAGGATTGAGCTCTCTCTGATCTGCATCAGTCCCTCTGAGTGCGGGGAGCTCACTCACGGTCACCCAGGGGTCTAACCCAGAAGGGGAAGTTAGGCTCCTGTGGAGATTCCAGGCCATTGCCTTGTTTCTGTCCCTCGTGTATCTAGCCACTCTGGGCTGTGTTTCCGCCTGCATCTGCCACAGACAGCCCTCTGTGGGTTTGGCCCGAGGTCTGGTAACACCACCTCCTCACCCCGTCCCTCTGCTAAGCCTGTCCCTCTGCTTAACTGAGCCACCCAGGCACCCCAGAGACAAGTAGTTTTTAAAGAACAGTTCCCAGGGAAGGTCAGAGAGCAAGAGGGGAAAGTAAGACAAGAGAGAAAAATGCCTGGCCTTGACCTGCTCCTGTGGAGGATTCTGGAGGGTAAGTCCCATTGGAATTGTCCAGATTGAAGCACAGCAGTGGGATTTTCAGGCTGGCGCCGTCACTGGCTGGTTAACCAGAAGTGGGAAGGGAGCTGAGCTCTCTCCAAGCCCATGGTTCCAAAGTCTAGGAGAAGAGCCAGAGGTTGGAAGGACCCGAACACGTGGGGAGCACGTGGAAGCAGAACGGGAGCTGAGGGATCTGTTTGAGAAGATACAGGATCCCGCGGGGCTCGAGGAGAGACCTCTGTGATTTGGCACAGAGGTAATAATGCCAACCTGTACCAGGCTGTAAGGAGACCCCCTCAAGAGTAGGACAGTGTCCAGAGGGCCCAGGTCCTCGGACCCAGCGGAACCTAGAAAAGGCTTCGGAAAACTCCCCGTGGCACCTGCGAGGCTGCCCTTCCCTCCCAGGCACCCCCTCAACAGGTCAGAGGCATCTGTCTCCCACTGACACAAGCAGGGGAGGGGCATAGAATCCAAAGCAGGCTCCAGGCTCTGAGCTGTCAGCACAAACCCGTTGCAGGGCTCGAACTCACGGTTTCCACTTAGCTTGTCTGACTGCACAGCCTTACAATGTTGTGTGGACACCTACCCCTTAATAACACACTTTTGGTAATGCTGTTTAAAAAAAATGCAGATTCTGCGGAAATTAAAGTAAATGAAAGGCTTCTGGATCCAAGATCGATATAAAAGCAATTTAGATTTTGATTTAATAACAAAGGATGGCATAGAGATCCCCAAAACGTAGGGAAAAATAGAACTAAATGTATACTTCTACGGTCTTTATTGAAATGCATGAAAAAAGACCCAGAGGAACAGACGTATTAGAACAGATGTGGAGGGGCGTCTGGGGGGCTCTTCAGTGAAGCATCTGACTCTTGGTGTCAGCTCAGGTCATGATCTCACGGTTCGTGAGTCTGAGCCCTGCATCGGGCTCTGCACTGACAGTGTGGAGCCTGCTTGGGATTCTCTCTCTCTCTCTCTCTCTCTCTCTCTCTCTGCCCCACCTCTGCTCAAACACACACACTCTCTTTTCTTGTCTCTCTCTCAAAAATAAACAAACATTAAAAAAAAAAAAGAACAGATGTGGATTAGAGACTCAATGTCTTAAAGATGTCAATCTTCCCTAATTAATCTAGAGAGTCAGTAAAATCTCAATTTAAAAAAAGACCAACCAGTGGCGCCTGGGTAGCTCAACTGGTTAAGCGTCGACTTGGGCTCAGGTCATGATCCTGTGGGTCATGAGTTCGAGCCCCTTGTCGGGCTCTGTGCTGACAGCTCAGAGCCTGGAGCCTGCTCTGGATTCTGGTCTCCCTCTCACTCTGCCCCTCCCCTGCTCGTGCTCTGTCTGTCTCTCTCTCAAAAAACAAAAAACAAAACAAAACAAAACAAAACCAAAAAAAACAACCGGAGGAGTTCTCTGGGACCCCAGAATCCGACACTGGAATGTGTGCAGAGAGGCAAAAGCCTAGTAAGAGTCAGGACCATGGTCCTTCTCAGCAGGACCGAGGAGTCCAGGGAGGGCTGCATGGGCCCCCAGGCAAAGGGCAGTGCGCTCTCGCTTCCCTGGGTGGCGGTGACTCTGGTTGTCTGGGGGAGAGCTGGGTGGATGAGGCAGGATGGGTAAGGAGGCCCCTGCGTGTTCCAGGCAAGAAGTGATGAAGGCCCGAACCTGGGCAATGGGGGAGAAAATGCAGAGGCGAGGGCATCGCGAACCCCCCGGGGGATAGACCTCAGGGCTCCTGCAACAGGAGTTGCACTGAACGGGTTCGAGGGGCTAGTCTAGAACATCTAGCGACGCCATGGTTTCCTGCTGGGAGACTAGATGGGCCACGGTGGAGAGGGTGGCCGGGTCATGGGTTGGCAGGGATGATACATCCTACTGAGGGCAAGGAATTTGGGGTCCTGGTGGGAACCTCCAAATGGATGGTTCAGTTGTCAGTTAGAGAGAAGGACCTGCCAGCTGCCATTATAAGGTGTCCAACCCCTAAACATTGCACCAAATGGCTTCTGCTTCTTTCCGCTTGAGGAGAGGCCTGAAATAATGCCCCTACCCCCAGTAATTTTGCAGACTGAGTCCCTGGAAGGGCCTCCTCTTGGGACTCATCTTCCTTTTCCCAAGCACAGAGCTTAATGACTTCTCAGGCTCTTTCCCCCTCGGTTATAATGTGGGACTGCTCAGGCTGGTGTTTATGAAGCTCATTTCCTACATAAACCTTATTAGAAATCTGATTCCTTCACTGTGAACAGGGATGCGATGCCTTCAGCTTCCTGTGCTGAGTGAAGGAGCAGAAGAGTCTGGAAGCTACAAGGAAACAGGAAAAGCAGAGAGAGCGAAGGAAAAGATAATACTTACTCCAGGCTCTGGGGCCTCGAGGCTTGGGAGGGGGTGGGGAGTCCATCTGCTCTTTGGGCACCTACCTGGGACTCCCCAAGAATGTCTGCTAGTGCACCTGCCTTCCTGGGGAGGAACAATCACGGGCTCTTTGAGAGAGTGGGGTCCTCCCGCCTGCCTCCTTCCGAGTCCTGCAAAGAAACAGCCCAGCTGGTGAAGTGACTTGCCAGGAAGACAAAGCTAGAGGGGGGAGTCAGGTCTGGGGCCTGGGGCAGGGGTGGGGAAGAGAGGGGCCTGGGGCACGAGACTTAGAGAGTCGCTCAGCCTGCATCTGCATGACCCTAACAGTGATGTCTTCTGGTATTTTGCACCCTTGACCCTTCTGATGCCTTGACTTAGCCCCAGTGCCATGGTCACAGAATCAGGACACAAACCCAGGCATCTGGATTCTGCATTCAGTGTTCTGTCTGCTCTAGCAACTCTGTGGGGTCATCTTTCACAACTCAGCCCAGAATTCCTCCTCCGCGAAGCTGTCCCCAGCTCGCCCAGGTGTCCCTGGGACCCTCCCTCTTCTCCCAGGCCCTTACTCATGCTGACCTTAGAGTATTGATCCTATCAGGGCTTATGTGGCCGTCACATCCGACCTCATCCCCGAATGCTCTCTATAGCACAGAGCTTGATGTATAAACAAATTTAAAAATGTTAGTTCAATGGTGAATGAATGAATGAATGAATGGCCACCTATCAGGGCTGAGTAGTTTGCTCCTTCCAACGTAGAGATACAGCCCGGGAATGGGGTGCTGAGGACAAAGCTGGTCACAGGGGTCAAATCACCTGATAGTTTGGCTCTCTCTGCTCTTCCTCCCCCTCTCTGAAGGCATATCTCCAGCCTTTCTGGAACCTTCTCGTGGCTGGGCTCTAGTGGAGGGAGGGGTCTCGCCTGAGTGGAGTGTGGTACCTTGGCCGCTCTCCTCCCTCCTCTGTTCCAGTTCACCATTTTCTTTCCAGTCCCTCACAGCCCAGCAAACCTGGCCCATTGCCCGCCTCTCAGGCTGTTTCCAACCCAGAGAGGGAAGGCTCTCTGCCTCTCTCCCAGGAGAGCCCCAGGCAGTGTGAGCGGCAGGTGCCACGTGAGGAGGCACATGACCAGGCACCATCCCTCACGTGGTCGCCAGGGCAGGGAAGTTAAGGGGAAGTGCTGGTCTTAAGAGGAGTCCACACCTAAGGCTCAGTCCTGTGCTTCACAGCTGTCTCTTGAGTTAGAGGGTTTGGTTGCTAATCAGACCCTTTATTAATCACATGCCCAGTCACAACCAGGCTCAGGCTTTGCCAAAATAGCCCCAAAGAAGCAGCCCTTAAACTGAGACATAAACAAAGTTCCCCTAACTCTGCAGCCCTGCCTCAGCCAACCCCCTCTGCACTTGGGTGGTCTTCCCAGTCTTTTTGGGAACTGCCACACCTGCACTCCATCCATTCATCCATCCATCCATCCATCCATTCATCCATCCATCCATCCATCCATGGAAGCCGCCATGTTTCTAACAATGCAACCAGGCTTCCTTCTAGAGTCAATTAGCCCAGGGGTGGGCAAACTGCAGCACCTGAGCCATCCCCTCTCCAAGGAGCTGTAAAATCAGTCTCTCATTTCTCTGGGTGGCTAAACTGCAGTGAGGAAGTTATTGGCCACTTCCGTTTGCAGCTACAGAGTCTGAGAGACAGAGAAAGTGGATCTAAAAGAGGGACAGGAAGCAAATTGCAGAGGAGAAGCAGAGACAGGGACCCAAGGGGTGGGGTCCCAGCTCCCCTCATGATTCCACTTCCAGTTCAGGTCCCTGGGGCCAGCATCAACTCTGCTCTTGGCTTCCACGGATAGCCTCGAATCCTGGGCTCCCCTAGGTCATGGTGGGGTTCTGTTTCTTGCAGTTGGGAGAGTCTTAGTGAACATGGTCTCTGCACAGGTCTTTTGATGGCCCCTCAGGCCTGACGTTGGGGCCCAGTCCTGCAGCAGAGTTGGGACCCTGTTATGTGGCAGGCCTGGGGTCCTAGAGAGCTCTGCCTCTCCTCACCCTAGATGTGTGTTTGAGTCTTGCATCTTCTGACTGGCCTCCTTGGGGTGACCGCTGGCCCTGGGTTTCCTCTGCTGGGTGCTCAGCCTCTAGGCTCTGCTCAACCATGGGGACACCAGCCCTTTGGCTGTGTCCCAGGAACCTCACACTGTACTGCCTTGAACCTATTTTCAACATCTGGTTTTGGATCAGTTTCTCCAGGTGTTTCTTTCCTGACGGTCTCTCTGTGGTCCTGACAAGGATGTACACCCCGGGCACAAAACCTTGCTGAGTCCTGAGACAGACAATCTGCTTGTCCGCGTCTTACATTTCTTTAAAATGAAGAGGAGGCTTGGGGCCTGGGTGGTTCAGGTGCTTATCTCACATGTGTAAGTTCAAGCCCCGCGTCGGGCTCTGTGCTGACAGCTCGGAGCCTGGAGCCTGCTTCAGATTCTGTGTCTCTTTTTCTCTCTCTGCCTCCTCCCTGCTTGCGCACTTTCTCTCTCTCTCAAAAATAAAATAAACATTAAAGAAACTTTTTTAATTAGGAAGAGGCATGTCACTCAGTCTCTTGAGAAAGGCAATGGAAGATCATGATTAGTACCAAAGGCCTCACAATTTAAAAAACTGGGTGGAAACACAGAGCTCAACCCCCACCCCCTGTACCCACGGTGCAGAGAGATGCTTTCGGCTGTGCTGTGGCTTGTTTCAGTGCAGAGAGGGTGGCACCTTCCACGGGGTCCAGACAGTCTGGGTGTTTGCAGAATCACACCTTCAGACAGAGGGCAGGAGAGGTGCGCATCAACCTGCACTCAGCAGTGCGCTGATGGGGCATCAGGGGAGAGGAGCTGTGCTCTAGATCCGGGGCGGGGGCGGGGCTGTAGCTCTGTCTCATCGCCACAAAGACAATGAGAGCTGGCTGAGCATGGAGGACGCAGGCATTCCCATTTTGGCAAAATCTAAAACATGGAGGTAGAGAGATGGCATTTGTTTTAGCTTTCTATTTGGAGGTAATGTTGAGTTTACAGAAAAACTGCAGAAATAAGGCTAGTATAAAGGACATCATAAACCTTTTACCTAGATTTGCTCTGTTGTTTTAAATTTATTTAATGTTTATTTATTTTTGAGAGAGAGACAGAACACAAGCAGGGGAGGGGCAGAGAGAAAAGGAGACACAGAATCGGAAGAGGCTCCAGTCTCTGAGCTCCGAGCTATCAACCCAGAGCCCAAAACGGGGCCTGAACCCTCAAACTGCGAGGTCATGACCTGAGTCGAAGTCTGACGCTTAACCGACTGAGCCTCCCAGGAGCCCCTAGATTTGCCGTATTGTTAACATTTTAACCCATCTGCTTTACCGTTCTATTTTCTTTGTCCCCCTTGCCCCCTTCCTTCTCTTTCTTTCTCTTAATTTTTTCCAGAACCGTTTGGGAGTAAGCTACACATACCGAGGAGTTCTAAGCTCTTAAATACATGAATGTGTGTTTTCTAAGAACAAGGATATTCATTTATGCAAACCAAGAGTCATCAGCTTCCTGCAGTGTCACCGATTCATGCTTTTAACTCAATCTACTGTTCATTTCCCACATTTTATCAGTTGACTTGATAATGTATTTACTCTAGGCCAGGATCAGGTATGCTACTTTGTTGTGATGTCTCTTTAGCTTCACATTTTCTCAGCCTTGATCTTTTACGACAGCAACGTTTTTTAATTTTAATTTTAATTTTTTTTAAGTAGGCTTCACACCCAGCACAGAGCCCCATGGGGGGCTTGAACTTACAACCCCGAGATCCAGATCTGAGCTGACATTAAGAGTAGGACACTCAGCCAACTGAGCCACTTCCGACAGCAACATTTTTAAAGAATGCCATTCCTCATCACCACCTCCTACACAATGCCACTTACTGGGGGTTTGTTTGCTGTTTCCTTGTGATTAGATCGAAGCTGTGAATTCCCCACTGGCGATGGGAGAAGTGACAGTATGTCCTTCTCAACGTCCCACAGCTGAGGTCCCGTGATGTCAGTCTGCTCTTCCTCGGGGATGGTAATTTCTATCCCTTGGACTTGATGCTGACTATCTTCAAACAAAATGTCTTTTTGAATGCTCGTATATTTGTCATGTAACAAGGGATTTTCTAAACTACACACTCACACACACACACACCACTGTATACATTATCCTTTTCCCCCCAAGATTTTTTTCTTTGCAATGCACCACACACACACACACACACACACACACATACACACACACGGTTTGTGGTTTTCAGACCCACGTCTGGGTTCAGGGGTGACTTGCAGCAGGTAGAATCCTCCCAAATGAGTTTCATCAGAAAGGTACCCAGGAGAGGATACTAGACTGCTTAGAGAATCCGGGCCTCGTGGAGAGCGGGCTCTAGATTGGGCCATAGCCCAGGACTGGTCTGTCAGCCCTTGAAGAGCAGCAGCCTCTAGCTTCACGACTGTACATCTAGGTTACTGTCAAGAAGCCACCGTGACCCTTGGCTCATTCTCGAGCCCCCTGCCTCTGCTGCCTCCACACCATCAAAACGTCTCCCCAGGGCCCTGTCTGGACTCCTGGGAGGCCAGCCTCTGCTCACCAGTGACACTGGAAAGCCTGGCATCTCTGTGCAGGGGCAGGCGCTGGGGAAGGGTCCCTAGCTGTGCAGCCCCTGCCTCGCCCTCTCCAAAGTGTCTACATGGACCAAAACCACATTCAGAGCCATGGCTGTGAGGAGCCGAGGTGCTGCACCTCTGCAGTCCCCAGGGCGCATTGGCAGGAGGGTGGAGCGCCTGCTGCGCCCATGACCTCCACCCACTCCCTGGGCTTCTCAGGTCGGTGATGCAGCGACCCTCCTGAGACTGCAGACGGGCCTCCGTCCCACTCGCTCCTCTCCAAGATTAAATCAAAGCAAAGCCCTTCGACAGGGACGTTCCCAAATATCAGAGGGCAGCTGGCTTTGAGGTGATGCTCATGACTCAGGCCTCAGGGCCAGCTTTGCTCTGGATGGTACATGTGTAGCTTTTGATTCTGCATTTCTCTCTAAACACATTGTTTCACGAGTGTAAAGCTGAAGGACAGACAACCACCAGGGGCGGCAGAAGAAAGCATCCCTTGCGATTATGATGGTGCTCCATAGGTCTGCATAGGAGAACCGGCGTGCTCCAACATCAACCAGGGGCAGGGCCAAGGAGGGTGGGAGGCTCAGCACCAAGGCCTGGGCTTGGGCTGGGGTCCCAGCTGCAGGGGCATTTCTGGGGCTCTGGAATAGACAGCTCAATAGTGCAGGGGGGTGCAGGTGGGAGGCCATCAGCCTGGGCAGGGATGGTGCCCAGGCCATTGCTGACGGACTTCCCAGGGGCCAGCTGCTCCCATTTTGGAAGTCTCTGGAACGAACAGCTTTTGCTCCCCCTCCCCCTCCCTCGTCTGTCTTCCACCTTTCCCTCTCGGCACCACCATCTGCCTGCATGTCGGTGAGGAAGGGGCTCATCTGCCCACCTCCCTCGCTGCCAGTAGCCGTCCACAGCGTGGTGCGACACAGCTCTAAAGGCTCGCCATTGTCACAGATGCTTCTCCACGACCAACGATACTTTTCCTTAAATGACTTGGGCCTCCGTACGGGCAGCCAACACGAATGTGTGAAGGGCACCGCCCGCTCAGCCCTCGCTGGCCTTCTCTTAAAAGTTACTGTTCCTCTAATTTAATCTGTGTCTTCCTTTCCAGAAGTGGACTAGGCATGCCCATCTTCCAACTCCGCTGTGCTGGAAGGTGATGGGAGGCTGGTGGAGGCATAGGCTGGTTCTAGAGGGGAACCTTCTTGGTTAGCATCGGATGGGTTGACTTGGAGGTGACTGGGTGACACTGTGAAGAAATGCCTGGGAAACAACTCTGTCCACAAGTCTGCAGCTTGATATGGGTCTGAACTGGAGACAGTGCTTGGCAGTAAAGTCACCCATTTAAAAAAACAATGAAGGGGCGCCTGGGTGGCTCAGTCGGTTAAGCGTCTGGCTTTGGCTCAAGTCATGATCTCACGGTTCGTGGGTTTGAGCCCCGTGTCAGGCTCTGTGCTGACAGCTCAGAGCTGGAACCTGCTTTGGATTCTGTGTCTCCCTCTCTGTCTGACTCTCCCCTGCTCACACTGTCTTTCTCTGTCTCTCAAAAATAAATTAAAAAACATAAAAAATTAAAAAAAACCAATGAAGTGAACTTTAATGTTACCATGGCAACAGCAAGGAGGGTTTTAGCGATTGGGGGTGGGACAGGGCAAGTCTGTGAGCTCCGTTTGATGGCAGGGGTGGGACCTGCCTCCTAGGGAAGCAGGTTCTCAGCCGGGCTGGGTCATGTGATCCAGTCACTTAACTTCACAACCTGTAAACTCTAAGCTGCACATTGGAGCCATCCTTGTTCTTGGGATTGATTTTGAACTTTTTATGGCTCACTTAACACCGAATGAACTTTAAGTGGGTAATAAATATTCAACAGAAAAGCAACAGTGGCGCGAAGATGCACCCTTGGGGAAGCGTCATTCAGGGTGTCCTCTCCTAGTCTTCCTTAGCTCTCAGGAATGCTCTGGCAACATTCATCGACACCAGCGATTCTGAGAAAGAAAGCTGAGTCATTACCAGCAGCCTCATGGCTTACAGAGCACTTTCATCCTGTTTAATTTGCTTTACGTTGAAGTGAAGACAGCAGAGGATGTTGGAGGACAGGAAAACATAGAGGCAAACAAGAGGAGTAAGAGGAGAAGAAAGAAAAACTTCTTGCTACAGAAAAGGCAAGTTGCTGCTATTGTATTAGCAAAATAAAACGGCAAGAAATTACCATGGGCGCAGATTCATAATCCTTCATGGGAAGCCCAGTGGCCACCAGGGAAGAGGGTCTTGGCCTGTCTCCTAGGTCCACTGTCATGTGACTTCTCTCAGGACCCACCCCCCCACTAAGCCCATTGTAGGAGCGTTTGGTAAATGACTACCCGCTAATCATATAAGCCCCTTAGCTTCTCACGGACTTGCTCTGGGCCAGGCACAGTGCTGGGCACTTTGCTTGTGCACCAGGCTCCCAGATCAAGCCTGTGTGAAGCTTCCCCAGGACAGAGAGCTGTCTGACTTGCCTGTGAGTGAGGAGTCTGCGTGAGGGGGCTTCTGGAAAGAGTGCCTTCCAGAGGTGAGAGAGCTGCTGTTCAAGATTGGAGCCTCACAGGTGCCCTGTACACCAGGACAGAGCACCCTCTGCGCCCTTATCAGGGCATTGATGGCACTGGCTTCCAGCTGTTGCGGACCAGCCTGTGAGCTCCATGAGGCGGGGGACTGCCCCGATTTTGTTCACCACTGTACCCCAGGGCACAGCACAATGGTGGAGAGTATGGGCTTAGAATAGAGAGCGAATGAGCTGGGGCAGGAGAGGAGGAGTTGTATTCTAGGAACCGCTGGGATCCATCACCTGGCATCTGCCTGCCCGCCTGGGACATAGCCTCAGTAGAAGAGGGCTCAATGACACAACCAATGGGAGTGGAAAGAGGTGCCCCCTGCATCCAGAGCATGGCCGCAACAGGCTCGGGGCCAGCACCTTTAGCCCCAGGAGGTAGACCTGTGTCCTTGTCAGCATCGATCTAATGGCTTCAGTTCTGCGGATCTTTGAGGCTTTGGGACAAGCATCAGTGGTCTCATCTCCCATCCCACCAAAGTAGGGCCAAGGCAGAAGGGAGGGCATGGCCAACACCATAGATAGGGTGCTGTTCGCAAGGCCATGAGGGTCCCTGCTGGGGCCTGGCCAGAGTCAGCTGGAAAAGCATTTGGTGGAGAGGGAAGGCCCGCACGGATCATGCTTTGGAAATGCCAAGGGTTACTGTTGTAGGGGGCTTAAATAAGGCTTCGTTGGCATGGCCTGGAGAAACCCAGACCTAACAGAATGATCTCTAATTTGTCATCAGCCTTTTGAGGTAGGTTCTCCTTATGACTCTCATTCTGCTGGGGAGGAAATGGAGCAGAGAAGGCTAGGTGGCTCACCCTGGGGCCGAAGGCTGGCGCCTGACTCAGGGATTCGCCCCCCTACTGGCCGCCTCTGTCAGTGATGCTGGTGCATCCAGGTTCTGCATGACCTCATGGCCCCGACCTGCATGACGTGGCTTGGGGCAGACATACAGGAAGCGGAAGAGCCCACCCAGAAGGTAGCCACACTAGCCGAGAGGTGAATCCTGCAAGAGTAGGACCAGCCTTGCTGAGAACTTGTTCCAAAAAAGCAGCTGCTGTTGGCTGCTCTGGGGAATTGTAGCCTCTGGGCAAAGTCGTGGTCAGAGGAGAGTATTTCACAGCCAGGAAGACAAGATGAGGCATCCATCCCACACGCCAGAGGATCTGGGCCAGCTTTTCTACTGCACAGAAACAGGGATGCGAAGGAATGATCTGAGTAATAAGCACACCGCTTCAGGTTTTACAAACAGAAGCAATAACATGGATGCTTGGATGAGTTATCAGGGCACAAAGAGGCAAAAATCCAATTTAGGAGATGATGTCAAACGGAATAAATCCAAAGTAATTGGCATGCTGAGCATTAATCACCATAAAGGGAAGCCATAACATATATTGGTTAAGAAATATGCGGAAGATAAACACATGCTGACTTACCGGCTGGGGAAATAATCATTATTTTTCCAGAGAGAGTTGCAGTCAAGGCCTGTGCCTTTAGAGTGATGCGTTTAATAAATATTTGCTGACTGTCCTTAGGCTCTGTGTGTACTTGATGCTCAGGCCAGGGGTATGCCTCAGACCAGGCGCCACATGGCCGGTCGACACCCAAAGTCATGGGGGTGCTGGTCTGCGTGAATAACCAAATAGGGTCCATGGTGTTCAGGGGTGAGGGTGAATGAGACAGCTCTCATGGAAAGATGTGGGTTTGGGAGGCCTGACCCCAGCCTTTCAAGGACAATGCCACGGAGAGGTCCTTGGCACCCTGGTTGGATGCTAGGATGAGTGGAGGAAAGCTGGAGTCCCCAAAAGAGACACCCAAACACTGCGATTCACGTTTGAGGATCGTTATAGAGAAGCCACTTCTGCAGATCTGCCTGAAAACCTCATCGTGTTCCATTTAAGAGGTTATGTTCCAGGTGGAAAGGGATTTTGGTGATACACACTTCTCCGTCATCAGTCTGCAGCATCTAGAAGAGCCTCTTTCCAGCTGGGGACGAAACATTCCGAGGCAGGAGCTAGCAAGGAAGGTTCCCAGGGGAGGGAAGGACGGCTTCCAGCCGGAGTGCTGAGAAGTCTCCTGCTGAGCGCTTTTTGCGCCCGGTCTCTGTGTGGGTGTTCTCATTTCCTTAGTCTGGTGGATGGCAATGCCGAGGCTCAGAGGAGTTAAGTAATTTGCCCATGGGACACAGCCAACGCGCAGCAGAGCTGGGATGGGGCTGACCACTTCACTCCTCTCCTGAGCAGGGAGGCTTCAAGACTAACTGGGAAAACCATTGGGTGCTATTTAAAGCCACATCCTGTTCTGGAGTTTTTTTCTTTTTGGAGTTTGCTTCTTCCCAGAGAAGGAAGTGATGCAGATACTGACTGTAATTTCCAAGGCTCAGAGAGCATCCATTGGACAAAGCACTGAATGGTGCCACCGATGGAGAGTGTTCAGGTGTGTGACAAGCCAGCAGCATGCATTGAAAAGTGACAGTTGGGCAAATGATGATTTATGTAAGAAGCACAGACACCACAATGTACAAAGAGTGATTTGTATTTGTCTCCTGCAAGAGAAGCGGGAGTCACACGGCCTGAGGCCTGGCGAGGAACACAAAGCTGGTACGGAAGAGCTGGTTTAGTCCTGGTCGGCCCGCAGCCCCGGGCCCTGCAGCACAACACGGGTGGGCTCCAGGTACCCCTGGGGTCTCCTGGTCGCCCAGAACCACCCAGCCCAAGGACGGCTGCAGCCCAGCTCTGAGGATAGGAAGCAGGAAGCACCTTTATGCTCTCAAACATCCTCACATCACTCCAGTGAGGGGTGTCAGCACGACACGCACTCCTTCGTCCATTCAGTCAGTCGTTCATTTGTTGGTTCCCCCAGCCCCTCCCCTCCTCATTACTCCCCATCCACCCAGCGCTTACAGTCTATCAGGTGCCCTGCTGAACTCCAGGGTTATAAACATGGATAGAACTTGTTTTCAAGCTGCTAACTATCCAGAAAGGAGATAGACTTGGTTTTTTATTTTTTAACGTTTATTTATTTTTGAGAGTGAGACACACACACACACACACACACAGCGCGAGCGGGGGAGGGGCAGAGAGAAAGCGAGACACAGAATCAGAAGCAGCTCCAGGCTCTGAGCTGTCAGCACAGAGCCTGATGCAGGGCTCGAACCCACAAACTGTGAGATCATGACCTGAGCTGAAGTCGGCCACTTACCCGACTGAGTCACCCAGGCACCAGGGGAGATAGACTAGTTTTTAAAAAATAAATGCAGCTCTGCAGGCTAAGCTGTGGCGGTGCCCCGGCTGGGAGCTGGGCTGGGGCTTGTCCAGGGGGATGAGCCTCAAATGAGTCTTACAGGCGGATGGGGGCTGCCCGGTGGGGGGACAATGGGGACCAGAAGGGGGCATTTCAGTCTGAGGGAGAGGCACGGACACGAAGCCGCAGCCGTTGGCTAATCCGCTTATCCTTCTGGGAGGCCCTTGCTCCCAGTCTTGCCCCACAGTCTGACCCCCCCACCCCCCAAACCTTAGATTGTTTCGTGACGCCTGGTTTGCTCCCTGCTCCAGCCCTTTTATGGCTTAGGATGACTGGTGCCTAAGGCTCTCCACCACCTGACAGCCAGCCAGTCCTGGGCATTTTCCCAGCCCCATCCCTCCCCACCCCTGCCCAGCTCGCCTCTCCTTTAACCTGCAGAGGCCTCTGCAGACTCAGCCTGGGTGGGAAACTCAAAGTTTCAGAGGCCACAGACAGCAGTAAAGGCGGGAGGTGGCAGAGGGTGTGACAGGAGTGTGCCAAGGACAGCAGACTGCTGACCCAAGACATCTCCACCCCGGGGAGACTCAGTCCTGTCCAGTGGGGCCTCCTTCCCATCATGCTCTTCTCTCCCATCCCTTCTCTATTTTTTCTTCAGCACTCACCTCCGGGGAGACCTCCTATAATACTTCAGGGAACAAAGATGGCCCTTCTGCCATCTGAAAAAGCACATTTGTCCAAAACCAGATTCATCTTGCTTTTCCAAATCAGTCCTTCCTTATACTTTTCCTGTCTCGGGGAGGGCCCCACTGTCTCTCCAGGCACCGAGATCTACACCATACATTCCTCCGGCCTTGCATTTCCTCAAACACACACACAGCATCGCTCTGCGGATTATTGTAGTTGGGAGGGACTTTGGGTATCTCCTAATCTACCCGCCCATAGACCAGGACTCTCCTTGTGACAGCTCCTTCCAGAAGTCTTCCAGATTCTTTTCCATTCTTCTCCAGGGGCTCAAAAATTCTCCTTTAGATGGGTGACTGGCTGGCTCAGTTGGCTAAGTGTCCAACTCTTGGTTTCGGTTCTGGTCATGCTCTCACAGTTCGTGGGTTGGAGACCCATGTCGGGCTCTGTGCTGACAGGGACAGAACCTGCCCGCAATTCTCTGTCTCCCTCCTTCTCTGCTGCTGCCCTGCTCTCTCTCTCTCTCTCTCTCAAAAATAAATAAACTTAAAAAAAATCTTTAGATTGATTAAACAAAAATCTGCCCTCCTGGATCCTTCCTGTTTCTCCCCATTTTAGCCCCACACGAGGAGTCTCATGCCTGTTCTGAGTGATTTCCGTTACCTTCTTCAACTTCCTGTTTACGCACCCCTGAAGCATTTTTAGGTGACATTCCCATGACTGTGACCAAGCTGGTTACTTCATTTTACGTTTATGGTTTTTGCTAATCAGGTAGACTTTGAATTCAATTAACTTCTGCTCAGAAGGCCATTTCTTAAGTCTTCTAAGACGAAAGCTGTGTGACATGATGATGATAATGGTGAGCATGAACTCTGAGTGAGGCAGCCTATGGTCAGATCCTGTCTCTACCCCTTCCTGACTGTGCAACCTTGGCCATCGGGGACCGTGGATCCCAACACCACTTACCATGCAGCTTTGTGATGAGGCTCAAGTCAGTTAATGGATGTAAAATCATCAAGAACAGCACTAACATCCAGTAACATCCAATAGATGTTTGCTTTTTGTTTGTTTGTTTAAAAATATGTGCTATGAAGGGGTGCCTGGGTGGCTCAGTCGGTTGAGTGTCCAACTTGAACTCAGGTCACAACCTCATGGTTCGTGAGTTCAAGCACCACACTGGGCTCTTTGCTGACAGCTCAGAGCCTGCTTCAGGTCCTCTGTCCCCCTCTTTCTGCCCCTCCTTCTCTTACTTTCTCTCAAACATAAATAAACAGTAAAAAAATATGTAGGTGATGATTATTGAAACTGAGTAATACATACATGTGGGACTGTTAAATTGCTTTTTAAAACTGTGTGCATGTTTGCAATTTTCTATAATGAAATCAAAATCCAACATGTAATATTATATACATATCATGGAGTATTATTCAGCCTTTAAAAGGAAGGCATTCTTTACACAGGCTGCAACATTGATGAGCCTGAAGACATTGATGAATTGAAAGGAGCTGGTCACATAAAAAACAAACACTATATGATTCTACTTATAGGAAGTGCTGAGGGAGTCAAGTTCATAGAGACGGAAGGTCAGAGGGTGACTCCAGGGGCTCAAGGAAATGGAGAATCGTTTCATGGGGACAGAGTTTTAGGTCTGCACAATGAAGAGAACTCTGCACACGGGGGTGGTGATGCTCACACTACAGTGTGTGCTCTGAGCTTAAAAATGGCTAAGACGGTAAACTTTGTATTTGTATGACGTGCGTTTTACCACAGTTACAAATAAATTTAATTCTTCATTAATAAATCTAACCAAAAAGGATTCGTTTACTAATTAGATGGGTACACTCAATCAACAGCTGGGGGTACAAGAATGAACAAGACAGCACCTGCCTTCACTAAGCTCTCCGTAAACAGGGGAGAGACACTCATAAATCAAGCAGCGTTATGAATGAGAGGCAGGGCCCTAATGCCAGTAGGTCGGCAGAGGGTGTGGTTAACACCAGTGCCTGTGTCTGATGGGGGCGAATGTGTCTCTTGTTCTGGACAAGGAGTGCACTGGCTGATTTATTAGCCCGCATTCATTTGTACTCAGAAGAAACCTGCTTTGTCCTTGTTTCCACACGGGGTAGTGATGTACTGGGCTCTGGGGTCAGAGTGTCTGGGTTCAAAGAGTGACTTTTGTTCTTTGAGCTTCAGATTCCTTATCTATACTGGGGCCACTAACAGAACCTAACTTAGGGAGTCATAAAGCTAAAAAGAGGTACTGTTTGCAAAGCACCAACAACGTGCTGGGCACGCTAAGGGCTCCAATGACACCTGCTTCTTCTCCTCCACCTGAATTATTCTTACAGATAACACTTCCTCCATCACAGAGTCTGTGCTCAAACCTCACACCCCTTTACCCCCATCTCCAAGAAGCATGCTTCAGCAAAGCTTTCACCAGGGGGCTGGAAGGGCTGATTTCATTAAACCTCCCATTTGCACATTTACTCCCACTCCTGGGGACACACTGGCTAAGTGACCAGCATCGATGGCGAGGACAGACCTCCGGACACAAGGTGAGATCAAAGGAGGATAATCAAGACTTCACATGTGCTTTGAAAAGAAAAGGCAAAAGCAAGCCCGTGTTAGTATTTGAGAGAGACATGTTTCAGCAGCTCTCCTTCCCTCCGGGGAAAGGAAAGAAGATGGGGGTCCCTTGGGCGGAGGACCATGCCCCGCTTTTATGAGTCTCCCGCGCCACCTGGTGGCGGCATGCTCACAAGTCATCCCACCATCACTGACTACAAGAATCTGCCCATGATTACAAAACTAAACATGGTATTACATTTTCTTTCCCTAGAGTAAGCCATTACGAGTGAAAAACTGTATTCATTCCTGTACTGATGAGATTTTCATCTTGGGCAAAACATTCTTTTCAGAAGGGGGGAATTTCCCTCAAGATTCCTTATCTATAGTGGGGCCACTAACAGAACCTAACTTAACATAAATGGGACACCGTCTCCTACTCTTCGATATTACAGGGAAGTGCCCATATCGTTCTTATTTAAATAAAAGAAGACCACCTTTTAGGATGACACCAGCACACGTGGCCTTCTGTTTGCAGGTTGTTTCGAGCCCCGCCGCGGACCTGCTCTCCTGTCTCACGTCTGTGCACCTGCTGGTCTTCTGGGAATGGTCTTCCCCTTTCTGCCTGGTCTCTCACGGTCATTCTGAGCTACACGAAAATGCCACTGAACCAGGGGGCCCCTTGCAAAGATGAAGTGATCACAAAATATGTAATGTCCCTTATAACATCAGGAAGTATCTTTGTCTAAGTATTTACTGGGTGTCTCTCTCTCCTAACTGTAATGTGAGCATCATTTACATTTCCCATTTACACTATCTGTCTTCTCCATTTTGCCAGCAGCAGGTGCTGCCTAGGAGTAGAGGCACTCCACAAGCATTTGCTGATGAAGAATTAATTTTATCTTTCGAAACTGGAGTCCTCTGCTGCCGGGACAGTCCTCCCCATCTCCTGATGGTGCAAGGCCCTGGGAACGAGAGCAGTGACAAAATGCACACGGTCTTCTTTAAACAGTTCTTGTGCAGGAAGCTGCGAGAGCATTGAATATGTGGGTTGGTCTATCTCTCAAGAGATCACAAACTTCACGATGAAGTCACTGCGCAGATCATTCTGGACCAATGAGGCTGGGTCCGCGCTTCTGCTGGGAGGAAATTCACATCCTTTTTCAATAACCTTTTTCTAGTGTATCAGCCATCACTGGGCCTGTCTTGTCTCTAACATGGAGGGTGAGCGTGTTCCTAACAAAATGCCCTTCCTTCCCTTACCCTACACAGAGGGCGTGGCTCACCAGAGAACTTGCTTCCAGTAACAGTGGCTGCCGCCAGATGTCACCAGTCCACAAGACATGAAGCACTAGGATCTCTCCCCCGAGGCAAACCTGGGGTTGGGGGTGGGGAGGATACCTGGGAGAGGCTGGTCAGAGGGCAAAGAGCTGAGCAAGGACCTTGTTAGGGGCATTCATTTCCTGGAGTTTGTAGAAGGAAGTTAGTACACATCTAGTCTGCTAACTTCCTGGGACTCGGGATTCATTAAAAAATTTTTTTTGTTGTTTATTTATTTTTGACACACAGAGAGAGAGAGAGCATGAGCAGGGGAGGGACCGAGAGAGAGAGAGAGAGAGAGAGAGAGAGAGAGAGAGAGAGAGAGAGACAGAATCCAAAACAGGCTCCAGATTCTGAGCTGTCAGCACAGAGCCGGACATGGGGCTGGAACCCACAAACTGTGAGATCATGACCTGAGCCGAAGATGGACACTTAACCGACTGAGCCACCCAGATGCCCCAAGGATTCATTTTTCAGTTAGCTTAGTAAGTTTTATTTTTATTTTATTCTACTTTAGTTTTATATTTGGACGTGCTTGCCTTTATTTTCTTGGCAACGGTCGGACCACTTTCTCTGTGGGGGGCCAGCACGGACAGGTGTGGGCGGCTGACATGGGAGCCATCGGGGCTGGGACTTGTCCTGGAGCCTGCCCAGATGGGCTGCGAGCTCGCTGGGTCCTCCGTGCCTGTAGACGTGTCCGGGAGTCCTTCTGACAGTGCTGCTCTCTGGTGACTTGGGCTCCCCTCTGCAGATACGGGCATCCCGGAATGCTTTCCTGCCTCCCATAGAGCTGTTCCTTCCTGGGGGCAAGCTCACTGCCACGGAGACAAACCTGACTACCAAGGTCAAGGTTATGCTTGCTTATGGCCTCCCAGGCCTCCAGATCCTCATGGCTGAAATTGGTCCTTCACGTCTGACAGTTTATAGAACGTTCACGTTATGATAGAATTTCACAGGGAGAAGTAGGTTCGGGTGCTGGTGGATGCTCCATGCGCCCGCAGAAGGGGGGCAGATCGCACATCTGTCTCCAACAAACCCTATGCAGAACCATCTCAGAAGCCTCCTCCACCCCCACCGCGTAGGTCCTGGCTGCCCTCCCTGCCCTGGGCCCTAGAACTGACATCTGGCTCCATCCTAGCTGTCCCTGCAGGCAGCTCTCTGGAGCCGAGGTTTCTGGGTCCCTGGCTCTTCTGTTCTGTCCTGGGAGGCCAGATCTTCCCCTCCCCGATAAGCCGCACACGGGGTGGGTGGTAGTGCCATTTAAGGAAGTTCACCAGAAGTCCCCGGCACCGAGGGGCCTCGCCCCAGTGACCTTGCTATTGGGCCGTTATGGGTATGCCGGGACGGGCTTCCAAGGGACAGCCCCGGCTTTCCAACTCGCCATCCCTGCCATCTGTGACGTGGGTGATGGGAGGTCTGGGGAAGCTGCTTCTCCACCTGCCCTGCAGTATTAAATGCATGTAGGAGGAAGCATTTCCTAGGAAACATCTGCCAGATTCTGGACCCCTTCCTGGGCTCACTTTTCTAGCTTAAAATGCTTCTAAGGTTAATTCTAAACTGATCTCCCCAAAGACAACGCATTGTTAGGCTCTACAACTCTCTAACGTAGCGCAGTGAATGTCTAATAGACCATCACATTGGCTGAAGATCATAGAAGCATTGATTTAAGAATGGACCAGATTTCTTATGCCTCCCGATAGAGCAAGGTAGCTGTGAGCCTGCAGGAAAGTCATTCCTGGCTCTGTCGCTTCTAAAAAGGGTTTCTGAGGGGCACCTGGGTGGCTCAGTCGGTGAAGTGTCTGACTTCGGCTCAGGTCATGATCTCACGGTTCATAAGTTCGAGCCCTGTATCAGGCTGTGTGCTGACAGCTCAGAGCCTGGAACCTGCCTTGGACTCTGTGTCTCCCTCTCTCTCTGCCCTTGCCCATTCACACTCTGTCTCTCTCTCCCTCTTTCAAAAACAACCATCAAAAAATTTAAAAAAAAATAAAAAGGGTCTCTGAGGAGCAGAGACGTTGAGAGGGTCTTGAAGAAAAGAGAGGGACAGTAAGTCAGAACTTATTTTGTGGATGAATGTCATGGAGGGACCTCCCAGCCGGTGTACTCCTTCTTCTCAGCCCAGCTTCCCGCACTGCTTCCATTCACCCACATTCTAACCCTGCACCCAGCCCCACCACACGTCCGACCAGATGGAGGGCTTGAGGGAACTGAGGCTCACGCCAAGGGCACAGACATCTTCTGGAGGAGAGAAGCTTACAGAAGGAACGTCTGTATTCCTGACTCGTGGACAATGCATGTTCCTAACCAGAGAGATGGATGGAAGGTAAAAGGAGGAAGGAAGGCAGGAGGAGGGAGAGGAGAAGGAGGAGCATTCTCTGCCATCTCCCAGCTTAGAATGAGATCCTTGGTAAGGAAGATCCTGTTCATTTCATGTTGAATTCTACAATTTTGGGACTTACCAGGGCCCCTAGATAACCTAGTACAGAAAAAGAGACTGAATCCTTGAGAGGGGATGTGACGTCTGAGGTCACTACTTTACTTGGAAACTTACGACACACATCAACTTATTCATGCTTTGTACTTTTAGCGAATGCTTTCCTTTTAGTAAAGCTGATGTGGAGGTTTTTAAACCATTTGGGCCCATAGGGTTGACAGTATGTAGCAAGCTGTAAGACTTCTGTTTTTAAAGATTGAGGGTTTCTCTCTCTCTCTCTCTCTCTCTCTCTTTTTGATGGAGAGAAATTATATTGAACTACTGTAATTCACAACAATGGGTGAATACATCATTCGGCCCTTCCAGGAGTCTTTATATATTTAAAAGAGAATGTGTACTAAATTAATTAATCTCTAGTTGGTAGAATTTGGGACATCAGTACAATGATGTGGAAAAAATATGGAGTGAACCAGAAGATATTTTGGGGGGTGGGAAAGTACCAAATAATGTTTTGCTTTGATAATTTAATTTTTTTTAAAAAAAGTTTAATGTTTATTTGTTGAGGGGGGAGGGCAGAGAGAGGAGAGAAAGGACCAAAGCAGGCTTTGCACTGGGAGCAGAGAGCCCCAGGCAAGGCCTGAACTCACAAGCTTCAAGATCATGACCTGAGCTTAACTGACTAAGTCACCCAGGTGCCTGTGTACAGAAATATGTAGTAGAGACCATATGCAGTATAAGATGGTAAAACACTAATGCACTTTGGGTAAGGGCTGTTTATTATTTAATGCCTGCCAATTTTGTTATAATTTATAGCTTTCTAAAAGGCTACCACATAGATGGATAAAAAGATTTCTCAGGTGAAAATACAACAGGAAAATGGAAGGCAGAGTAGGTCCTCAACGCCTGCTGATTAGCAGAATCACCTGGAGGCCTGGTTAAACCATCTACTCTGGGCCTCAAATCACACAGCTCTCAGAGAGGGATGCAGCTGTGGTTCTAACAGGAGCCTGACATGAGTCTCATAGGAGGGGGCCTGCTGACAGTTCCCAGCTAGAGAGACATGGGCCAGGAAGCAAGGAGCCCTGAACTGAAGCCTGTAGCAGAGAGTCAGCAAAGAAGCAGGTTCTAGACATAAATTCAAGATAGAATTAACAGGGCTTAGTAATTTGTTGGATATAACAGATGAGGAAGAATGTAAGGGCAACTGGGGTAACAGTTGTGCCGTTCAAAAGAGAATAATAAGAATTAAGAAGTCAGGTTTTAATTTGTTTTTTAAGGTGAAGGTTGAGAGGTAAGAAGTGGTCCCATTACAACGATGAAGTCAACTTTGCTTAAAGTAAGTCGAGGTTGTTATGGGGCATTTTGAAGAGATGTCCAGAAGGTATTTACAAACATAGCCTAGAGTTTAAAACTGAGGTGGAGGAAATGGAAGGCATGGGTGAGAGAATCACTGCTATCTCACTGAGAGTTAAAGCCTAGAGAATATATCAAGGAAGCGGGGGCGGGGGGAGGGGAAGAGAGCGGAAAAATTACTCGCTTGTCTTTTGCAAAGTGCAAATCTCATGGGCCTTTCAGCGAGAACTGCATTAGAGGAGTGTCGGGGGCAGAAGAGAGACTGAAGTGGATCCGCAGAGCCCGTTCTGACAGACTATCCATTAGGGGCCGGCCCAAGCTTTTAGCAAACGTCTAGGTGAAAGAATCGGGGAACACTTCCACCCACCGCTCCATGCTGCCTAAGTCTCCCCTGCTGAGGTCATAACTCCAGAACCGGTATGCAGAGTACAGCTGAACGACCCAAAGGTCGGAAGCCCCCGCCCAGATCCAGGGAAAGGAGACGGTGAGGCTGACCAAGATGCGTGGTCAGACCTGTGGGTTCCTTGTCCACGGATTCCGCGAATCCTGACGTCCCTGGGCCCTCAACAGCCAGTTCCACTCACTTCTCAGAGAGTCCAGCCCAGCATGGTCCTCGTGCCCCGCCTGCCACCTCAGAGACCAAGTGGGATTGAGGGTTTCTCTTAACGGTCGTTAAAATGTAAAAAGTATTTGAAAAGTGTACCAGAAGCCTCAGGTCCATTCTATTCTGTTAGCCCAAGGTAGTGGGACTGCAGTTCACCAGACTAAGACCCGGGCCCTCCGGAGGTCCTTGAGCGGCCATCTTGGCTGCCAGCCTCTGGAAACATCTCAGACGTTCCTACCCAGATTTACACACAAATTTAGCCATGGTTTGGTCTTGGAATTTAGGGCGTCTATTCACATGATGTAAAATTGCTTTTGTTTTGTTATTATGCATGAAATTGTTCTTTCGGTAAATACCCGTTGAATGCCTACTACATGCCAGGCCTGGGCTGGTCCGTGGGGTGCAGGTGTGGTCCCTGAGCTCAGGCTAGAGTCTCTGCCCTCCAAGAGCCCAGGGCAGTGAAATCAGCCCAACGCAAAAGGGATGGAGTCAGCTGAGCAGACAGCTCTCTCCCAAGCCAAGTTTTTGAAATTAAATTGTTGGGGCCTCAATGTAGGACTTGAGGTCCTGCCAGTCTTCCTGCTTCCCAGGGCAGTCTCGTTTCTGGATCGCTCTCTCTGTCCCGTTGGCTGTGTCTGTCAGACAAGACACTCCATGGCCACGTTTGTATGTCTTCTCAAAGTCCCCCCTTCCCCCCCAGCACATGACTAGAGACTTCTGTCCTGTTCTTTCTTTCAACAAAACCTGAATCTGCCTTTTGTATCATCAAACTCCTCATGTCTCACCACAAAGAAGTTCTGAAAGACTTTAAAAATGGTTCAGGTAAAAAGCAAAAACAGAAAGGGCAGGTTCCATGGTATTTGGGACCCACTTTCCGCTTGCTACCAGGACACATGCTCCCAGCTCTCTGAGTCTCCGTTTGCTCAGCAGGAATCTGCAGTAAGAGTTCCTCTGGGGTGGGGGCGGACGGGGAAATGCATGAGGCCTAGAATATGGAAAACACCGGCCACGTGACAACTCCCGTCCTCTCCCTGAGAGCCCTGGACTCAGGGGGTAAGGAGCAGAGGCTCCAGTAAATGCTCTCACCGGCTGCGAGGTGCACCACCAGTGCAAGTCCCTGCACCTCTACGGGCCTTGGGTCAGATGCACTTTGTCTCCGGCCCTCTCTCCTCCGGGTCCTGTGTGCCCCTGCCTTGGCTCCTTGAGTCCATTCTTCCCTTGCAAAGAGAAAAAAGCAAAGGAGTCAAGTAGCGGAGTCTATCTTCCTTCTGAAGTTCCACGATTTCCCCATTTTCCCAAATCTTCATCTTGCCTTGTGTAGTTCCTTGTACGTTTCTGTCTTTTTAAAAATATTTATTTATTTTTGAGAGAGAGACAGAGTGTGAGCAGGAGAGGGGCAGAGAGAGAGGGAGACAAAGAATCCGAAGCAGGCTCTGGGCTCTGAGCTGTCAGCACAGAGCCTGACGCAGGGCTCTAACCCACGAACCGCAAGATCATGACTTGAACCAAAGTAGGACACTCAGTGACTAGGCCACCCAGGTGCCCCATTTCCCTGTAAATTTCTAATTCCACTTTGGTGCACCTAGAGGGAGTGAACACCCACAATCCAGTGTGGAAATTAGAATACGAGGGGAGATTGGTGATGGACAGGAAGGAGTGTGCAACCGTGGTGAGTCCGTGTTAGTTCCCGAAGGTCCGTGAGCCACAACTGCCTCACCTGTAACCTTGGAGACAATGACGCACCTGGATTTGCAGGAGGATTAAAGCAGATGACATCGAAGGGCCAGCATTTGGCAGTGTTTAATAGCTTTTTGTTCCTTTTTTTTTCCTTTGGCCCAAACACAAGGGAGGCCGTTTGGACTCTGACATGATCTACGAAACCACAATTTATTAGTCAAATGAAGCCTGCAGACACAGTCACTCTCCTATACTTACCACTGTGTAAAAAGCAAGGCCTCTGACCCTGCCCCATATCTTTAAAAAGTTTACTTTACTTGGGCAAACACTAGGTATCGAAGAAACAAATAAGAGACACACAAAAGTTCAATTATTCCAGGTGGGAGTTCATTAGACTTAACCCAAATCATCAAATAGAGTCTCAAGTGTCGAGTTTTAGGATAACATACTGGGAGTTCTCTGCTTGGGGACCGGGAGGCCTGGTTCTGACCCCCGACAGGGTCATCGCTTACCTAACTAAAGCATGTGACTTTGGACTTAACCTCTCTGTCGGACCGAATTTTCCTTCATCTGAACAAGGCGCTGGGCAGTCTGGGAGCGTTCCACCCTCCTCCCTCCTTCCATCCTGAGACATCACCTGAGCACCTCCTGTGGGTCAGTTCCCGTGGTGGACTGGGGGTGGGGCGGGGCTGAGATCCTGGGGGTGGACTGATGGGAAGAACATATAATCCTCGTTTCCACTCTGGATGAGGCGAATGAAACTCCCAATAGGACACAGAGGGTCTGGGAGCTCAAAGTAGGCATCGCTGTTAGTATTTTCCTTATTACTGACTCTAGAAAGGCAGAGGAGGAGGAGGTTTAGCTCACCAGAAGGGGCTTTGTCGGGAAGACGAATCATGATGGAAGCGGCCTGAGACAGTTCTGATCCTCAGAACTCACAAGGCCGCAGCTGCCGGAAGAGGTAGTCAGCACTACTTACCGCCATACGGCTGGGCATATCTGACCGTCTCGGTGTCCACGTTCTGGTACCAAATGAGGCCTTAAAATTTTTATCTTAAAAATAAAGAAATGAAATAAATAAAAATTTGTCTCAAGTAACCTCTTAGTCTTATACTGGAAGAAATAACACCGCTCAATGCCCAGAGTTGAGATTTAAACAACAGCCTTATTCTTGTTTAGCATTGTTGTTATTGTGGCGAAACATACATAGCATGAATTTACCACTTAAAATTTTTTAAGTGTATTTATATATGTGTTTTTTTGAGAAAGAAAGAGTACAAATGGAGGAGGGTCAGAGAGAGAGAGAGAGAATCCCATGCAGGAAGCCCTATATGGGGCTCGAACTCACATACCATGAGATCATGACCTGAGCCAAAACCAGGAGTCGGACGCTCAACCGACTGAGCCAGCCAGGTGCCCCTGCCCTTTCGTGCACACAGTTCGGTGGCATTAGGTACAGTCCCACTGTTGTGCAGCCATCACTACCATCCACCTCCAGAATTTGTTTATCACCCCTGACTGGAACTCTGTCCCCGCCAGACTAACCCCCCACCCCCCGTTCCCAGCCCCTGGCAATCCCTGTCCTGGTCTGGTCTCTGATTGACTGACTGCTCAAGGGACACACGGTATTTGCACTATGGTAGGCAGGAAGCAAGGGGGACAGAGGTTCCTGGGGGTCAGCGCCCAGGAAGGAATTCACTGGGAAGGAATAACCACGAAGGTTGCCCGCTGCACCCACAGTGTCCCGGCAGAAACACCCATGGGACAGCCTCAGTGACCCTGTGCAGGGGCGACCTCGGCGGTCCTGGAAGAGAGGATTATGGGTAACTCTGGAACTGGCAAATGCTCTCCTTGGTGACTGGGCCATGATTCAAATCTTCATTCCATTCAGATCTTTACAGCTGCCTTTCTGGGCCTCTCTCCTCCCAGCACACCCTTTACTAACTGCTGCTTTGCCTGGTAACTCCTGGCTTGGGTGTCTCTTCCTCCTGAAAGCCCTTTTCCTGTGGTGGAGACCCAGCCTCCAACTCCCATGATGCCTCAGAGCCACTTCCACGGATGTCTTACTCTAATCTCTATTAGCTGGTCACCACCCCCACCCCCAACGTACTAGCAGCTTGTTTGCACAGGGACGGCTCTGGCTTCACTGCCATATCACTATGTCTGGCAACAGCAGACACCCGGCTCAGCACCCACAGACACAGAGTCTGGGAGTAGGGGGAGAGCCCTCAGGGCGTATCTCCGGGGGGATGAGGGAGCCGAAGCAGGATAGATGTGAGCAAAAATGTGGCTTCGGTTGAAGTCTGGCCTCCGTCTGCCCCCATGGAAAGTTCTGAAACATGAACACCACCACAAAGGTATCCTACTGTGCGTAAGGGGGCAGGGCTCTTGCATGAGTCAGTCAGTGGGTTATTTCCGGGTGACGTGGTTCCCTTCAGTGGCAGAAGGCCACACACACTCGGGGCACTAGTGCGGCACCTGGAAGCCCTACCACAGAGCTGCGTGCTTGTTGAATGAATACTGTTGACAACAATGTTAGAAAATAAAATTAGTTGCCTTTCAGTGGATAGTGGCCATACGTCAGGCACTGTGCTCTCTGCCTTTCACCTGCACAAGTTCAGCCTGTCTCCACAGAGACCCTGTGAGGAAAGTACACGTGGTGAGACTGACATCCAGCAAGGCGAGGTGACTTGCCCAGACGCACAGCTAGGAAGTGGCAACGTCAAGGCTCATACCTAGATCTGCCTGCCTTGATCCCAGGTGATATGCATGCAAAGTAGTCTCAGACACTCTGGACTAGACAGTGTGTGTTGAGACTTCTCTCTCTCTCTCTCTTTCCAATTTTTATTTGCATTATTTCCTCTCGCCAGCTTCCTTGCCTGAGATGTGAGCCCACACTAACCCGCAAGGCTGTTAAGCTGGTAGAAGCATTTCAAGGACACCTTGATCAAAGGCCACCTTGTTCCCTCCCCCAAGTAGCCTCCACCTTCCATCTAGCAACGCTCTCCCCCATCAGCCCTGGAGGTGTCAGTGACTTCAGATTGATTTCCTCTTCAGTCCTGGCGTTGGGTCCTTGACAGCAGTGGACTCACTATTGAGGAGAGAGGACCCCTCGCGCTCCTGGGCCACTCCTCTGTTTCCTTACGTCAGCCCGTGGAAACATCTATGCCAACACACCCTCTCCGCTTTGTCTCGCCCAGGTCCCAGGCCACAGCAGTATTTGTCCAAATTAGAGTCCGTTTACTTTGCAAGCCACACTCGAGCTCTCCGAGACACTGAGCAGCTGCTCCCCTGATGTCCCCACCGGAGCCCTTGTTTGCACGGTGTGTTGTCAGCAAACAGACCGCCCCGAGCGGGCCACTGGAGAGGACCTCCTGGCCCGGGAGCCGAGCAGCCGGCACACGGAAGGCTTTTCCTGGCTTCTCCTTATCAGACGGCTGCCTCGGTGCAACATTTCAAAAACATATACCATGAAACAAAGCATTCACATGAAAGTGCCCCGAAACATCTCCCCACAGTGCAAAGGACAGTAATGTAACTGCAGGTTGTAGGCACCTGGCCCTTGTTCTACCGGACCTTTCTCTCTTTCTTGGCGAAGAGACGTTTACCGCAGTCTCCACAGCAAGGCTGCCCGTATTTATATCCCAGTTTCCCTTCAGAGGTGACTTATCTCCGCAGCTCATTTCCTTGCCTGTAAAACGGGTCTAGAAGAATCTTGTTGGGAGGATTATAGAAGCTAAAAATACAAGGCGCTTAGGACAGGGTCTCATACACAGTAAATTCTCAGTAGATACCAGGATTTGGTTGTCTGTCCACAAGCTAAAATAGCACCGAGTTTTGAGGCTTGTGGTGGTGGTGGTGGTGGTGGTGGTGGTGATGTGTTATTTCCAGCTTCGAGACAGGAAACTGGTGGCCGGAAATGCTTGTCAAGACCTCTACTTAATAGATGGAGCAGTTTGGTTGGAACAGCTCCTGACCCAGAGGAGTTTTATAACAAGATACCCAGTGGCCAGCATCCTGGTTCTGGTCTCATTTCTGTTGCATTTAACCCTGTTGAGTCTCCAGCATGGCCCCTGGCCCATTCCCACCACACCCTAGGGACCTTTCTGGTTTCTCCTCTGAAGGGGCTCCTGTGGAAACATACTCCTTTCTGGCCCACGGAGGGTAAAGCATGTCTGGATTTCCCACGACTCTAACATTTGTGTAGCTCCTTGAGGTTTACAAAGGCTTGTCCCCCTTTGAAAGCACAAGACAAATATTTTTGGGCTAAACAGGGTCCCCCTGGTAGACTTCCAGGGGCCTTGCGCTCCGGACAGCAGGCAATGCCGTTGACCACTGCAAAGCTTTAATCAGCAGCACAATAAAACAGAATTCGTTGAACAAGGCCCACCAGGGTGGGGAGCTCCTCCTCAGACTTGACTTGTCTGCAGTTTGGACAAGTTGCATCCTGCAGGCCCTCCGTCCCTGGGCTGTAATATGTTCTAGAAGGCGCCGCGCCCGCATAGAGGAGTGCCCTGCAAAGCTCCGACTTGGCAATGCGGGCAGGCGAGGGAGGGGTTCGGAAACTCCCTGGCGATCCTTCTTCGGAAAGGAGTGGAAGATGAGGGCACACTGTCAGTGAGCAATAGGCTTGTCACGCCCCGGTTCAAGGCTGGCCCTAGACATTCTGGTGCCTGCAAGTGTCATTTCCTGGCAGAGGTGAAGAGAGGGTTCGTTTCTACCTGCAGCTGCTGATTCAAACAGCTCTTGCCCACGTGAGCAAACACACGCCCGGCGTCTCTAGCAACCACGGGAGTGTTCTCCGGACTGCAGCCCAGACCTCGCCCCGGGGGTTCGCACCTGCTACCAGCCTCCCACTTGGTTCGATGGCTTCCATTTGGCGGGTATTTATAGAAGCAGCCAGTCCCTGGAGGTATTAAGCTCATAGGGCGCAGAAAAAATAGTCCAGCCACACTCATTGTTCTATATCTCATAGGCTCAGGAATCAGCACACTCTTGTCCTTACTTTCTCTGGGCTTTCTGTATTCCTGCAATGACCAGGAGGGGGCACTGTGTAGCCACTGTGTAGACGCATCTTCTCAGGCACCTGCTGGAACGGGTACCCCACCCCCATCCTTTGCGACCTGGCCGTCCCTCTGTCTACCTGCAGAGTGGTGCCAGGCTCTGTTGCCTCCGGAAGTCTAACCTACCTTTTATCTGCCCCAGAACTTCTCGATGAAATGGCTGTGTAACAACATCGCCTTCACAAAGTCACAAGAGTACGTTCAGCAGGATCTTTTCTGGTGAAAGCGATTGACGACTAGTTCTTTGGGGCGGAAGTGACGGTGAATGTACGGATTTGGATGGAATCACCAAGTGATGTTGACACCAACTCTTTATGCGCCTGTAATTCCTCACTTAATTTGAAAATTGGTTTGTTTTCCCATAGAGCATGAAGCTTTAATTGCATGTGTGCATATAGGTACTGTTAGGAAGAAAAAGAAGTACACTGTAAAAAAACAAGATGTCTCGTGGGCATTTTTTAAAATCCAGGTTTATTGAAGAAAAGCACTAGAAAACAATATTTAGGAGTTTTGTGTCTAATTCCTATAGTGGCCTAACATGGAACAGAATACATTTTGGTAAGAATAACAATAAAATTTTGATTATCAACGACACAACAAAAAAGCTTTTAAAAAAAAAAAAGGGGCTGTGTGGTGAAGAACCAACTAATGCAGGGGCGCCTGGGTGGCTCCGTCAGTTGGGCTTCTGATTCTTGATCTGGGGTCATGAGTAGGGCTCTGCACTGGGCTCCACATTGGGTAGGACACAAAGCTTACTTAAAAAAAATAGGGGCGCCTGGGTGGCTCAGTTGGATGAGCATCCGAATCCAGCTTGGGTCCTGATCTCATGGTTCGTGGGCCCGAGTCCCATGTCGGGCTCTGTGCTGACAGCTCAGAGCCTGAATCCTGCTTCAGATTCTGTTTCCCTTTCTCTCTGCCCCCCTGCTCGCACTCTGTCTCCCTCTCTCTCTCTCAAAAATAAATAAAACATTTTTAAAAAAGAAAAGAAAAGAGCTTACTAATGGGCTCAATATTAGCAAAAATGAAATAAAATTAGGTGTGTGGAAACAGGCTTCGCAAGCCATAAGCTGACATGCTAGGACCAGGAGAGGGGATTGGGAGTTGAAACAACAACACTTTCTAAGACAAAGGATAATCCCCAAAAATCAGCTTTCTTCTAATTTCCTGGATGTTTATGTCCGGATCCGCGAATGGGCCTTGGCTGCCCCCAGACAGCTCTTACCGCGTCTTCCCACCAGGTGGCTCAACATTTTGCTTCTGCTTCAATTCCCCAGACCCCCTTCCCTTGCTTTCATCGGTATTTTCCCCTCCCCGCTCTGCTATTACCTTCACACAAAAAGGGTCCCTTGCTTGTCAACCATCCAGGCTGTGATCTAGCCATTAAGGTTTTAGGGAGCAACAGAAGAACTAAAACCCAGCCCACCAACACCACTGTACTGAAAGTGTTTCTGTGTCTGTCTCTGCATTCAGGGGAGGGTGTAGGACTTATATTTTTGTGTATTTCCAATGTCTAACACAGTGTGGTAAATCAGAAGCTGTCCACAAATATCAGGGGCCTCAGCTAAGCTGGGCCCTCCAAGGAAGCGTAATCAAGGAAAGTTTAAATATCACACAAGAGGAGGCTCAGCCATCAGGTTTGACAGCACACCTTTTGGTATTTGTTTTTATTTTATAACTCTTTTCCTTTATCATAACACAAAGGAATGCTTGGCAGTAAGTCATGCCTCTCTTAAAAATGTTTATATCTATTTTATACATGCTTAAATTTTATGTATTTTACATAACATGTATTATATATTTATTTATATGTTAATTAATTCAACGTTCTTACTGACTCTGTAAGATATGTTATTGGCCTCATTTTTAAGAGGGAACTAAATTTCACATAAATAATAACCAACACCAAAAACCATGAGGCATAGAAGTGAATATTTATTTAGAATTAGAAAAGAGATCATAAAAATTGTAAGAGCTTACCAATACCATAAACACTTCAAAATCCAGGAAAATAACATAATGTTTAAATTCATGAACTAGCTAATATACCTCTATAACACTTCTTCCTTCATTTAAAAAAATTATAGGGGCACCTGGGTGGCTTAGTCAGTCGAGCATCCAACTACAGCTCAGGACATGATTTCACAGTTCATGGGTTTGAACCCCGCGCAGGGCTCTGTGCTGACAGCTCAGAGCCTGGAACCTTCTTTAGATTCTGTGTCTCTCTCTCTCTCTCTTTGCCCTTTCTCCACTCTTTCTTTCTCTCAAGATGAATACACTTTAAAAAAATTGCAGTAATATATACACAAGCTAAAAATTATACTTTAGCCATAGTTAAGTGTATAGTTCTGTGTGGCATTAAGTTGGGTAACAGTCATCACCATCCATCTTCAGATACTTTGGGTCTCTGTAAATTTGCCTCCTCTAGGAACCTTTTAGAAGTGGAATCCTACAAATAAACAAACAAACAAAGAAGTGGAATCTTACAGTATACTGGCCTTTGGTGACTGGCTTATTTCAATTAGCATAACGCCTTTAAGATTCACCTAGGTTGTAGCCTGTCCCAGAATTTCCTTCCTTTGTAAGGCTGAAGAGTATTCCGTGGTAGAACTGTCTATCCATGCATCCGTGGACATCTGGGTTGCTTCCTTTCAGCTGCTGTGAATAATGTTGTTTAGGACTTCTGTGAACAAACACCTGGTCCAATCCCTCCTTTTACTTCTTTTAGGCGTACACCCCAAAGTGTAAGTGCCGGATCGTGTGGGTCATAATCGTAACTGTATGGTTAACTTTCTCAAGAATTACCATCCACTTGCCGCACCACCTTATCTGCCCACCAACACCACTTAGGGTTCCTAGTTTTTCCACATTTGTTTTGTTTTGTTGATAACAGTCATCCTAATGGATGTAAGGTACTCCCTACATTTGTTGACGTCATAATTTCTGATCTCCTGTCCATCTGTTTCACTGATTTTGTTTTATCATTTTTATAGAAACAAAAGCAGTCTTTTCTCTAGCATGGTGGTTGGGACTCATAAAATACGTGACTTCACATAGTCGCTGTGCATACTATTGCTACAGACTTATGTCCTACAAACACAGAAGTCCTGATAAACACTTCATTTTTATAAAAAAATACAAATGATGCATTCAGTTTATAGTCTGCATTGTTGGGATGTTCTTCAGCATAGAGGACTTTTATTCAGCTCAGTGTCTCTGCGAACCTACTTCTCGGTTGGTTTTATGTGCCTGGTGAGTAAAAGAATATTTGGCCTTTGTGTCCTGATGCTAAGCATGTAAATGCAGTGGGAAGTGAACATATTCCAAGAACCCATTCTTGCACTGGGAGAGCCAGCAATAACTTACCCAGAAGTGCTTACTGTACACAGTACTGTGTATAGAAGTGGACACAGAAGTGACTGAGACCACAGAGGTGCATTTGGTAAGTTCAAATGAAAGGACCCTCCTTAGTAGGGTCCCCAAAGTGCCTGTCCCTATTCCAGTGCCATCCTACACTAGGGAGCCATATGAATGTTCTTTTACTTGTTGATTTGTGGGAGCTCTTTACATATGGTGGATATACATACTTATCTGTTATATGCTTACAAATATCATCTTGTACTCTTGGCTTGTTTGCTTCTTCTCTCTCCATTATGTTTTGATGAATGGAATTTCTTAATGTTAATACAGCTCAACTTACATATTTCCTTTATAGCTCATGATTTTCCTTTAGGGTGTTCTGCTTAAATTTTTTTTCCCTGAGCTCAAGGTCAGGAAGTTATTTTCCTGTTTTCCTCTAGAAACTTTGTTTTATTTTTCACATTTAGACAGTCAGTCAATCTGGAACTAATTTTTGTGTATGGTGTGAGACAGGAGCCAAATTTGTTCTTTTTTTTTTTTATATATATATATATATAGACATCCAGTTGCCCCAGTGCCGATTATCGAGAAGACCATCCTCTCCACTTTTTTGTGCTGGGCCTTTTGACATAAATCCAGTGTGTGCTTATGTGTGGATTTTATTTTTTGGACTCTATTCTGTGCCATTGGCTATTTTTCTATCTTCGCATCAATTCCACATCATCTTAAATACTGTATGGTTATAATAAGTCCTGACACCTGGTCATATAGAAACTCCAATTTTGTTCTTTATCTTCGTCTTAGCGATTTGGGGGCCTTTATATTTCCACACGAACTTTGGAAGCATCTTGTCCACTTCCAAAAGGAAATGAACCACTGGTGTTTTTATTTTGATTATATCGATCTATAGATCAGTTTGTGGAGGAACTCATTTGCCTTTTCTTTTCCTAGATCCTCTTCTACAAAACAAAACAAAAACAAGATTTAAATACAACTACCATAGAAATGCAGGACTTTTATTAGACAAAGTGAGGAAACACATGCAATCATCGGGGCAAAGTCAGCCTACATTGGTTTAAAAATGTTGAGAGGTGTCTGGGTGGCTCAGTCAGCTGAGCGTCCAACTTTGGTTCAGGTCACGATCTCACAGTCTGTGAGTTCAAGACCCGCATCGGGCTCTGTGCTGACAGCTAGCCCAGAGGCTGGAGCCTGCTTCCAGTTCTGTGTTTCCTCTCTCTGACCCCCCTGCTCAAGCTGTCTCTCTCTGTCTCTCAAAAATAAATAAAACATTTAAAAAGAATGTTGCAGCAACTTTGGATCTGCTCACGGATCCTCCTTCCTGATGCTGGCTTCTAACTCAGGGGCTGGAGCTCAGGGACAGGGGGAGAAGGGGCTGCAGAGATTTTCCTGCCCGGCCTCTCCCTTCCCACCCCCAGCAAGTTCCCCATTTCCTTACGACCATGGTCTCTGTGTTTGCCTTCTCACCTCTTTTACTTCATAGCCTGGACACTGAGGCTAGAATCACATTATGATCTGTTTGTCAAGGCCAATGCTGTGCACCAGGTCCAGTTCTGGGTACATCTGCTTTTGCACGGGTTCTGTATAGAATGACACACCTGGAGAGAAGGTAACCGGGCCCGGCCTGTGAGGGAAGGACTTTTCCCACCGGACTGTCCCTCTTCTGTTCCCTGGAGCATGCTCTGAGTGGGGCCGTTTGTGTGTGTTTATGTGACTGGGGCACACACGACACAATCCTCTTTCTCTTGGAGTCAGCTAGTTTGGAAAACTTGCGAGTCTGAAGCCTCCTCTCCACACCCTCCCAACCCTAGACCCTTTCTACAAAGGCTTTCTTTGGACTCTCTTGAACAAATACTTTCTGCCAAAGAGGAATCCCAGGGCTGAGACAAAGAGAGGTCGCTGGGACCCTACAACATTTCCTTTTCATGGGTCATTGCCTTTCCTTCCGGCTGCATCTTCAGCACCCCAAAGGGCATCCCCCGCATCGACACCTCTGGTGGGAGGTGTCCCCCAGAGCCACAAATGTCACCCACTGCAGCCCGGGGCCACTCTCCCAAGTGCTGGTGAGCCCAGTGACCGTCAGGGTCCCTCCATGC
>NC_043703.1:71919247-71943653 GCF_006229205.1 Suricata suricatta | reverse complement strand
CGCTGGGACCCTACAACATTTCCTTTTCATGGGTCATTGCCTTTCCTTCCGGCTGCATCTTCAGCACCCCAAAGGGCATCCCCCGCATCGACACCTCTGGTGGGAGGTGTCCCCCAGAGCCACAAATGTCACCCACTGCAGCCCGGGGCCACTCTCCCAAGTGCTGGTGAGCCCAGTGACCGTCAGGGTCCCTCCATGCATTCTGCCCTTTCCACCTCCCAGCCCAGGAGAGGGAATTAACATTGACCAGAAAGAAATAGTTGCCCAGTTCAGGATTAGAAAGAAGAGTGGCAGCTCGGAGCCAGTTTTCAGGTCACTCCGTGCTCCCTGCCTGGAGAGCCTGTGCGAGTGTCTGTGACAGAGGTTGGGTGTCCCTTCCGTGGGCAGTCCCCAGCTGACCTTGGGGCAGGCAGCTGAGTGCGGTGTGGGTTTCCTAGGATGGCTGAGGGGGCGGAACAGGGCTGGGGTGTCTATTTATGCCAGCAGGCTGGGCTCCCTGGAGGCAGTGTCCCAGAGCTGCTGGCCAGAGGTCCCCCTGACTGGGTGGGGGGTGAGGGGGAGAGCCTGACCTCAGAAACACTCAGGCTCCGGGTCCTTTTATCCCCCACCTCCTGTCAGAGCTGCCAGCCTGCAGCTGAGGGGAACCAGATGGGGGTGGTGGGAAGCCCCGGGCTGGCAGCTGCTGGAGGCCTCTCCTTAGAAGAGCGGGTACCTGGCGGTGGGGAGTGGGGAGGAAGGAAGACAGTGGGGGGAGAATTAGACAAAGGAAGACCACCATAAAACCAGCAGCATGTCTGTAATCACGAGGGCCCTTTGTTTAGAGCTGGTTTAAACAAGTTGTGATCCCTTGGAAAGAGAGGCCATAAACTGAAGTGAAAATAAGTGTTTACAGCGAGGGGGAGCCAAGGGCTGTGGGGTTTTATTTGGCCAAGACCAGGGGGGAGACGTGGCCTGGGCGGCCTGGGCTGTGCTCAGAGAAAGGGGCCCTTCCAGCATCCCACACGGGGACACAGATGCTCGGGAGGGGGTGCCCCTCCCCCACCCAGGGGACAGTCCCACATTTCGATCTAGGGGACCAAAGGGAGCAGGGTGCCCGGCCTCTGTGACCTCCAGAGAGTTATGGCCCGGGGCCGGGCAAGCTCAGTCAGTTTTTCCACTCCTCCACAAATTCCTTCATAATGGACTTGAGGGGGTTACATTAATAAGAGGGTTGCAGGGCAGGTCTTTCTGGAAGAAACGCCTCCAGGACCCAACTTTATCAGCCTGGAAAGGTGAAGGTGGGGAGTGTGGCCCCAGGGAAGGACATTCCACAGGGAAGTTTCTAGCAGGAGGTAGGGGGGGAGGAGGAAGACTTGTTTGTTAAGGTTAGAAGGCAGTTATGCCTGAAATGTCCAAGGCCCCCCACCCAGAGCAGGGCTCTGCACACCTTTTGCCGAGTTCCATCCCCTGCTCTGTGTAATGGGTACAAACATCTTGTAGCCATTCATTCAACCAATGTACTGGCGCACTTGTGGTAGGCCAGGCAGTCAGGGCACGGCCATCCCGGTGGAGGACCCAGTCCCTGACCCGAGGCTGGCCATCCTATGCACATACATGCCCGTGTTTTATTCATTCCAAGAATACATGCTCCAAGCAATCTTATTTTGGGAGAATGGTAGTGCCAAATAAAGCTAACATGATTCTTGGCAGTCCATGGTGAGGATTCCATACTCACAAGGAAAGGCTGCCCAACTCTTCTGCAAAAAAAAAAAAAAAAAAAAAAATCACACTAAAGGGGGTGCCTGGGTGGCTCAGTTGGTTGAGTGTCTGACTTCGGCTCAGGTCATGATCTCACAGTTTGTGGGTTCAAGCCCCGAGTTGAGCTCTGTGCTGACAGCTCGGAGGCTGGAGCCTGCTTCCGATTCTGTGTCTCCCTCTCCCTGCCCCTCCCCTGCTTGTGCTCTGTCTCTATCTCTGTGTCTCTCTCAAAAATAAACATTATAAAAATTAAAAGAAAACACGCTAAGGTCACATTTATACTAATAAGGAAAACGAGGCACAGTGGCACATGGAAGATGCATCACGTAGGTCCTTTCTCTCTTTCAAATCTTGCTGTGACCCTTCAGCTGACAAGACTTGTGGAAGTGGGGTCCTCCCCAGGGCAGGAGGCCAGCTCCAAAGTTCTTTTCTGACACTCATGTACTTTCCCCTGTGCTCAGCTCAGCGCTGCCACTTCAAGAGATGACTTTCGTCCTGTATGCTCGGTTCACTGTCTCCATCAGGAGAACAGGTGAGGACAGGAGCAACGGAGCTGTTGAATGCCCTCCTTTTCCAGAATTTGATTTCCAATGCACTCCACTGCAAACGCAGTCACTCTGGTGTGCTCCCTAGGGTGGTCTTCTTATTTGTAATATGGTCTGTGAGCGCCAGTCCAGGAAACAACCAAACCGAACAAGTCAGATTCTGAGTCATGAAGGAGAAGATTAACTGTACGGGTGGGGATCACCGTGCATCGGAGCATTTCACATCCTCAGGGCATTGGGTAACCTAAGGGTTCGTGGGGGCCTGGTGGAGGGAATGCACCCCGCCCCCCAGTCTCAGGGCTTGAGACAAATGGCTTTGCTCTCTCAGAGGTCAACGACCTGGGGGACAAGGCCCCTGCACCCCCTCCCTGAACCGTGAGGTCCTAAGGGGGGCAGCGGCTGTCTCTCCTGTGGGCACCGACTGGGGGACCCTATGAGGGGCGGTTCCCGCAGGTCAGCCCGGAGGTTGGTCCTTCATCCATAATGCTGAGTCACTGCGGCTTCCTGGGAAAGGTGCACAGGGATCCAGGACCAAGGGGCTCAGTGGGGAGCCACCAACTGGGGAGGGACGCCACCATCATGAGGACCCGATGGAGGTCAGCTCACCCAGATGTTAAGGGGAGCGAATCCATGGGGCTCACGCCCCCTCCATGCTGACAAATCAGGGCTTTGTCGGAGAAGAAATCAGGGCAGGGGAGAGGCAGGAGCTTTGAATTCAGAGAGCTGGTTTTGAATCCCATCCCCTGGACTTGGTAATTGGACAAGTTACTTAACATCCCAAAGCCTAGGTTTGGTCATCTGTAACACGGAGGCAGTCACACCCTCTTCCACGACCAGAGGGTCTTGTTGTGACAATTACCTGAGATGACATGGGTGAGCTTCTAGCCTCATGGCTTTCTCTCCCCTCTTAGTTCCTTCCTTCCCTCCTCCCCAGTGAGGGAGAGCTTAGCATCCCTTCCCACAGCTTCTAGAAAATAAAACAGTGATGGCGGTGGAAGTACCAAAGGCAGGAGGCAGCCTTCTTGTTTATGAGCATGCCACATTCCTTCATCAATGAGATCATATTTCACTCTCCCATAACTGACTAGAGTTGGTTTGGGACTTTGGTACCAACCTTGTGCTGGCATTGATGTAGAAAATGGAGATAGAGAAATGAATGACCCGGCCCCCAACCACATGACACATGAACACAGAAGCAACATTGAAAGGCACAAAGGATTTTGGAGGAATGGAGCAGAGGGCCACTTTTCCTTGCTTGGGGGGTGGGGAACTGGGGGGAATGGAGTCCCTGGTTAGGTAATCTTCTGGAGAAAACAATGCCTTCCATACAAAATAAATCTCTAGGGATGCCTACGTGGCTCAGTTGGTTGACCGTCTGACTCTTGGTTTTAGCTCAGGTCAGGATCTTACCGTTCTAGAGTTTGAACCCTGCATCAGGCTCTGCGCTGGCCATGGGGGAGCCTGCTTGGGATTCTCTCTCTCTCTCTCTCTCTCTCTCTCTCTCTCTCTCTCTTTCTCTGCCCTTCCCCTGCTCTCGCACTTGTTCTCGAAATAAATAAATACATACATAATTTACCTTAAAAACAAAGAAAATAAGTCTAAAATATCAAGGTATGTCAGCTCAGTATCATCAGGAGTAATGTAGGAACACTTATGGGAGACTGAACAGGAATTATTTCAATTATTTCAGCTTTGTTATAAAGTTCTCTTTACAAACATTAATTGGATTTCTGTTTTTGGAACTGCCCAGGTGTGGAGACACCAGGCAGAAAAAGAGTAAGAAGTGACTTTTTTCTCCTGGAAGCTTGAGTTCTGTTGGCTAAGTAAGAAGCTGACTGCGGGTGTGTTAGAGGCGCACAAAAGGTGGAGCGAGAACGTATGGCTTTTCATTTACAAAGCTCCTAGTTTTTGAGCCACTAAATGACTTTAGGGGACACCCTTCTTGCAGGCCAGGATTCCTTCCTCTGCTGACCCTACATATAGACCATCAAGGCTACAACATTCGGGCCCCGTGAGGCAGCAACATTTCTTTTGTGAAGATTTGGACCAGTGCTTAGCACTGAGACTCTTTCTACAGAATTGACTGGGGAGTGGGGCCAGGATAATTGAAAAAAAAATTTTAATGTTTATTTATATTTGAGAGACACAGACAGACAGACACAGATAGGCAGATAGACCGTGTGCAAGTGGGGGAAGAGGCAGAGAGAGACGGAGACAGTATCCAAAGCAGACTCCAGGCTCTGAGCTGTCAGCACAGAGCCCAACACGGGGCTTGAATGCACGGGCTGTGAGATCACGACCTGAGCCAAAGTCAGATGCTCAATCGACTGAGCCACCCAGGCCCCCCTAATATTCTTTTCTTTAAATTTATTATTTATTTTGGGGGGTCAAGGGGAGCAGGCAGAGAGAGAGGGAGAGAGAGAATCCCAAGCAGGCTCTGTATAATCCGTGGGGCTCAAACCCACAAACCCTGAGATCATGACTTGAGCCAAAGTTGGATGCTTAACAGACTGAGCCACCCAGGTGCCCCAACTTTTGATATTCTTCAGGAGGTTTGGGATCCAGAGGTGTTCCCTCACGTTGTCCAACTTTCTACCATGTTGTATGCATGGTGATTTCTTTTCCTGAGCCTCCTCTGAGGGTCCTGGCCTAATGGTGCTTTGACCTCAGACTGAGTTCCAGGGGGAAGAGGAAAATGAAGAGATTCAATATTTGGTGAGATCCAATATTTACCTACTGCAAGCCAGGTGTGATCCCACATAGCTGTCACATGGACCCTGGCCATGGGTGTGTCCTTCCTGCAGCTGGGGAAGCTGGGACACAGGGGAAGCTGTCCCCAAGACCAGGTGTGTGAAGGGTAGCCCGGGAGCCCAGCCCAGACCCTGCCTGCATGCTCTGCCCAGTAGCTGTGCTTCCTGAGCGGAGTATTTCCCTCTCCTTAGGACATCTAGGATCCTGTGCCAGGGACCCAGAAGCCCCCTGGCTAATGAATTTCAGCAAAAGATTCTTAAAATTAAATTTTGATCGATTCTCTTTTCATTCTGGCATATTATATACACTTAACTTTTATATTTAATCAAGCATGAATATATTACAGACAAGAATGCCACGTGTGCGTGACTGTTAAAAATGCAACATAATCTTTCAAAGACACTTTGAGTTTTCCTGGAGCCCCCTCAGGCTATGTCCTTCTCTGTACCCAAGTGCGTTCCTGGTCCCCACTCTGGGACCTCTGAGTCAGAGCCATCAGCCCACACACTCAGGGTGCCTTAAGCATCTCAGGACTCACATCAGGCAGAGATCAAACACAGAAGTGACTTAATCAAGAGCGGAATGATGTGACAAGCATTAGCAAACCCCAGGGGACTTTGGAGAGCCAGAGACCTGGAGGTCAGCAATCATAAGAGCACTTTCCAGGGGAGGAGGGTGTGATGTGAATACGGGCGGTGGGCGTTCTGGGTTGGGCATCTCGTCGTGTAATGTGTGCAAGGGACAGTAAGAGGCAGGCTGCAGTGGGAGAAAGGGCTGTTTTGCAAAGGATGGGGTGGGGGGGAGATGAACGGCTAATGCAAAGTAGAAAAGCTAGGCATGGAGTTGGATTTGGTGGGGGTGGCAGTAGGGAGCCACAGCTGGTCTTGGGGAGAGGCGAGGGGTTGGGAGCATGAACTCTGGAACAAAGCCGGGCTCAAATCTTGTTTCCATCACTTCCTGGCTCTGTGATCTCACAGGACCTCCCTGGGCCTTCCTTTCCTCATTCATTAAAGGGTCCCTGAGTGGCAGGTTTGTTGGGAGAATAAGGAGTGGTCCTTCTCTGTGGGGTAGCAATTCCATGTAGTTACAGAAGCAGGAGGTGGTCAGATAGCAGGAAACATGGCAGGTCTGTAGGCGCCCAGCCTGGTGACTGCGTGGGGAGTTTACTGAGTTTCCAAACACAGTCTAAATTACACGATGGGCCACTTGTTTCATATCAACTTCCGAATCGTGCGTAGTTTGGTGTGTAGTTGTATTAGCCTGCTCGGGCTGCGGTAACAAAGTGTCACAGTTCAGAGGGCTGAAACAACAGACATTTTGCTCTCTACACAGTTCTGGGGGCTGGAAGTCCAAGATCAAGGTGCTGGCAGGCTCTGTTCATGCAAGGCCTGTCTTCTTGGCTCATAGATGGTCGTCTTCTCACTGGGTCTTATGTGATCTTTCCTTGGCTCACATCTGCACCCTCATCTCCTCTTTTCACTAAGACTTGAGTCACATGGGATTCGGGGCCCCCTCCTGACCTCATTTAACTTAATCACCTCTTTAAAGACTTATCTCCAAATATAGTCACACTGTAAGATACTGGGGGTTATGACTTGAGCGTACAAACTTTGGGAGGACACGATTCAACCCATGGAAATAACTGTGAGCTCTGTGGGTTGCAGCCACCAGTGTGTGAAGATCCAGGAGCTGGGTGGGGGGAGGCAGGGGGAGAGTGCAGTATGGGATATTTGGGTTGTTTATTTTTAAGCTACTTTCTGCCTTTGCCCCACCTGGCCAGGCTCCTTCTGCATGGACCGCAGTGAGTGCCGATGGCCTGGAAGCTAAGGGTGGGGGCGGGGACACATTCTCAGGGCCTCATGCTGTCCTTGGAGCCCATAGGCTTCACTTCAAGTCCTGAAGCATCTCAGAGTGGCTTTCTTGGTCATTTGTAACATGCCCATCACAGCCGCAATAACATTGGCAGCTTTAAAAAGTATAAAAAGAAAGTAAAAACCATAATGAAGTGCCACCTGACACCAGTCAGAATGGCTAAACTTGACAACACAGGAAACCACCGATGCTGGTGAGGATGCGGAGAAAGGAGAACAGTTCTGCACTGCTGGTGGGAATGCAAACTAGTGCAGCCGCTCTGGGAAACAGTGTGGGGATTCCTTGAAAAATTAAAATAGAACTCCCCTACCACCCAGCAATTACACCACTGGCAATTTACCCAAAGGATATAAAAATGCTGATTTGAAGGGGCACATGCAATTTTTATAGCAGTGCTGTCAACAATAGCCAAATTATGGAAATAGCCCAAATGTCCACTGACTGCTGAATGGATAAAGATGTGGTTTACACACACACACACACACACACACACACACACACACACACACACACTGGAACACTACTCAGCAATGAAAAAGAATGCATGTTACCATTTGCAACAATGTGGATGGAACTGGAAGGTACTATGCTAGGCGAAGTAAATCGGTGAGAGAAAGACATTATATGATGTCACTCATGTGTGGAAATTGAGAAACTCAGCAGATGAACATAAGAGAAGGGAAAGAAAAATGCGACAAACACAGAGAGGGAGGCAAACCATAAGAGACTCTTAAATACAGAGAAAAACCTAGGGTTGCTTGGGGGTGGGGTGAAGGGGAGGAGGATTAAATGGGTGCTGGGCATTGAGGAGGGCACTTTTTGGGGTGAGCACTGGATGTCATAGGTAAGAGATGAATCACTGGGTTCTACTCCTGAAGCCTACACTGTATGTTAATGAACCTGAATATTTAAAAAAAAAAAAAAGTAGAAAGAGGAAAGAGAACACCTGGCTGGCTCAGTCCGGAAAGCACCCAACTCTTGATCTCAGGATCTTGAGTCGGAGCCCCATGTTGAGTGTAGAGATTTCTAAAACAAACAAATAAACTTTAAAAAATAAAGGGGAAATAAAGGGGAAAGAAAGAAAAGGGAGATCTGGAAAAAGAAAAAGGAGACTGTGCTTTGGGTGTGTTGGAACTAGAGTGTGGGTCTCTCAGGGTCTACGATATGTGGGCAAACAGATGCCGGTGCTGGGGGGCCCAGGCCGTTTCTGGACAGCAGAGTCCTAGCCTTTCATCTTGGATCCTCAATGACACATTCTCAGGAGAAACAGATACACAGAGAGAAAAAGACTGAGGAACAGAGACCTACCCTCAGGTTTGTAAAAAAAAGGTGCTTGAACATCTTTCCCTGCCCCCACCTTGCTCAGGACCCGGGTGTGGAGGAAGGAGGGGAGGGGGCGGGCTCTGGTGCCCCTGCTATTGTGGGGAAGGGATGTGAGTAAAGAGTGGTGGGCAGAGAGGGGGGGGGAGAAGGGGAGGAGGAAAGAGTGGGGAAGAGAGAGACAGGGGGAAGAGGAGGAGAGGGGAAGATGGATAAGGCACAGAGGGGAAGACTGGGAGTGGGGGAGGGGGAGGGGACGGTGGAGGTGGGGGATGGGAAGCACGGCTGGAACAGAGGCCGAAACGTGCCATTTCTAGCCCATAAAAAGCCAAAGTAAGTTTCTGGTATCTCTTTATTTCCAAGGCAACTTTTACCTATTTTACCTCATCTGTAATCGGCTCTGGTATGTAAATAATGCATCTCAGCTGCACTAAAATCATTATCCAAGTAGTTAAGGATCTGTTATCTCCTGATTAAAATATGTTAAATGGGCTTCCCATCCCCCCACCCCTTTGGTACTTGGTCATTCCTTCATTCAATATTTGTGTGCATGTGTATTAGCCAGGCTCCATGCTGGGTCCTAGGGAGCTCATGGTTTGTAAATATTTTAATAAGTATTTCTAAAGCATAAAGACTCTCAAGGAATATAACTACAATAATATATCCAAAAAATGAATAATCATCCCCCAGGATCACTCATACACACAGTATTCACATTTCTCCGACTGCTTGAAAATTCTTTCATGTTTTGTCTGATTTGATATCCATGTGAGGTCAGTGCATGGAGATATATCTCTTTAGCATCTTTCCAGCTGTAGGTCCCCACAGCCTCTCCTGACCCTCAGAAATTAAGTTGTTCCTTCGCTGAATCTTGCCGATGGAATTCTTGCAATGTCTTTTGACATGGTCTTCTGTCCCTTATATTTGCAGATCTGGGGCTTGGATGGGCAGGGGAATGGTGTGTGTGTGTGTGTGTGTGTGTGTGTGTGTGTGTGTGCGGGCACGCAAGGCTATTTCATAGGTGATGTGTATTTCTGTTAGCAAGTATGTAATGTCCATTTTCTTCTCCTTGTAAAATGTTACTAACCATCGCTGATGACTGTCTAGACTTATTAACTTATTTGGAGTTGCAAAATGCTGCTATCCTAATGCTACCATTCCTTCTTCATCTTTTGACTCACTACTTCGAAGTAAAACCTCTCTCATCAACTCTTTGGGTGTTCTCAAGTGCAGATTAAATAGGTAGAGGTAGGGAATAAGGGACAAATGCTTGGTTCTTTCTCAGTTCAAAGGTGAATAAAGATTTGGTTCCTTTAACGTCATCCAAAAGTAACTACGTGAGTAATTATTGCTTCGGTTGTAACTCTGTGAGCTCAGGGACTTGAATACATGGAACCTACTTCAATCCACCACCCTCCCCATTCTAACCAAAAATACATAATTGTCCGATGTTTGGCCAATGAGAGCCTTTTCACGCTTGGTACCAAGCACTGTGATGCCACCTGAGTCGACTTTGGTAGATTCTGTGCTTTCTGTTATGAAAGAATATGGGTACATTTTCTTCCCCAACCCTGCAGTGGGCCATTTCTTAAGGATTCGTGATTATAGTTAGGGGGTGATTCTACCTAGAGATCACAGTCTGAGTGCCGGGAATGCTAATTCGGAGCTAATGCGGAGGTCTTTGTGTCCAGGCCTTTCCTAAGGACAGAGCTGCAAGACTCAGTACTCCTTATTCAAGATGCATCACAAGGGTGCCTGGGGGGCTCAGTCGGCTAAGTTTCCGACTTCAGCTCGGGTCATGATCTCGCAGTTCGTGGGGTCGAGCCCTGTGTCAGGTTCTGTGCTGACAGCTCAGAGCCTGGAGCCTGCTTCACATTCTGTGTCTCCCTCTCTCTCTGCCCCTTTCCCACTCATGCTCTGCCTCTCTCAAAAATAAACATTAAAAAAATAAAAATAAATAAAGATTAATCACAAGGTGAGTTTTTGATACTTCAATTCAGACCCAGGATTACAGGGATTTGACTTCACGGCATCAACCACAGAGAAAAGTCACGGAAGCCGCCAGCCTAGTTCTGCATTTGATTAAGCCCACAAGTCTCAGAACAACAATAGGAACAGGAGAGTCAAGAGCATGATTTCTGAAAGCAATTTAAGGTTTTGTTTCCAGTTCTTTCTGTCCTTGGAGTATATCCCACTGAAAATGGGATAGATAGGTATCAAATGATAGCGCTTAAGGGGCACCTAGGTGCCTCAGTCGGTTAAGCGTCTGACTGTGTTTGGCTCAGGTCATGATCTCACAGTTAGTGAGTTCGAGCCCCGCATCGGGCTCTGTGCTAACGGCTCAGAGCCTGGAGCCTGCTTCAGATTCCATGTCTCCCTCTCTCTGTCCCTCCCCCATTTGTACTCTGTGTCTCTTTCACTCTCAAAAAGTAATAAAACATTAAAAAATTTTTTAATGATTCTCGGCCTTTTGGCTAAGATCGAATGTAAGAAATTTTTTAATGATAGTGCTTAAAAGTCACCTGCAATAGCACGTGTGGTGACAGGGTGGCACACCCTTTGGTCCACTTGTTCCCTTTTACTTTCAGTTTTCAGCATTGGGTTTTGATTTGTTTTATAAAATTACATAAACTATTGATAGCTCCAAAATAAATTTTGTAGAACTTGGTGTATGAAAAAAGTCGACCTTTATCCCTGCATTCTATAGCTGATCCCCTCCCTTCCTTTATTTGTAAATATTGAAAATTTCTGGCTTATTCTTCCATTAAAAATTTTTTTTATGTTTATTTATATTTGAGAGAGACAGCAGGAGTGGGGGAGGGGCAGAGAGAGAGGGAGACACAGAACGGAAGCAGGCTCCAGGCTCTGAGCTGTCAGCACAGAGCCCGATGCGGGGCTCAAACTCACAAGCTGCGAGATCATGACCAGAGCCGAAGTCATATGCTTAATGGACTAAGCCACTCGGCTGCCCGTATTCATCCATTTTTAAATGCTTTCTATTTTTTTGGTAAGAACTGTATTGAGATATAATTTACATATCACAGAATTCATTCTTTTATAATATGTGTGTCGTCTTAAGCAGCGGCATGGAATAAACACTTCTCTCTGCCTTGTTTTTTGTGTTAACAACATACCCTAAGGACCCTCTGGGGTAGCATGTACACAACTTCCTCTTTCATTTGCGCGGCTGCGTGGGCTCAGAGTACCAGAATCCAGGCAGCCAATCTCCCACTGCCGGACATTTGGGTCCTTTTTAGATTGTTGCTATTGCAAATAGTGCATATATATATTTTCGTGTTTTGGCCAGACTGCTCTTGGGATAGATTCGTAGAAGGGAAATTGCGTAGAAGTTGAATGCCTATCATTTTTCCCCACACATTTCCCCAACCCACTCCCACCGTGAATGTATGAGAGGCTGTTTCCTCAGCCTTGCTGGCTTTGCAGTGTCAAATGACTGCATTTCTGCTAACCTGTTGTCAGAGAAATTAGATCTCAGCACAACTCAACTCTGAGGCTCTCTGTGTATGAGTGAGGTTGAGGGTCTTTGGATGATGGAATCACTTGCAGTTCTTGGGAAACATGTTCTAATGTCCCTTCATTTCCCCCTAGATTTGTTGGCCTTCAGAACCCTCTGTGATTTTTGTTCTTATTGTTCTGTATAAGCAAATTTATCAATCCTTTATTACTTCTGGGTTTAAATCAGAGTTAGGGAACTTTCTCCCATTTCTGGCTTGTGGATTTGAGCGTCTCCATCACGGTTGGCTAAAATCTCACATGCAGTTGGATCCATTTCTGAATTTTCTTTCTTACTTGCTTGGTCTGCCCATCGATTCTTGGCCCCAAGTTAAAACTGTTTTATTATAGCAGCTTTATCATACACTCTCATATATGGTCAGGCTACCCTTTTCTTTTCCCTCCTGTGGTTCTTTCTTAGTGTTTTCCAAGTTATTACTGTGTGTGCACAAACCATGGTTTTAAAGTTTTAACAAGGATTTGCATTATTGTAACAGAATGGACCTTGGTTAGACCCTCACTCAAACAAAAAAATTATTAAAAAAATATTTGTATCAAAACCGGGGAAACGCCCATACTGAGCATTTACTGAAGTTAAGGAGTTTGTGTGTGTGTGTGTGTGTGTGTGTGTGTGATAATGGTATTGAGAAGTTTTTTTTTTTTTTAGTTCTTATCCTGTGATAAGATTGTGATTAAATTATGTTTACATTTGCCTCCAACTAATCCCGGTGGTGGTGAGAGGGGTTAGAGATGAAATGATATGGCCATAAATCAGTACTTATTGAAGCTGAGTAAGGGGTACTTGGGGCTCATTTGATCATTCTATTAACATTTATGTTTGTTTAAAATTTTCCATAACAAAAAGTTTTAAAAAGAGAAAGCGGTTTCAAGTTCTAAATTTTAAGAAATGTGGAGCAATATAAGACTTTTTAAGGGATGCCTGAGCGGCTCAATCATTTAAGCATCCAACTCTCGGTTTTGGCTCAGGTTGTGATCTCACGGTTCATGTGTTCGAGCTCCACAACGGGCTATGTGCGGACAGGAGCCTGCTTGGGATTCTCTCTCTCCCTCTCTCTCTCTTCCCTTTCCCTGCTCATGCTCGCTAGCTCTCTCTCTCTCTCAAAATAAATAAATAAACTTAAAAAATATATAAGACATAAAAAATCAGATTTATCCATGAATGGGCACTTTGTCTAAGGAAAGTTGCAGTCAGAAGTGGGTACAACACAAGTCACAGAAAATGCCTTGCTGTGGGCAGAGTACTAACATGGCTCAGGGCAGGTACATTTACTAGTTGTTCTTGCCATTAAACATTTACCTAAAACCGAATTATATCCTTTCCTAGGTCTTAAAGGTCCAGTACAGATGTGCCAGATTTACACACCCAATGAGCTCCCAAAGAGCTGGGTTTAACCATTCTGTTTGGCCTAGCGTGATGCCCCGGGTTTTCACTGGGCGGTCCTCGAAGTTCTTTTGTGTTTAAAAGGACAGAATAATAGATGTCATAAGAGTCACTTTTATGAAACTCCTTTTATTTTTAAGCAATGCTTTTTTTTTGAAACAAGGAAATATTAAGTATCGCAGACCACAGACCTCCTAATTTGTCCTTAGTGAGGTGATTTTTGTTCAGAGTTTAAGACCAGCACTCAATCCTGCTGATTGGTACCCTCTGTCCATTGCACAGTCTGAGGACTGAAAGATGGAGGTCTTTGCTCAACAGAAGTTAGCACTTTGCCCGTCCTTTTCAAAATTTAAGAGATTGTGTGAGAGAGAAAAAATATAGATGGAACTCGGTAGTTGGAATTAGGGAGGAAGGTAGTAAATACATTTTCTTTGATTCCTTTTTAAATTTCATACTAGCTACATATATTATGTACTGAACAGGAACAGATATAACTGCTTTGAGAAACAGTTCTGTGTTGACTGAGAGTAAAGATAGACATGTATGACCCCCCCAAACCCAGCTCCGGAAATACGCTTCACAGAGATGTGTACTTGGCCACAAGTAGTATAGAATGTGCTAGCAAGATGCTTCAAAACAGTCAAATATCAGAAGCAATACAAATGCTCATCAGAAATGAAAAAGATAAATATGTACTTGAATATTGATGTATTGAATATGGCAATGATGATGAATAAACTGTGGCTACCCACGGATCCTTAGTACAAAAGTAATGTTGGTGGAGGAAGTAAGACAAACAAGAATACAGTAATATTATTAATGTATTAAGTTGCTAGCAGACACACACATAGATGTTAGAATAGAGAAAACAGTAATTGGAATACTGAAAAATAGAAATGTGGTAAACTCTGTAATTAACTACAAAGAATGTAGTCATCATAGAAGACAGGATAGTGGTTGTCTTGTGGGGAGAGGGAAATAAATGAGAAGGGACACACAGACACACCTGGGGTCTGGAAAGGTTCAGTTGATCATCCCAGTTGGTAAATGCATGGGTGTACAATGTAAAACAACTTATTAAACTGAACATTCATTTACATGCACCTTTCTGGATATGGTTTTATGTCTCTCAATTAAAAAGTTAAAGTAGGCAGTAGGGGCGCCTGGGTGGCTCAGTCGATTGGGCATCTGACGTCAGCTCAAGTCATGATCTCACAGTTCATGAGTTTGAGCCCCACGTCGGGCTCTGTGCTGACAGCTCGGAGCCTGGAGCCTGCTTCGGATTCTGCGTCTCCCTCTCTCTCTGCCCCTCCTCCACTCACACTCTGTCTCTGTCTCTTTCAAAAATAAATAAACATGAAAAAATTTCTTAAGTTAAGAAAAGTAAAGGAATTTTTAAAAAGGTATGGGAAACATAATAAACATGACGACATACCATAATAACGTGATAATGTAAACACTGTCTATCAATAAAAATACATCACTTATAAAACAGTCACTGTGGATGAAATTGTCTACAAATTCACTAAACTGCTGAGTCACACAAACCACACTTACAGAGGAAAGCACGTTAGTGAGAGCTGAAACACGTAAAGGATGTAAAACATCTAAATGTGTTAACAACGGTGCATTTTGCTGAATTAACAGTTCGGAAATATGCATGTCCAGGTAAAATTATTGATTTGTAAAGAGAAAAACATAGGTGGAAAAAAAAATAACTCACAGGGGTAGATTGAGATATTTAAAGAAATAAATACCCCTGAAATATATGGCTTCTTGGGGGGACCGGGGCTCAGGATGAAACCCCTGTTTTACTTGTGGGCTTGTGTGTGTGTCCGGCAGCGCAGAGGGGACCGTCTTGGAGTAACAGCAGGAAATGACTTTTGTCTTCTTGTCAGGACAGCCTCTGGAGGCCTTAACGGATTTGCCAGGCTGCAAGCAGCCAGCAGGACCCTTTCAAGAATCAAACTGTCACAGCAATCGGCCACTCAACGGCTCAGTTGAGGTTTCATGTCTAGATTTTGACATTGGCTCAGAAAGTACCTATTCCCTGAATGATGGATCATTACAGGGGCAATGTCGCCTTTGACAAGATTTTTGATTTGAGAAACAAGAGCAAGTGGCAGAAATCTAAGGAGCCATTCCACTTATTATTGGCACACGTTCCGGAATCACTCTGAGCAAAGAGAAAGGAGAGCAGGAGCCTGTAATCTGTACCGCGTGACTGGTACCACAGTCATTGCTCTCTGTGTCCTCCTCTCACGTGCTCTTACCGGAGGGGCCTCCACAAAGTACGTACAAACTCCAAAGGAAGGACGGGTCTCCCCGCTTTCACACATGCGGAGACCGGGACGCAGGGTGACGAAGTTTTTTGCACAAATGTTCAGACCTGGGGACCATTAAAAAGCACTAATTGTGACAATTGACAAGATGTCAAGAAAATGTCAATGCTTTAACTGATACATTTCTTATGAATGAAGACTGAGCACATAGGTATGTAAACACATTTTCAAAATGTAATTCATTGCAGGCTTCCTGATTTCAAGGCTGGCTATTTAGCTATGATAATCAAAATGTGTATGGGGCGCCTGGGCAGCTCCGTTGGTTAATGATCTTACCGGCTCAGGTCATGGTCTTACGGTTCATGAGTTCGAGCACCCTGTCGGGCTCTGTGCTGACAGCTCAAAGCCTGGAGCCTGCTTTGGATTCTGGGTCTCCTTTCTTTCTGCCCCTTCTTTGCTCTGTCTGTCTCAAAAATAAATAAACATTTAAAAAATGAAAGAAAAAAAAGGATGAAAAAGCCAGCTGAAAAATGGGAGAAAATATTTACAAACTATATATCTAAACAGAAGATTACTATCTAGAATATATAAAGAATTCTTACAACTCAACAAATAGTCTCATTGAAAAAAGCAAACAGTCTCATTAAAATTGGGGCAAAAGACATTACACTGAAGACCGGCAGATGGCAAACAAGCACATTAAAAGATGTTCAACGTCATTAGCTGTTAGGAAAATGCAAAGTAAAATCGCGGTGAGCCCCCACTCTGCATTTGCCAGAAGGGTAAAAACGAAAAGCAGCGCCAACACCCAATGCTGACGACATTGCAGAGAAGCTGGACCCCTCTTACATTGCTGGTGAGAACGCAGAATAGTCTCACCATTCTGGAGGCAGTTTGGCAGTTTCTTAAAAACTAAACGTGTAACTAACATATGACCCACCAATTGCACTTCCGGAAATCTATCCCTATGCAATAATGACTTACGTTCACACCGAAACTTGTATGCAAACGTTTATCTGTAAAATTGCAACCAACTGGATGTCCTTCAATAAGCAAACAGTCAAACAAACCAGGTACATTTTTTTTTTTTTTGCTTGTTTGTTTATTTTTTTCCTGGGTCATGACACCCTTTATTCGGAAGGCGGCGCCTCCGCCCAGCGCACAGCGCCAGGCTCTCGCTGCTCCGTGTTCACGCGGACACACTGGCCCGGCCGCGCTAGTGCTGCCGCTGCCGTCTGAACTGCAGTCCGCAGTAGCCCCACGTCCCGGTTTTCGTTTCTTTATCCAAGTTTATGTACACTTTCGGGTGGCCAAGAGAGCCCCGCCGCCATCACAGGCGACCACACGGCTGTCGGCTCCACTCACAGGCTGCTCAACTAGCAAATCAATAGCAAAGTTTTCATTCACCTCTTTCTGTCGACCTACTGATCGGAATTTCCTATAGTCTTTATCATCATTAACCTGGCAGGTGTGCGTAATCTTCTCCCAGGTCGGTGAAGGCCTCACCCCTAGACACCTGGCACCGCCAGAATTGGGTATAATTGAGTAGAATTCTACTCAGCAATGAAAAAGGAACAAACCACTGAGATACACAACTTGATCATCTTTTTTGGTCAGAGACTTACCTTGCTCTTGGTCATTTCCCTGGGCTCAACGGACTTTCACAGTTCTTCCTTCTTTGTACATAACGTGCCTCTGATCACAGGCTTATCTTAAGGCTTTAGCCTTAGTGAACCTTAGGAGAAGTTTGAGGAAGCCTCCTACTGTTACATCCACACTCTTAAAAATGGAGATTTAGGGGTACCTGGGTGGCTTAGTTGGTTGGGCCTCCGACTTTGTCTCAGGTCATGATTTCACATTTGTGGGTTCGAGCCCCCAGTCGGGCTCTGTGCTGACAGCTCACAGCCTGCAGCCTGCTTCCGATTTTGTGTCTCCCTCTCTCTCTGCCCCTCCCTCTCTCATGCTCTTTCTCTATATCAAAAATAAATAAAACATTTTTTAAAAAAAGGAGATTTAGAGCAATGAGCAAGGTTTACAATGAAAGGCTCTCAAGTCTTTCTCGTGCAGCAGTGCTGAAACTATTTAGTCTCAAGACCTCTTGGGATCCCTAAAAGTTACTGAGGACCCCAAGGAAGTTTTCCTTATTTGGGTTCTTCCTACCCATATTTACTGCATTGAAACGAAAACCAAGGTATTAAAAATATTTTATTAATTTGCTAAAAAATTGCATCCTTTACACATTAGCATAAATATTTTTTTTATTAAAAAGTGTTCCATTTTCTGAAACAGCCTAACATTTAGCGAAAAGAGTAGCAATGCTTTCCATTTTCGCAAATCTCGTTAAATGTCTTGCTTTCTAGTTTGCAAATCTCTTTAACAGCTGGATTCTCATGTCTGCTTCCATCTGTTCTAACCTGTTGATTGGGTTGATATATGGAAGAAAGCCCAGCCTCCCACTGCCATGCAGCTGGAAGAAGGGGGGAGCCTGGAAAATCCCCTGAAAGTGAGGGCTTCCCCAAGGATCCATGGACTGCGCTTTGAGAACTGCCCATTAGTGGATTTCCTCAGATCTCGTTTATGTTCTTCTTTCCTCCAAGTTGCAGAACACACAAAAACGTTGACTTTTTGTCCAAGTCTTTAGAGGACTTTGTCCTTGCAGACAACTCAGGGAACAGTACACTGAAAATACAGGAATGAAGGAAAATGGAACCTCCTGATGGCTTTTTGTGGGGAGAGGGTGTGATGTCTGTTTTTTCTTAAAAAGAATACTCTGGAGACAGGGTCTGAGTGAGCCGATGAGGCCCCAGCATTTCGCCGAAATGAACAATGCAACGAAACCAGCTCAAGTCCCCGAGGATGCACAGGTGACCCAGTCCTGGGAAAACGGGGCGTTTTAAGCAGCGATGTAAAAACAGCGTCTATCTGAGCTTTTCTTTTAACGAGATTAGTCTTGCTTTTCCCCCTCCTCTTTATTTCACTGTCTGCAGGCCACCTCTTGGCTCTCATGGTAATGTGATTAGCTGGCCTGTGGCCCACACCGAGGCCACTGTCACAAAGATCTCTGCTTACTTGAGTGCACCTCTTTCCTGAATGCAACATCTTGTGTTTATAGTCGCGGGGGTATTGTTAACTCTTGGATTCCAATAGAATGGGATATTTACGACCTCCTCTTACCTCCCCCACCCCCATAAAAGTTGATTCAGGGAGACATTTAGGGAAGAAATAGACAGAAGACAGATGTGTTTCCTTCCCCAGATCCTGAAGAGCTTCAATTGTTCTGCATATGTAATGACTTTTTATGGCTCCTTGCAAATGCCTCTTTTGACTTTTAAAAAGGTGCCAAAGTCAAATATAGGTAGTTACTGAGAACATTTTAGTAATCGCACCAGACGCTCCAGCTGGCTAGAAACCCTCTAGCTAAGGATACATAATAAGCATGCGTGCCTTTCACATTTTACGAATGTTAACTGTGATTTCTTTGTGTTTATATTTAAGACTGGGCACGTACGGACAAAATGGTACAGCATCTAATTCGGGCACCAGATATCTTTCATAGACCTATAATGGTTCAGTAATTGTTTTAAAAGCAGTTTAAGTCATTAAAGCAAAAAAGGAAATGAAATTAATGAAGAATGTAGACCCTCTTTTTATTTTTTACAAATATGTTATTATCACGTTTCTGAATTTGTATAGCGGCTTACAAGTTACAAAACTCTTTGATGTACAGTCAGCTCACGTGATCTTTGCAACAGCAGTGTTTTGAAGAAACTTCTTCTCTTTTAATGCAAATCATCAAATCTGATCATCTCTGCAGGGAAAGTGTGGTTTTAGTGATTTTGGTAACTTCAGTTAAACGAAACGGAGAATGTCCAGGAGTGGGAGAAAGTTTTCCGTCCAGAGAGCTGCATTTTTTTTAAGCAGCTGTTTGGTGGGTTCCTCTCACCTCTGAGATGGTCTGCTCCCATCAGAGCACACGGTTTGATCCCAGCACACAGGGGCATCAATATGCACTTCTGACTTGATTTCAGAGGGATATGTACAGAGTTTTAGGTGCTCCAACCCCTGTTCCTACCGTCATTTCTCCCTCAGAGCCAAGTCAATCAAACCCATGATTGATGAAGAAAAATGGCGAGGGAGAGCAGAGTTGTTGAGTAGATTTTGCCAAGTACACACATCAAATACCTTCTCATCAGTGAAAGTCCCCGATATCCCCCAGTCCAAAAATGCTCTTTTTGGGCTCTTACTTCAGTTTTGTGTGCTCAGTGGTTGGCTGGCAAATGTTTAACAACCAGCTCTTGGCGGAGGTGGTGGAGGGAGGGGGGCAGAGAATGAGCTCTGATTTGTGTTTGTGATTCTTGGGGAATAAACCCTCTGGCTGACTTCACATCACCACTAAGACGTCACCGAACCCAGAATTGAGAAGTTGGGCTATTGCCCCCATGTCCCTGCTCCAGCACACTTCTGCGTGCCCTTCTGTTTCTTCTGCCCAAATTATGAGTTAGATGCCCACCTGCTTGTCTCTCCAGGGAGATTTATAGCTGTGGTGAAGGCAAAGAGTGCCCTACAGTTTTACATGAGCTTAGTGCCTGGCACAGTGCCCCACAATAAAAACTCCCTATAAATTGTCACTTAATTGCATCTTTACTGTTTTTGGTGTTGCTGTGGTTATTGTGACTTAATATGTATTAAATTTAAATTTACTCTTATGAGACCTTCATTAGTATTATCTCATTTGCTGCTGATGACTGTAAGGATGTATGAGACACCATAAAAATGGTATGGTGGTTTCTCAAAGAATTAGAGACAGATGAACACTACTGACCTATACACTTAGAAATTGTTACGTGATAAATTTTATGTTATGTGGGTTGTTTTTTCACCACCACTAAACATATTTTGAGTAGAATTACCATATGATCCAGGAATTGTACTTCTGGGTGTATCCCAAAAGAATTAAAAACACAGATGTGAACAGGTATTTGTATACCCATGTTCATGGCAGCTTGATTCATAATGCCAAAAAGTAGAAATAATTCAATTGTCCATTGACAGATGAATGACAAAAATGTGGTACATATACAATGGAATATTTATTATTCAGCCTTAAAAATAGAATTCTGGCCCATGGGACCTCATGGATGAATCTTGAGGACATTAAGTAAAATAAGCCAGTCACAAAACGGCAAATCCTGTGTGATTCCACCTATGTAAGTATTTATATATTTTTTAATGTTTATTTAGTTTTGAGAGAGAGAGAGAGAGCAGGAGAGGGGCAGAGAGAGAGGGAGACACAGAATCCAAAACAGGGTCTAGGCTCCAAGCTGTCAGCATACAACCCGACACAGGGCTCAAACCCACAAACTGCGAGAGCATGACCTGAGCTGAAGTCGGAAGCTTAACTGACTGAGCCACCGAGGCACTGTGTGATTCCATCCGTATAGGTCTCTAAAGTAGTCAGAAAGTAGAATGATGACTGCCAGGGGCTGGAAAGAAGAGGAAGGGTGGGTACTTAGTGTTCAATAGATATGGGGTTTCAGTTTTGCAAGTTGAGGAACTTCTGGAGATGGTTGGTGGTGATTATTGCACACGACTGTGAATGTACTTAATGCCACTGAACTGCAGAGCTGAAAATTATTAGGATGGTAAATGTTATTTGTATTTGACCACAATTTGTAAAAGTAAAAAACAATTACAGAATGTATTAGAGAGAATACATGTATTTATTGAAAGAGCTGTTTTCAAAAATATACTCATCCAATGTCTGGAGGCCAGTACACGATGTGTATTTCCTAATCTCTCCTCCTCTTGCTCTCCCCCACTCCACGGAGCATTTGGTCCCCCTTTCCCACCTCGTCTTCCACAGCCACTGCTCTCCTCCGTTCCTTGTTATGTGTGTGCATACACGATCCTTTACAAACACTTCTGTTAGCAGAGTGATACAATTCTTCATCTCAACGACAGCGATCGATGTCTTCCTTCTGCAAAAACCTGTCTTTCGTGGTTTCCCTTTCTGGGGACTCAGGGGCAGCCACAGAGCTGTCTCCAGTGAAATCCACTGCTCTCCTGGCTGGGACCCCCAGGACGGCAGACACAGGATGAGTCAGAGGGGGTGTGCGGAGGGCCTCATCTCTTTCAGGCCCCCACCTGTCTGTGAAGGGCCTCCGGGGAGTGCTTCTGAAGCACCCCCAAGGTTTCTGGGGGCACAGAATGGGCAGTTCAGCGAACTAGAAGCCTGTAGATTTGGGTTATCATTTCGCCTCTGCCACAGAATGGTGTGTTTTCAAATGGATCATTTCCCCTATATTCATTCAACATTTAAGAAAACCTTCAGGGGGCGCCTGGGTGGCTCAGTCGGTTAAGCCTCCGGCTTCGGCTCAGGTCAGATCTCACGTTCGTGGGTTCGAGCCCCACATCGGGCTCTGTGCTGACAGCTAGCTCAGAGCCTGGAGCCTGCTTCCGGTTCTGTGTCTCCTTCTCTCTCTGCCCCTCCCCCTCTCATGCTCTGTCTCTCTCAGTATCAAAAATAAATAAAAAAAAAAAAAAGAAAAAAAAGAAAACCTTCAGTATCTGAACTTATCTATAAACTGGGAATCGTATATGTTCTCTAGTTTTTTTTGATAGAGTGCAAATGTACGAGGTTGTGCTTTAAAAGCACAAAGTAGGGGCACCTGGGTGGCTCAGTCGGTTGAGCGTCCGGCTTCGGCTCAGGTCATGATCTCACGGTTTGTGGTTTCAAGCCCCACATCAGGCTCTGTGCTGACAGCTCAGAGCCTGGAGCCTGCTTTGGATTCTGTGACCCGTCTCTCTCTGACCCTCCCTTTCTTTCTCTGTCTCTCAAAAATTAAAAAAATTAAAATATTAAAAAAAATAAAAGCACAAAGTATGTTAGTTGCCCACGTATGTAGAGAGCATGAGAGTCCTGTAGTATATTTTGTAGACACATTGATAGGAAGTTTTATCTTTCTTTGGACTTGAAACTGGTGATCTCATGGCTAATATAGACTTATAGGTACTTTACCATATGATCCAAAGATGAAAACACTTGTTATCATTAGCATGAAAAATGCTTATTAAATATTTATTAAACTTCCATTTTTGTTGTGTGTTGGTCCTTGTAGTCCGGGTGATTATTTGTCTTTGAAAACAGTAAAGAGTTGGAGTGCTTGGGTGGCTCAGTCAGCTAAGCATCTGACGCTTGAGTTTGGCTCAGGTCATGCATGATCTCATGGTTCGTGAGTTCGAGCCCTGAGTCAGGCTCTGTGCTGACAGTGCAGAGCCTGCTTAGGATTCTCTCTCTCCCTTTATCTTTGTTCCTCTCCTGCTTGTGTGTACTCTCTCTCTCTCTCAAAATATATATTAAAGAAGAAGAAGGAGGAGGAGGAGGAGGAGGAGGAGGAGGAGGAGGAGAAGAAGAAGAAGAGAGTGAAGAGCTATGTGACCAGGGATCATAATCCTACTTAGCACTATTTATTGCTAATGTCATAAGAAATGCTCTCAATTCCAGATCCTGTAGGTGATGATCTCACTTAACGTCTCCCAAATTTCTGAGATCTGAAAAGTTACAGAAATTTCCAGTGTCTATTCAAGTTTTCTCTCACACTTCTATCAATCTAGGCCATTGTTGGTATAATACATAATTTATCCTCAGAGGTGAAATCGGGCCAGAATATACATGGGGCCAAAATAAGAATTTTACTCCAACTACTTTTGCCATTTGTGTATAGTTATTTGGGGCATATGCTCAGAGGACAGGTTTCTCCTTTGGGTTAAGAATTATTGAGTCAGCAGTTTCTTTTTTCTTTTTTTAATCTTTATTATTGAGAGAGAGAGAGAGAGACAGAGGGTGAGCAGGGAAGGGCCAGAGAGAGAGGGAGACACAGAATCCAAAGCAGGCTCCAGGCTTTGAGCTGTCAACACAGAGCCCAACACAAAGCTTGAACTCACAGACTGCATGACCTTGACCTGAGCCAAAGTTGGACACTTAACCGACTGAGCCATCTAGGAGCCCCTCTTTTTATTTTTAAATGTTTATTTACTCTTGAGAGAGAGACAGACAGGCAGAGAGGGAGAGAGAGAGAGAGAGAGAGAGAGAGAGAGAGAGAGCGAGCAAGCAAGGACAGAAAGAGAGAGGGACAGAGGATCCAAAGTAGACTCCACGCTGCCAGCAGAAATCCTGATTTGGGGCTTGAACTCAGGAACCGTGAGATCATGACCTGAGCCAAAGTCGGCCGCTTCACTGATGGAGCCACCCAGCCAACGATTCAGCAACTTCTTGTTAAACAAATGATGTTTTAAGATTCATAGCTAACTGCTCTCTTCCCCCCCCCCCCACCCCCCAGAGCACTGCTAGTAGAAGGTTTCACTCAGTTACACAGCTTGGATGGTAGTTCCACCTTCCCCTTCCTCCTCTTTACCCACCAGCCTCAGAAGGGAACTTGACCTCTGGTCTTTAAAGACAAACATACTGGGGCTTCTGGGTGGCTCAGTCAGTGAAGCGTCCGACTTCGACTCAGGTCATGATCTCACAATTCATGGATTCTCGAGCCTCACATCAGGTTCTGTGCTGACAGCTCAGAGCCTAGAGCCTGCTTTGGATTCTGTGTATCCTTCTCTCTCTCTGTCCCTCCCCAACTCATGCTCTCTGTCTCTCAAATATACACATTAAAGAATAATAAAATAAATACATAAATTATTAAAAAAAAAAGAAAAACAAAAAATAAAGACAAACATCCTAACTGTGGCCCAACACTCAACACCTGCATAAGCTCATAAAAAAACTGTCCTTGATAATTGATACCTGTCACAACACAGCATTTTATATACTGTTAAGTGAAACTGCAATACAATCTAAGTTTATTTTGGGAGTGTTTGCTGTATAATTGGATTTAATGAAATGTTTAGAGGTGCAGTAGGCATGACTTTGAGTAGATAATGAAAGAAAATGCAAAATGCTTATTGATTCATGATGTGGTTTCATCTTAGCT